>NC_057801.1:451763605-452063605 GCF_018294505.1 Triticum aestivum
GGGGAGGGCTGGATGAACAGTAGACGGTGGAGGGGTGGCCGTGGAGGGGTGGTTGAACAGGACCCCGTGGTGTGGAGGGCTGGATGAACAGTAGGCGGTGGAGGGGTGCCCGTGGAGGGGTGGTTGAACAGTAGCCGGTGGAGTAGCGCGCGGTGGAGGCTGGATGAACAGGAGCCCGTGGAGGCTGGAGGAGGTCGACGGTAGCCCGTGGAGGCTGGAGGAGGTCGACGGTGGAGATGAACAGTATCACGTGGAGTCCCATTTTGCGGTATGCCACACCCCTCTCCCTCCCCCCGTTTCGACCGTAGCGCTCCAACACAAGCCCGTTTCGTCCGTTTGCGGTACGCCACACCCCTCCCGATCAACAGGACCCCCGTTTCGACCCTAGCGCTCCAACACAAGTCTGTTTCGTCCGTTTTGCGGTACGCCACACCCCTCCTGATCAACAGAACCCCTGTTTTGACCGTAGGAGGTCCATTTCCTCCATTTTGCGGTACGCCAGGCCCCTCCCGATCAACAGGACCCCGTTTTGAACATGGCCAGTCGAACACAAGGCCGTTTCCTCCGTTGTGCGGTACGCCAGGCCTCGTTTCCATCACCTGTTCCGTCCAAGCCCTCCCGATGAATGCGACAACACATTCTGTTCTGACCCAGCCGGTTGGCTCCCACGCATTCCGTTGCCTCCCGATGAACACGACGCATTTCGTTGCCTCCCCATGAACACGACAATGACGATGTTTCTTCATTCCGACCCAGCCATGTACGTATGCGCGAGTAGGCGTTCGAGACCCTACCCGTATGTACGTATGTGGCCGTATTTTCTTTCTTGCACCCTCGCCGTTGTATGTACGTGTACATGCTACGTGCGCGCCTCTACTACGACACGTGTGTGCCTCTACATCGACCAGTATGTACGTACACATTCGCGACCAGAATGACAATGGTGCGTATGCTTCGACCAGGTGGGTCCTGACTGCCAGGCACTTTCTTGCCTGCGAAGATGTAGCTGGTGGGTCCCAGTAGTCAGGGGGGCGAATCGTTTTTTTTGCTCGGACGCACTTCCTTGCGTGCGAAGATGTAGCTGGTGGGTCCCAGCAGTCAGGGGGGCGAATCATTTTTTTGCCCGGACGCACTTCCTTGCGTGCGAAGGTGTAGCTGGTGGGTCCCAACAGTCAGGGGGGAAACGTTTTTTTCGTGAAATACGGTGGCCCGTCCGGTGGGTCCCCGCTGTCAGGTGGAGGAATAATTATTTTCCGTGTAATAAGAAGGCACTTCCTTGCTGCGGCCGTGGACCCAGCTGTCAGCCTCTCCACATACAGTCCACGTCTGGTGGAAATCGTTCCTTGACCATGTTGACCACGCCGCGCCGAGAGCACCAGGGAGGTGGACGACGGCGAGGCCTAGGAAGGGGACGACGGGGAGCCGGGGAAGACACGGCAGTGGAAGCCCGCGCCGAGAGTACGAGGGTTCACTAGTTCGGCTGCGGTGTGAGGCTGCCGTCACCGCAGGGCCTGGCCAGCGGTGGGAATAGTAGGGGGCGCTGAGGCCTCCACGGTAGCACATCCGGTCATGGGAGGCAAGAGCATGCGGCACGACCGGCGCTGCTTAGGGCGGCTGGAGCAAGAAGACCAGAGGTTGAAGAAGCACTACGGCCGTTGGATGGACATCGTACGGTCACTGGAGCTAGAATCGTTTATATTGACTAAGTTGACAAAGCCCTCTGTCCCCGTCAACTTAGTAGGCCCACAAGTCAGCCTCCCACCAAGGTGGGTCCTAGCTAGCTGGGGGGTATTCATTTTTTTGTGTGTAATAAGGAGGCACTTCCGGTGGGTCCGAGCTGACAGCAGGGGGAACGTTTTTTTTCATGAAATACGGTGGCCCGTCGGGTGGGTCCTAGCAGTCAGGGGCAAACGTTTTTTCGCGAAATACTGGTGGCCCGTCCGGTGGGTCCCTGCTGTCAGGTGGAGGAATAATTATTTTCCGCGTAATAAGGAGGCACTTCCTTGCGACTGCCGTGGACCCAGCTGTCAGCCTCTCCACGTACAGTATTCTTCCGATGGAATTCGGTCGTTGACCACATTGACCACGCCGCACCGAGAGCACCACGGCGGTGGACGATGGCGAGGCCTCGGAAGGGGACGACGCGGAGCCGGGGAAGACGCGGCAGTGGATGCCCACGCGGAGAGGAGTATGAGGGTTCACTGGTTCGGCTGCGCCGCCGTCACCGCAAAATAACAGGGGGTGTGGGTGAGTGGAGTGGAGGGATGGCCTGGCCAGCGGTGGGAGTAGTATGGGGGCGGTGACGCCTCCGCGGCAGCATAGCCGGCCACGGGAGGCAGGAGCAGGCGGCACGACCGACGCTGCTTTGGGTGGCTGGAGCAAGAAGACCAGAGGTTGAAGAAGCATTACGGCCGTTGGATGGACATCGTATGGTCAGTCGAGCTAGAATCGTGCATATTGACTAAGTTGACAAAGCCCTTCGTCCCTGTCAACTTAGTAGGCCCACTATACTGGGTCCCAGCTAGCAGGGGGAGTATTCTTTTTTTTTGGGTGTAATAAGGAGGCACTTCCTTGCGTGCGGAGATATAGCTGGTGGGTCCGAGCTGTCAGCGGCGGTAACGTTTTTTTCGCGAAATACAGAGGCCCTTTCAGTGGGTCCCAGTGTTCAGGTGGAGGAATCATTATTTTGCGCGTAATAAGGAGGCATTTCCTTGCGTGCGGCCGTGGACCCAGCTGTCAGCCTCTCCACATACAGTCCACTTCCGATGGATGTCGTTCATTGACCACGTTGACCAGGCCGCGCCGAGAGCACCAGGGCAGTGGACGACGGTGAGGCCTAGGAAGGGAACGACACGGAGCCAGGGAATACTCGGCAGTTATTTCCCACACGGAGGAGTACGAGGGTTTACTGGTTCGTCTACCGTCGTCGGAGAATAACAGCATGTGTGGGACTGAGGGTGAGTAGTGGGATAGCTAGGCCAGTGATGGGAGTACGGTGGGGCGGTGAGGCCTGCGCGGCAGCACAGCCGGCCGGAGGAGGGAGCAGGCAGTCCCGCCGACGCTTGTTTGAGCGGCTGGAGCAGGAAGAGCAGAGATTGAAGAAGCACGACGGCCGTTGGATGGACATCGAACAATATACACGCCATCTGTGGAAAGCCTCAAATCTATGGAAAACAGCATACAACCCATCTGCCATTATTTCAAATAGTTTACAGCCCATTTGCTAATTCTGATGGGTTTTTTGGAGCCCATATTCTTTTTGTTAGCATTACAGCCCATATTGTGGCCACGGTTAAAAATATATACGAAATTTTGCATATGTCGGTGCGGTCTGAACTGTTTTTAATCCCGAAATTTCGAGTCACATTCAGACTGATTTTAAAAATAAATGTATATCAATATAAAATCCAATAAATTGTCCACGCATAAAAATCAATGCAATTTAAAATCTCGAAATGAAAAAAAAGATATTTGAAACTAATTGCCGGTTTGATGTGTTTTAAAAATGTACAGCCCATTTCTCATTACTGATAGGCCATTTTCTCGGCCAGCCGAATGAAGCTCTCCTCGTCTAGCCCAACAGGCCTAATAAAGTGACTTACTTGACAAATCACAAAAAAACTGGGCTAGCCATTTTAAAAAAAACTACTGGGCTGGTCTGTGGTAAACATAAAAGAAAAGGCTGTCTAGACAGGCCAGAGTGTCCCGCACAGCCCAGTTGACACCCTGCTTCCGTCTCAAAAACATATTAGATAAATGCCACTCCAATTATGGCGATTCATAAAAATGCCACTGCAATTTCCAAACTTTGAAAAATGCCACTGCAATTTTTGCAAACTTTGAAAAACGCCACTGCAGTTTGCAAACTTTGAAAAACGCCACTCCAGACTTCAAAAAATGCAACTAGAAATGGCATGAAATGGCATTTTTCAAAGTTCGGAAATTGCAGTGGCATTTCTCGGAGGCATTTATCAAATTAACCCAAAACAAAAATAACTGGGCGAGCTGCTGGGTCCCTGGTGTCAGCCGCCCGTTGTGCAATTCTCTCGTTTATTGACTACGTTGACAATGCATGGGACCCAGATGTTAGAAATCCACTAGGAGGAGCCATTTTTTTATTGGCTTGAAATAAGGAGGCACTTGCTTGCGTACTGCCATGACCTTGGCGGGTCCCTGCTGTCATCCTCTCCACGTACAATCATCTCCTGAATGTGTATGCATCAACTTGCTAGGCCCACAAGTCAGCCTCTAAACCCGTGGAGGACAAATACAACCCATTTAAAAAATAACAGCCCATTCCATACGTTCAAACGGAAAGTTCAACATTCAGATCAAAGTAACAGGTCTGATCCACATATAGAGTAATGAACTTCCACGTTGACAACCATCATAGCCAAGTTAACTATCTACTCCCACTAGACAAGTACTAACTTACTCTTAGCTAACTAGACGATGCCCGCGGTACACGCTAAACGCCGGCACCGACGTCCTGCGCCTCGCCTCGGACTTGCCAGAGGTCCGATAGGGCGCGTTGCTCGTGCGCGTTGGCCCTCTCCATGCCGGCGTGGTCCACCGAAGCTTCGGCTTCCAAGCGGGAAACCCACTTGACGAGCTGGTAGTAAAAATCGGTGTCGCGAACGCGTGCGTGCCCGACAGCCTCCAAGGCTATTTGCCGGGTGCCAGCCTCCACGTAGTCGGCCCAGTTGCGGGCGCTCTGCTCGTGACTCAAAGCGTCGGTGCGCTGCTGCTCCATGTCCCGCTGGCGGTGCAAATCAGCGTTACGCTGCTCCTCCGCCAGGCGGTCGCGCTCCAACAACTCCTGCTCCTCCGCCATGCGGTCGCGCTCCAACAATTCCTCGATCTGCGCATTTCCATCTAAAGACAGATAGAATGCCTCCTCCCTCCGTCTGCCTTCCAGTGAAAAACCGAACACTAGTTCCGGCGGTGACCGCCTCCGGCGTCGCCTACCGCGGACGGGCGGGGGCATGGCGGACGTGGCGAGCAACGTCGGGCTGGTGGGGGCTTATGAGGATATGGAAAGTTGGGTCACGGTGGCACTGGAGAATGCCGGGAAACAGTACTTATTTGGGGAAGGTAGCGCGACGGTCATCGGAATTCAATGCATAATGGCTTAGTGCACCACCTTGCCGTGGAAAACTAGGGAAACTGAAATTATGACTATGCCGTCCCGTCCCATCTGGGTCGCACGCCGGCATGGCGGTCAAACGAGCACACTCGAATCATCTCCCTCCTTGTCAATAATGATTTCACGGATTTAAAAAGCCCGCAACAATTAAAGCGTATCTTTTTTCGCATCAGTTAGCTGCCTTAATTACGGCCGGCTGCATGCAGGCATTCAGAATCGCTCGCAGGCAGTACGCGAAGCAGCATGCAACGAGTCACAGCCGAGGGCACGCATGCATCCACTTAAATCGCTGGAATTAATTAGGCTTAAACTTCTGCATGCCATTAATTATTGCCATGCCTTGGTCTTGCTGGTTTGCTCACGGGACTAATAAGGGCATCTCCAACAAGTGTAAGATAGGTGTTGGTAAATTTGTCAAGTAGGACATAGTGATGATGTGGCATGTAATAAATATGGAGAGAGAGCAAAGTTGTATGTAGAATAACCAACAACCTTTGCACAAGCTCCAAGGTGAAATAGAGATCAATCACATTTATTTTCTCATCATCTATTGGATAGCTTAAATACAATCTATTGGAGTAGTTGTATGATAGCTTGTTGGTTGATGACATGGACATTTTACCAACAAGACTAACATACAATATATTGGAGATGCCCTAAACCCGGACGAAGGGAGTACCTTGGTTGGTGAGAGGTTTGAATTAAGCCCTGCAAACCGGAAAGGAGGTACTAGTACGTGCGTGATCCGCTATTTATTCGTGTAGGATTGAGTAGGTCGTTTCTTGAATTGAGCCCTGCAAACCGGAAAGGAGGTAGTACGTGCGTGATATGCTATTTATCCGTGTAAGATGGATAGTGTAGCTTGTTAGTTTCTTCAGAGGTAGGCATTTTTATCCATGTAGGATCGATAGTGTAGCTTGTCAGTATCTTTAGAGGTAGGCATTTTTATTCAAAAAATTGCCACTTTGCATCTTGTGTTGCAAATAAAACTGCCAGGTGCGCATTTGTAGGCTAGCTAGTGATCGATCAGTAACTTGTAAACACTGAGCGAACAGAAATAAGTAACTGTTAATGCATCTCAATGATTCACAGATCATATACAAATATGTAGCTCCAAAAGCAAAGATCAGCCACTTTGGATCTTGCGTCGCAACTAAAACTAACTAGTACGATTCCCATACATAAGATCAACATGTTAATGCATCTCAATGATTCACAGATCATATACAAATATGTAGCTCCAAAAGCAAAGATCTAGAAAAAACATCCGTTCTTCCTACTAACATGGATGCTTCTCTTGGCCAACATTCAGTACAGACTGAAAGACAAATTTGTTTGTGAAGTCTACAATTCCTCTCGCAAACGTAAGTGGTTTCACCAACAGCCGGAACCATGAGAATGAACCACACATGCTGGAGGAACATCCACTGCAATATGATTTGGTCTTCTCTCGATCACACCGTGAGACTATTTTCGGAATACAAACTTTAACTTAGGGAAAATGATGCCCATTGTATAATCAGACCAAAGCAATGAAGCACCAAGTGTTGGCCAGTAAATAGTACAATACTACTTTTCTGCAGTCCATGAAGTGACTATCCAATCTTTGTGTCTATTTTCAAATGGCACTGCATGCAGTGACTATACTATTCTCTTGTGCAGTTCAACCAAAATTGTGGACACTTTGTTTGTTTGCCAAATAGCAACGGGCAGACATCTCTGTCTGCACAAATATCAAGCAGCTAGTAAACATATACCACACCATGTTCGCAGTGATGGAAGAGGTGAAATCGATACAACCGAAATTGAGCCTCCAATCATTGAATCCTGTCCTGCACCCTCCAATGTAGGTCCACCCTGCCAATAAATTCACATGTAAACCACTAGTATTACTATCTAATGACAGTACAAAAAGAGTAGCAAGATAGTAGCAAACCATGTACCTTCGTAATGAACAGCTCATAGTGCCACCAATTGGATATAAAGGTTTGGAAAAAACATGCTCCTAATGTTGAACCAGTTGGACTTTTTGTGCAGCTCCACTAAAATCGAGCATCCCTGTTTGGATAGATATTGAAAGTGTGGTTACTATAAAAGTGGCACTAGTTGAAGCATAGACTTACAAATATAAGCATTCCAATTTCTTAATGGGAAAAGGTAGCAAGACTGTTTCTAACCACCTGTTTGAAGGAATAAATAAAGCAACATCGGCTGATGTCAGGAAGGCATACATAGTTTTTTTTTCTGAAAACCTGAGCCATTCCTGATCTTCCCTCTTCTTTGAAGCAAATTTTGTTCAGTTCTACTAAAATAAAATGCCATCACCGCCTTGACAATTTAGTTACGCTGTACAAAAGGAAATGACTTAACATTACATCATGATGTCGGGTATGTAGTAGATAGGCATTAGAGACAAACATACAGACCTCCTCCGATAACATAATGAACATTAATTTTAACAAAGGTGTGACTAGCTTTACCAGGATAATTTGAGTGAACTGTACACCCTCTGTTCCTTAATATAAGACGTTTTTGCGGTTCAATTTAAAGTACCCAAACGTCTAGTATTTAGAAAAACAGGTAGTAGTTTTCTTGAGCACATATCTGGGAAAGCTTGCTACACTTTATTTATGTCCATACGCTAATGCAACACCATTTGAATACTACAAATATACACTAATCCAGTGGCTAGTGCAACAGTAGAGTAGTTAGTTTATTACAGGGTACAGTACAATGGTTTTACTGAACAGATTTCAATAAACTCTAGCACTAGAAGGTTTCTATAAGAATTAACAATACAAAATGTAAAGGTAACAAGTTTCAGCATTGGTATACTAGCTGTGCATGAGCATTAAACCAAATACAAAAGTCTGAAGGTAACTAGCATTATTAACTAATGACAGTATAAAAAAATTGCAAACCATGTACCTCCAAGGTAAATATCATTTCGAACTTGGGGGGACCTTAAAAATTGCTATCCCAATCTTGATAATCAATAAAACATAAAAACTTGATCTTTCCTCTTGATAATCAAGAGAACAGCCGGAGGAGGAGGTGCCCACTCTTGACCTTTCCTCTTGTCTTCATAATTGTCTGTGCAGTTTCACCAAAATAAAATGACATCAGCGCCTTGGCATTTTGGTGACACTGTACAAAAAAATTAACTTATCTCATGAAAGTGAGGTATGTAATCTATAAGCATTAACAGTGCAAAAATCTGAAGGTAGTAACAAGTTTCATCGTTGGTATACTGGCTGTGCAACAGCATTAGAATGCCTTAGCTGAAAAATCTTTAATACATCCACAATCAACAGCTAACCCTGAAATGATCCACTGACATTAAATGGCACTGCTTAAATTTATCTGTGGCATTAGACTGAGAGCGGCATTAGTTAAATGTGGCATCACTTTAGCAGTAGCATTGCTTGACTTGACTGCTGGCGTTATACTAACAGCAAAAAAGTGGCAATAAGAGCATGGGAGGCCAATTCAGACAGTGGGCGCACCAGTACGATGTACCTCCACGGGCGCAGAGTGGTGAGGGAGGTATGGTTGCCTAGAGCAACAAATATCCAGGCAACATGTGTGGATTACGTCCCATTTTTGTTCTCTTTAGCCACCTTTTTCCTATGTGAGGACAACAAACTGATCGACCTGGTCATTCTCTATTGCGTTGTCATGCCTTTCTACCCTTCTTCAACCAAGAGACACGAGACTCGTTCCTTAGCTACTGATTTTCCCCTTTTCAACCTAGATGCGAGTTCGATGCATACTCTCTTGGACAGTACAGTCTCCCTTCCTTTCCTTATTCAACCCAGACATGCATTAGTCTGCATGAAGTAGGGTTTCCTTTAATAGTGCAAATTATGGTTTTCGTCTGCATGGCCAGCAGAGCAGAGGATAGCAAATTGGGAAAATGGTGGAGTGGAAAAAGATCCACATGCAACGACGTGCCAGATGGGGCAATAGAACAAGGGTATGGTTCGAAAAGAGGTAGCATACCCGAGGGTCGGTGGGAAGTGGATTCGCTCGTGGTCGTCGTCCTCCGCACACACTACGGCAACGATCCCGCGCGGGCGCTAGGTCTGAGAGGACGGCCTTGTCGTCAGTGTGTGACCTCGCTCGCCGACGACGAGTGCGTCAATGCTGCATGTCCTTTTCTTTCCCGGCGGATCTGTGACCACCGGTGAGGAGGGAGAGAGGGGCCGCCTTTTTTAGATCTGGAGAGAGGGTGGTAGTGTGAGAAGCAAGTGGGCAGCCCTTGGCAAGAAAGCGCTGAAGCTCCAGTCTATATATCTTCTTTATACTACTAGTACTGGAGGTGGAGTAGTGGTAGAGTAGTTTATATTTTCTCTGCGTACAGTACTAGTTAGTCATGCTTCAAAACTGAACGGTGCGCCATTAAAAAAATAAAGGCCGATAACTAATGCGGCACCTCGGGCCAACGCGGCCAGATCGCATTTTGTACGAGAAATTACACACCATGTCTCGTTGACATGTGGTCCCATTCCACATATCAGTGAGAGGACGGCGAGTAGTAGGAGTATTTCCGAACCGACGTGTAGGCCGGGGCGCCCCTTCGTGAACCGTGGCAAACTGGCAACCGTCCACCGACTCTTCGCCTTTCCCTCTCGATTTGGAACTGCTGTCGCACGCTCTTCCTCTCCCTCCTCCATTTTCCTTCAGCCCTTCACCCTTTCTTCTGCCATTGTTCGATCGTCTTCTCCATGGAGGGAACAGGATAGAAATGACCCCGTTATTCTTGCCCCGATCTGAAAGATGACGTGGTGGAGGAACTCATTGATCGGTGCGACATCATCACCTCGGCTAGCATGGCAGGTTCGTTCAAGCCCATTCTCAACTCAACTAATAACATCATTACAAGGAACCCAAGAGTCAAGGAGCGATTTGATCTCCCCTATCTTCTTCGCCGTGACCCTGATGACTGGTGCCGTCACGACAGAGGCCTCGCCCTGTGCAAGTTGATGCCACTTGATAATGATACGTATGATGTTAAGATGCCATCGCTTGAGGGCAAGGTTTGGGCAGGCGCAAATGGAGATTGGGTTGTTTACATTGGGTCCAACTGCGAGTGGGAACTTGTGAATGTGTACACTCGTGACCGGGTTCCACTTCCAAAAATCTCAGCAGACTGCCCAGAGGTTGAGCACACCGGTATTGTACGCACGTTCAAATACAATCATGGTGACTGTCTTCTATGAAAGATAGCAATTTCTCGAGTCCCCAACCGCTCTTGGAATTACAACAACTATGAAGTTGTTGCTATCTTTGACAAGCTTGTTGCCGTCGTCAGTGGTTTAACTGGATGGATATTGCTCAAAAATCAGTTTCTGTACACGGATGAGTACTGTGATGCAATTCAATACGAGGGCCTTGTGTTTGCTGCCACCACTCGTGGCACTATTTTTGCATGGCATCCTCGTTGTTTCGGTACGTTTGTCTTCCACCGTAATTATAATTGTTTCATCCACATGCATGCGGGTTAGAAAGGCTGGTCATAGTGGGGAGTAACTTAGACTAGTAACATGCATATGTTACTAGTTTATGTTACTACATCTATAGTGCATAGTATCTTAGATTAGTATCATAGGTGGTCTCATTTATTGCCATGCATGACACATAGTAGCATCACATTTATTATGTTACGGTATCTATCTATGTTACTATAACCATCTCTCTCTTCCTTAATTGCCTGCCACATAAGCATGTTTGCGAGTCCCAAGTGCATGATACTACTTATGTTACCTCCACTATGGCCAACCTTACTAATTAACCTTCTTCTTGTGTTTCCAAGGTCCTGTGAACATTCCACCACCTATACTTGAAGATTTTTATAACCAAGGGGGAGATGATGATGGTGATGATCACGAGCATGAGGACGAGCAGCGCCCATATACTATTTGGCGCCTGGCAACTAATTTTGATGGATCACCTCTTCTCGTGTGTATACAGCCCACTGATGATGTTACTGCTAAGGAAGCAGGTGTAGTCTCCCATGGTCGCACTCTTCGGACCTATTCCAACACCCGTTGCATGGTATTCGAGATGGATACTAGTGTGCTAGCGCCAACTCCTTCTCCCTGGTACAGAATTGATAGTCTTGGAGAAAACTCGCTCTTCCTTGGACAAAACTATCCAATGATGGTGAAAGGCGATCCAACTGCTGTTGACACACCGTTACTACCATTTATGAGAAGAAACTGTATCTATACCTTGGACATTTGGGTGGTTCCCTACCCTGGTACTGATATAGTAGGCCGCTTCAGCCTGGATGACCAGTCCTGTGTTGGTCTCCAGATCGACAATGGATGGCCTGTCCCAGAGAATCACTTGTGGTTCAAAGCAAGCGTTTCCAACACCGAGGAATGGTTGGGTTGAAGTTCATTTCATTGCTTGTTATTTGTTGTGTGGTGAAAACTTTAGTATTTATAATGTATCCTCGTTGTCGATCTGTGTTGATGACCTGTTGTATGTAATAAAATGATATGCCTGTGATAAACTTACTAAATTTATGAATGGCTTTCGAGTTGCTTCTGTGAGTGAGTGGTGCGACGAGGCAAAAAAAATATTTTCCAAATACATAATTGTACATGCATTGCAACAGGTTATCGGATGGGGCCAATCAACAATAGTAGTACACTATTTGTACTAGCTTCACATGCTTTGCGCGTCGTGCGGGTGTTTTTACTGTAGCCATACTGTACTACGTAACCAGCACCTCAAATCCTCGATACTAGTAGTACTATATAGTACTAACTAGTAGGAGTTGTGCGGTGGCATGGGCCAAAACAAGCATTCACGTCCAGGAGTACGACACATGCCACCAGCACGACTTCCATCTGACATCATATTTTTTGGAGTCCGTGCTAGAGCAATCTCTTCAACCTCATCGTTTTTCTAACTCAGCCATCACGCGGCGGGCGAGGTGGGGGTTTGCCAATAGTCGGTTTCCTTAACTGTGGTCCCACTTGTAAGGCCAACTGCAACGCACGACCCCAAATGGACCTCCGTTTTGCACGAACTCCAACGATAATTTTGACTAGAAAAGCAAGACCAAAGAAAACAAGAACCACAAGAATACATTTTACTAATCCTGTAAGTTGGATTAGTGCCTTCTCGATGCATTCATTGTTGATCTGCGGAGACTTGGATCTTGCGTGCTTCTTTCTTCTTTGAGTGTAAAGAAGTAGATGTTGCTTCCTCGCATCTAGTCTCATGTCTAGCCTCTATTCTAGTACTCCCTCCGGTCTGTTTTCTCTGCATCTAAGCAGCAACACGCATACCAAGTAGGAGTATCAACAAGTGCACTAATCTCATCTATAGCCTCTGTGCTAGCTAAAAGTGATAGAACATCTACTAAGTTGCGCTCTATCAATATATGGATGTACTCTTCTTCCCAATACAAAAACTTGCATCCATTCTACTCCCTCCGTTGCACAATACATGCCTTCTATTTGTCAAAATATATATGTATCTAGACATGTTTTAGTATATAGGCACATCCATTTTTGGACAAATGGAAGTCAAGTATTTTGGAACGGAGGGAGTACACAATAAATTTTTTAAGTTGGCACAACTAGTCTAGTCCGAGAGCACAACCGAAGATTTGGTCGGGTTCTTCCTCCTTTTGCCGACACGTGGGACATCCAGCATCCAGGTCGTGTCATGAAAGAAAATAGAGTGGTAGTTGATAAGTTGAAGCCACGAGATGTGCATCTTGGGTTAAACTGTAAATAGAATCTTACTACACTTGAGTAACTCCAAAAGCGGCCACCGAAGATCTTTCTTGGATTTGTTTTTCATCACCAGCACATCAAGGTGAAAGATGTGCAGGTTCAGTGGGTCCGCTTGCGTTTTCACTGACATGTGGGACCGCATGTGAGCAAACAGACGATGGGCTCCGCGCGTCCGCTGGCTGGCTGAGAAGAGAGATAGAGGAGTGCTGAGCACGGACTGCAGGAAATTTGGTCTACGTACTGTACCTTGATATAGGCTCGATATAGTGGGGTGGCATGGGCCATAACTAGCATTCACGTCTAGCACTATGGCACACGCCACCCACACGAGTCCCATCCGACACGAATTTTTCTTGGAGTCCGTGCTACACCCATCTCTTCTCCCTCCTGTTTTCTTAGCCATCGCGCGGTGGGCAGGGTGGGGGGTTTGATGATAGTCGGTTTGCTCAACTACGGTCCCACTTGTAAGTGAAAATGCAACACCGCACGCATTCCCGCTTGAGCGGCGTGCCGGACCAACCATGTGGGGGGTCCAACGCGAACACGACAGACTTTTCCTTTTGAACTCGTAACTTGTAAATTTTGGTTCTGCTCCATGGCGCGATCGATAGTTCTGGCGCCGTTCATGTATGGAGTACGTACGAAAATTATGAAGTTGATGCGAAAGGTAAGATAATTACTGTAGTATCATATACTACTACATGGATTTGACAGAAAGATAAAAATACATACGAATCCATCAACGACATCCTCACGCCCTAGTGCGTCGGGTCACCAACCGACGTGTGAGGAGCAGCGGCGTTGGCGGCGAGCTCAACGTGCTTCTGAACAGTGCATCCAAGGTTGCCCTGCGGTCCAAGAAGGCCAGCGTCCTATCGTCCTCCTCTTGCATGCGCGTAGACGTGGGTGATTATGTCCATGGTGTCTTGCTACGCCAGGCGCTGTGCGGCGAGCGCGACCTCAAAGTGGACATTATCCGGCGCGACGGCGGGCAGTCGCAGGGCCACCAGTGCATCGAAGAGGTTGTCACCATAGTGGCCGTTGAGGGTGGCGGGCATCGTAGAGCCTGGGCGCGTCGGCTGAAGGCTTACGTCAAAGTCATCCGCGAGCTTCTTGACGATGGTGAACTTGTCGAGGAAACCGACGACGACCTCGCCGAACAAGGAGACGAAGCTATAGTCCAAGCAGCCCCTCGCCTTGCCGGACTCAAGCAATACTACCTGGAGACGTTCCTCGTTGCCGGGCCGCAGGCCGGCGTCGTGGACCATCTGGCACAGCCGGCTGATGCTCGCGCTCATCGCCTCAATGGGTCTAGCTTAGCTTCTACTCCCTCCATTCCAAAATACTTGATCCCCACTTGTCTAGATATAGATGTGTCTATACTTGTTTAGAGTCTAAATACATCCATGTCTAGACAAATGAGAGTCAACTAATTTGGAACGGAGGGTGTACTAGTCAACTGATCTGGTGATTCGAGTGATCACTCTTGCCCTTGGTTAGCGTGCGTAGGTGTGTAGGATTTCGTACTACTCCTCGGCCCTCTACTGCACCTGCCTTTGGCTATATGAAAGGTGGGCCAGCCACCCCCTGGGCCCACGTGTCATTCACCCAAAGGCAATTGCCGTAAGTCAATGAAGCTGCGCCCCCTCCGTGCCGGTGCAGTATAGTCATCTCATTGGACCTCTAGTTGGGGCCAAACGAGAGAAGTTTGATGTTTACTGGTTTATTGGTCCCCTTTGCATTTTGCGCCAAGTTTTGACCTTTGATTTAACTAATAAAATGTTAATGCATGTAAACAAAAATGTTGTGTAAGTCACATTACGAAAACCAAATAATCCCAAAACACTTAGGCACGGTGCATTAACTCCCTCCTTGTTTCTTATTTCATGACATATCAACCAATGAGAGATGTGGGCCGTGCATGCTTTCAATGACTTGAGACTACCAAACATGACATGCAGTGTTTAGTTCATTGCATGTAATCCTATTAAGACTCTAGTTAGCAAGAAAACATTAAGTTCTCTCGCCGATAGGAAAACACCATGTATTTATTTACAGAGGGAGTAGTACATTTTTTTGTGATATGCATTACTAGATATTGCTAGTCAAATACTAAAATCCAGATGGACGTGGTAGTACTCCTAAATCCAGACGGTGGTGCTACTAGTACTAGTAGTAGTACTACCAATGTAGTACTCCTAGGAGTACTAGCACTGTACTACCCGTTGGTCAAACTATTACGTGCTGCTCCTCACAGTGAAGTGACAAGACCCTGCGCCGGAGATGACACCTGAGTACAGGCGCCGTGTTCGGCATACTATAGTCAGCCTCACCATCTACAATCACCATCATCATGGCTGTAGAGCTAGCCTGCTTACAACTAGCCCTGTTCGACATAATTTCCTATGCGTAGATGCCCATGCATTGCACGGAACACCAAGATTGGGGGTGGACTGCTCTGGAAGCGGCCATCGCGCCAGATTTTTCCACGGCCTTCAAGATGTGGTGGGGAGGAGATAAGGCTGATTGTGAGAGACAAGGAGTTGTTTGTAAATAGGGAACACGTACGGACATCTTTTTGCAAAAATGGAGAAGCTTGGTTTGTATGCGTCAGATCTAGATCCCACGGCTACTGGTGAAAGATGGGAGGCACAACATCTTCACCAACTCAGTACCTATTTGATTAGCATGATTTTGAAAATGCAGGAATAAGACACGGCAATGTTACAAGTTTCAAACTGATATTACAAATGTTAGGAGTAATGTTGCACCTAGGAAGAGGGAATTACTAGGAAGTTCACGTAAGAACTTTCGTTACTTTATGTGGATGCAGCGTTATCGTACAAACTAAAATCCACCGCCCTGACAAGTCACTAATGGGCAAATAAGTTTTCGAGTCTCTGGCCACTTGATGTTTCAAAAACAAATTCAGCTTCTGCGGAGACTTTGTCATTTAGGCTTAGACGCTTGCGGTGATCAGCACGCCATTCATTGTTGCGCCAGAGAACGCCAAACCTCATTACCTTGAGCACACTTGCCTCCAGAACAAAGAACCTGGCCAAGTTAATCTCAGATGTGCTGCCTCGGTAGTCGATCAAATCAATTTCTATAAGATGGAGATTAAGGCATTCGATGAGATTGTTATAGTGCAGCACATTTTTCACTTTTGGGTCTTTTTTTATCTGCAAAAGAAGAGAACATATTAGAGCAGCTGGCTGCATAAGATTGCCGTGTCATCAAGAGGTACCAATATCTTTCACTCATACGATAGGGTTGGCTAGCTAGTGATATTTTTTCACTCTCTCTCTCTCCCTCTCTCTCTCTCTGTTTCTGTTTCCTCTCATTTAACTAGGAGCACGTGAAGAGCTTGGGCATTTGTTGCCTTCCACTATGTGGCCGATGCCATATTTCACAAAAGTATGCCACATAATACGCATCGATGTCAAATCAAAAGATTTTGGCACCACTCTCGCGATGTGAGAGAGTTGGCACCGCTGTGCACACAAACCCACATGTATAAACAAATCAATCAAACCAACTACACCAGCCTCTCACTCTCCCAAACAAGTTTTTTTTTATTGCCTCAGTCCTCTCTCTCTCCCATGCAGTGTTTTTTCATTGCGTGAGTTAATTTGGCACCGGAGCAAAGTAGGTGCTCCAGATTGGGGCACCAGGTGAGCAATGGAGGGGCATCGATGCCAAATGCATCACAAGTGAATTTGGCACATGCTTTGGCCTAAATAGCCCACTTTTGTACTCCCTCCGTCCCAAAATTCTTGTCTTAAATTTGTCTAAATACGGATGTATCTAGTTACATTTTAGTGTTAGATACATCTGTATCTAAACAAATGTAAGACAAGAATTTTGGGACGGAGGGAATACTACCTCGTATTTATTATAAAATTTTGACCATAGATTTACCTAAGAAAATGCCAATGCATGTCACTAAAAATTACACCATTTGAAATTATGTTCAAATACGAATCCAACGATATAGTTCTTAGTGACATGCATTAACATTTTGTCAGTTAAATCTATGGTCAAATTTTGATACTACAAAATTGGAAGAGTAAACCAGGACAGAGGTAGTACTTGCCCTTAGGGTAACCATAGAGTTACTGGAGTAGTCTAAGTTACTTTCCACTATGACTAGCCTAGGCTACTATAGTAGTACAACATAAAAATGATGCAGGTGATCACGTGAGAAAAAAATACTAAAAACATTTCTTTCGGTGCAGTGCATAGATGTAGTTTTGAATACTACACTTGTCATTGTAATTTGGGAAAATTACGAAAAAATTGAGCTATGTTGTGATTAACGTTTACTAATAGGAAAGAAGTTTCACCTTGATGAGTAGCTTCTCCGTGCGTGGAAAGCATGTAAGGAATCCAACAACTTGATCCAGATTGGGGCCGATAGATTTTAGTGCTAAGATCTTCACTGTGCGCATGGACTGAGTCAAGCTTGTGGGAATCATTTTCTGGAAGACAGTCGTAAATACATCAAGAAGAAATTTAAAAATGTGAATTTCAAGAAGACGGAGAAGAAGATGAGTGTTGTACCTGAACGATTACGGATCCAATAAAGAGTTCGGAGAATTTGGCAGACGAGTACACCAACGCTGTCAATTTCGGCGCATCAATGACCCTGATTTTTGTTGGATCTTCTAGATCCGATACAAGCAATCTCTCAAGGAAAGGCGCATTCTCAATGACCATAACGTGGAACAGCTGGAGTGATCTCTTCCCAATTGATGTCTTGTTGCGGGGTCAGCAAGACACATAAATCCATTGGAGATTCGTCGAGGCAATCTGGAGGCTAATGAACCCGTGGATCTGCTCAAGACGAAGGTACTCGAGCACAGTACAGCTGCGGAGCAGGTGCTCCATAGCCTTCTTTGAGATGACAATGTTGAAGAGGTCGAGCTGCTTGAGTTGAGGGAGAAGAAGGGCGGGCGCAACATTATTCTGGGGAAGATAGGAGCTGAAGCTGGCACGGCGCAACATTGGCGTGAGGCGGAGCACGGACGGCGACAGAGAGTGACATCGTCCAGCTTCAAAGCTGAGCTCCTCGAGCTGATCTAGGGCGGGGGATAAGAACCACTCGTCGAACTTGGGTTGGACCTTGGAGTTGGTACTGAACATGCGGATGTCAAGGCGTCTGGCTGGCCCAGGGTGCGATGAAAGGATCAAGGAGACTACAGCCATGCGTTTGCAATCCACGTCGCAGAGGCAACTGTCAATGGTGAGGTTGAGGGGGACGCAGCGCCAGAGGGGGCGCCACCGCCGGGAGAGCAGGGCGGTCCGCATGGCAGATTTGGTGGGGAGGAGGCCGATGATGACGAGCAACATGTCGTCGGGGAGGCTGCTGATGAAGTCCAGGTTCGCCGGATGCGGTTTTGGCTCGAGCGGCCTCCGCTTGTTGGCTGCCTCACCGTCCATCTCAACCGACAGCGACGCCGGTGTACACGTGTGCTGGTGTGTGTTGTGTGCTGGGTGTGCGCGAGTGCGTCCTTCTGTGCATGCCGCCGCGCAGTGGTGAATTTTGCGAGAGTGCGTCCTTCGCGCGCAAGAAGTTTGTCCTCAATGCGCCCTCAATTTACTAGTGTGCGTGGTGCTACCCCGAGTGGTTTCAACTTTGTTTCCTTCACCGCGTGTCAGATGGGTCTCTAGTTTACTTATTTTCACCCAGTGCCACATGGGCCAGCACACCAAGATACAGAACACGAGCTGACAAGACAACATGTGGATTGGTTAATCAGTCAACTAAACAATATACAGAGCTATACGCTGACATAGTGAGTGTATAATCCATCGGTATAGAGAGTTCGAGTGAGAGGGGAGGCCCGTGAGAGATAGCAGAGAGAGAGAGAAAGAGCTACTCCCTCCATTCGATAATGTAGTTACAACATTTTTTTAAAGTCAAGCTTTTGAAACTTTGACCAAGTTTATAAAGAAATTACTTATATCGGCAATACCAAAGATAAATGATAGTATGAAGTAAGTACATGTTGTGATGAATCTAATGATCGTTCCAGATGTAAATGTTTTTCTCCACATATACCTAGTCAAACTTTTCTGAGGTTTGACTTTTCAAAACATCCATATGCTTATGGATGTGGCAGAGTCCCTGGCGAGAGAGAGAGAGAGAGAGAGAGAGAGAGAGAGAGAGAGAGAGAGAGAGAGTGAAAAAAGTGTGTGTGAGTGTGTGAAATAGACATGGACAACACACGATAAAAGTGGAGAAAAAGCATGCGTGTCTTATGCAAACATATCACACATGCATCTCCGACAACAGAGGCAAGGTGAGGAGATAGTGTGTGGTTGTTTGGAACCGAGAGAGGAAGACCCCTAGCACGTGGCCAAGAGGGGTCTGACAAACAAGGGAGAGAGGTCGAGAGAGATGTACGGAGAAAATGCAGACATGGGGAAGAGAGAGTGTATGTTTGTCATAGAGAGATCCCCTGGAGATCGTGATGGGACTACATGGGTGGGAGATCGAGTGACAAGGTGTGTGCGCAATAGAAGATGCCCCGAGAGATATCGAGATAGACGTATGGATGGAAGGAGACAATACATGTGTTCCTGATGGCTAGTAAGAGATAATCATACTTAGGAGGGGGGAGTGCTTGCGCCTATGGCCCTGTTTGGATACTATAACTCAGTTAGAGGTTAAAGTTAGATTCTAACCCGGAACTAACTCTAAGTAAAGAGGTGTTTGGATGGCAGGGTTAGATGGAGCGCGGATACCGCGAGGCACCTTCACGGGCAGTGCGAGAGGGAGGGAGGGAGAGGACGAGAAGCTTCTAGGAAGTCGGGAGGGATCTGCTGCGGGGAGAGTGAGAGAAAAAAGTGTTTATTAGTGGTCCCGAGAAAACTAACCCGAATAAGCACCTCTTGGATGGGTTATTTTTTTGAATGGGTTAGATGCATCTAACCTAAACTAACCCTCCTGTTTGGATCTTTTTGGGTTAGTTGACTCCAAACTAACCCAAACTAACTCTAACCCATGGATCCAAACAGAGCCTATGATGGAGTGAGGGATTATGGTACTTAGGGGGGTGCGTGTCACATGGAGAGAGAACAAGGGCGGAGAGTGTTGGATGGGTCTATATGTATAGCGCGAGCGAGACATGTGTATGTGTGAACGAGGGAGATATAAGGCCCGTTTGGCTTGCGTCTTGAACATCTTTTGCGTGGCCTGGGGTTGTGGCAGGATTTCATGCATGCTTGTTTGGTTGCTACCCTGTGAAAAAGAAAGCCCGCCTGGGCTGGGTTCCCTTGCACTTTAATTAGCCTGGATGAACTCCAGAAACTGCAAGTAGCCTGGCCCAAGCGACCGATTTCGAACGCCTGGCCGTGCATGGTCGTGCGGCCACGATGCTAACAGCAACATGGATGTATATTAGCATTAAATAATTGATGCATGGATTGATTGATGGGACGTTGATGCTTTGCCTGGCCTAGGCATGAACCAAACACTTCAGCACCACACAAGCCTGGCCAGGCAGAAATATTTTACATCTCACGTCCACACCAGGCAGTGCCGACCATCAAGGCATGAGGGTTAGGCCACAAACCAAACTGACCAATAAAGTATGAGAGAGATTGAGGAGCCCCGATAAGGCTGAGTGGTGTGTCAGATAGCTGAGAGGGGGAAAGAGATATTCCATCTGCTCGATAATGCAGTGCATGTAAAGTTTTTAGAAGTCAAACTTTGGAAACTTTGATCAGGTTTACGCAAATGTTATTTATATCTACAATACCAAAGATACATCATACAAAACTACAACTCATGGTGAATCTAATGGTATATGTTTGCCGTACTAGATGTAATTCTTTTTCTCCACGTACATGGTCAAACTTTGTGATGTTTGACTTTTCAATAAATCTATGTGCTATGGACGGAGGTGAATGCCTCAGTCGAGACAGATCATGTGCGTGTGAAGGAGAATGAGTAAGTGTGCAAAAAGAGTATGTGTGTGAAAGAGAAAGTGAAAACAAACGATAAATTAGAGAGAGTGTGTTTTTTCGTTTCTTATGCGAACATATCACGCATGCATCTCCGAGATGGAAAAGCGAGGCGAGGAGATACACGAAGATAGCTAGTGTGTGATTGTTTGCAACGGAGAGAGACACCCCTTTAGCACATGTCCAATAGAGGTCTAGCCAACAAGGAAAAAAGGTCGAGAGGGACACATGGATGGCATGGACGCATGGGGAGGGAGAGAGTGTGTGTTTGTGATAGAGAGATCCCCTCGAGATCGTAAGGGGGCTATATGGGTGGGAGATTGAGGGAGTGCGTGCGCGATAGAAAGATGCCCGAGAGAAATCGAGATAGACCATGCACATGTTTGTGATGGAGACTAAGATTAGCTAGTCATATACATATAGGGGGGACTGCATGTGCCTACAATTGAGTGAGAGACCATCATACTTGGCTAGCTGGGCATGAGATTGTGTGTGTGTGTTTGCGTGTGAGATGGAGAGAGAATGATGGAGAGAGATAGAGTTTTAGATGGGCCTATCGAGTGCGAGTGAGATATGCATGTGTATGTGTGACCCAGGTGGATGGAGAGTTTGAGAGAGGGGGGAAGAGCTCCGAGACGACATAGTGGTGCGTGAGAGAGTTACGGGCAAAGAGCCAAGGAATTTGTGTGTGTACGATGAGTGCACCCAAGATATCTAGCTTGGACTAGCTAGAGTATCATACATAGTGTGCAAGAGAGACCTATAGATGGTGTATATATGAATGCGGACAAGAAAGACCCCCCCCCCACACACACACAGAGAGAGAGGGAGAGGGACCAACAAGGTTTTTGTGTCGGATGCATGCAACAGAATTGAAGATTGTCGGTGAGAGAGTGAGTGAGAGAGAGAGAGAGAGAGAGAGAGAGAACAGGAGTCCGGGAGAGGGGGAGGTCACGTTTTATGCATCAAAGACTGATATAAACTTGCATTCAAATATTTAAATTGGAGACCATGTTGTCTGCAATCCACACATGAATGGATATATGCATATATCAAACAAGTTCATTAATTTGACTTTCAACATGTTCATGGAGTACTATAATACTATACAACATGCTACTCGATTGAGGTGTTCAATTTTGGATTTAGTTCACTATTTTGACCTACTGAACGAGCTAGTTCATTGAATCGAGATATTTCATTTTGGGTTTGATTCGCGTTTTTGAGTGGGTCAACTATTTGTCATATAGTAAATCGCTAGCAACGAGCATGTAAAAACACATTACTCCCGAGCATCATCTCTCCATCTAAAAAAGAAGTGGCAAGCTAATATTTCAAAATTTGATTCGAATCGACTTGGTAAGGTAGACGTGGATGCTCGTTCTCCCAAAATTTGAACGAACCGTTAAACATCCTCTCTGCTCGGTGGAATTCGCCCGAGAAAATAAATGGGAGACGCGAAATTACCATCGTATGTGGGACACACATCAATTGGCCCGTTGTACATCGAGGGTAGGTTTGTAACTTCATCCAAGCGTGCCTTCTCCTCGGCCGAAATGGCATGTGCGGAATAATTCATAAACCATGGTCGGCAAAACACGCTCTCCTTGCCCGAAATAGCTCGCGCCCACTATTTCAAAACACGCTCTCCTCGCCCGAATT
Organism: Triticum aestivum; assembly: GCF_018294505.1. Classification (NCBI taxonomy): domain Eukaryota; kingdom Viridiplantae; phylum Streptophyta; class Magnoliopsida; order Poales; family Poaceae; genus Triticum; species Triticum aestivum. Next base: position 451,786,142 of record NC_057801.1, read on the forward strand.
CGCTCGCGCCCACTATAGTTAAAAACACGCCCTCCTCGCCCGAAATTGCTCCCGCCCACTATTTGGGGAGAAGCAAAGTTACTCTACTATCCCCGACCCTCAGTACATAGACCCAAGCCGAGAAGCCTATAGGCAAGGGTAGAACTGTAACTCCCCCTCACATTTCAGAAAAATGCGTCCGTAAGACATGGTTCCACTCCCCTCCCAATTCCCCCCCCCTGCCCGCCCCCATTCATACCTCGTGGGCACCAAATCACCTTCTCCCCGGGAAGCTCCCTTCTCCCGAGCCGCGAAACCTCAGCCCCACCTCCATGGCGCACCCACCGCACCAATTTCACAGCCGCCCTCCTCCCTAATGCCGGAGACGTTGTCCAATTGCCGTCGTGCACTAGGCCGTGTGCCTCTTACTCCGTGCTGCTGGTGCTGCCTCGACGACGACCACGTGAACCATACCGGAGCCTATTCACCCCCGCTACTGTTCAAGGTGCCGGAGCGGCTCCAACTTCAGATCCGTCCAGAGTCCTGGCGCTGCTTCCGCATAGTCGTCGACCGTCGCGACATCGCTCTTTCCCTGCCGCCGGTCACCACCGCAACCGCGCCGGCCTCACCGACTCGGCAGCTGGACCTGCCTACTTCACCATGCCGCCAGATAGGTCGCACCATCATCTTAAATCACTTTATTTAGGCGTCAGTTGTCTGAATTTTTATTCTAGGCCAATCGATTCCCAATGGGAAGTAGCACCCCTCGAGGCGGCGGAGCTCCTAGGCTACCGGTTGGCTGGTGTCTAACGTAAGGGTGCGGGCCGCAAGTTCTCCGCGCAAGCAGCGCTTAGATGGCTATCTTTTAGAGTTGCGTGGGTTGAAGGTACTGCCGTCGCCGGATCTGGATGACGAGGAGTCTTTGTGGATTGGCCCGGGGGCGACGCAACCACGGCAGTGCGGTGGGGCGGGGAGCGGGGTTTTGGACGGGGCCACAGACGGCGGAGGCAGGCTGCTCTGTCGTTGGTCGCTGGCTCTTCGGGGAAGATTCCGAACAGTGTCAGCCGGGAGGCGCAAGACGGCCATCAAGCCATCCGGTGTAGATCGGACAGTACCAAAATAAAATAAAATCGTGTGACCCCAATTTAGTCTTCAGTCAACAGACGTGTGACCACTCTCATACCTTGCTGTTGATCTCTTAGTGTATTTCTTCGGATCAAAGAGATATGTCGTTCTTAACTTTATGCCTGCATCTTCAGACACACCGTCTTCCGACTCACCGCAACTGCTCCAACAAGGGAAGCATACACCAGAAGGGAGCTACAGTCCCCACTCAACAGTTCCCTGCATCGAATGCGTGTGCCCGACATGTACATCCACAACAACTGCAGGGCCATCGACAAGTCAGCACATGATGCTCACTCCTATGGATGGCAGCCAGATAGGTTGTACCCTCATCTTACTTGTGTGCAACATTTATGGCTTTATTATTCATCTAAGCATGGAAAATAGATCATCACATTTCACTGTATATTCATGCTGATCTCTTACGGGTCTTGTTCAGGAGTTCACGCTGTTCCATAGTTCAGCCAAGATACTTGTTCTTTAGGTAACGCTGTTCCATAGTTATCATCCATCAGCCAATGCTATCCCACGGGCTGGTGATTATAGTATTATACCACTTCTAGTATTACCTATGTTGTTCTTTAATACTTTTGTGTGCCATTTAGTTAATCTCGAGTATAAACGATACATATTCTGTAGCTTTCATCTGTGTTCTCCCTTTAGTTTATGAGACCTGTTGCTGCTAGTTAACCCCAGTCCTACTATTTATGTCGTCTCCTACATGCACTCATTTACATAAATCTAACTACTAGTTGTCTTCCATGCATGTCAGATATAATTGCACACACTGATATATCCACAAGAACCTCACGGATCAATGTAAAGGCCAATAAACTTGATGTCAATGATACCCAATATGATGGAACATGTAAAGGCAGTTCTTCAGAAGACTTGCAGAAAGATGATGAATCCTCTTCACCCCACAAGGTCCTTGCTCTAACTTGGCTTGTGATATGGGTACAACATGCATATAATGTCATGAGTGTATCTACTCTGTTGCAATGCCATGTGCTTAGCATGCTGATCATGCATGTAAATATGTCATGCCTTCCTGTTTTTCAGTACCTATTCCATTCATGATAACATGTTTTCAAATTCAAGTACTGTCATTCTACTCTATCGCAATGCCATCTGCTTAATTTGGACATCATGCTTCTGAATATCTTATGCATTGTTATTCATCAGTATGTACTTCATCTGTCTGCCATACCATGTTTTTTTACATTGAAGTGCTGTTCTAGTGCTCTGTTGCAATGCCATCTTATTTTCCCAATCATACACGTGTATGTTGCCTTGGTTATTTCTGTACGTATTCCTCTAGCATATAGTTTTACTTTCAACTAGTTTTTTTTGCTTTGTTGTCCTGTCGTATCCCTAGCTCTTACACCATACTCCCTCCGTCCGGATTACATGTTGCCGAAATGGATAAAAAAGGATGTATCTAGAACTGAAATACGCCTAGACCCATCCATTTTTTTCCGGATGGAGGGAATACATGTCAATATGTCATGCCTTTCTATTCTTTAGTACCTATTCCATCTCTCTGCTGTCGCATGTTTTATAATTAAAGCACCATTCTTCTATACAAGGCATGCAAGGGGAAGACGACTATGTTAGAATCTGAAGGGTTACAAACAAGGCCTTTGCAAAAGATCCAAATGCCAGGAGATAATAAACCAACTCCAGTTTTTATAGATACTGCTGCAGCATAGAGAAACCCAACTCCTACTGATAATAAGAAGATTCCAGTGGCCAAAGAACTAGTCCGCTCCAGTTGAGCAAAAATATGTCAACTCAATTCTAAGAAGCGTGTGCGTATCCTTGCATCATGAAATTTTATAGCATGCTGATCATATTTTCTACATGTTTCTTACCCATCTCTCTTTTAGAAAATAAGCTTAACAAATAGAAGAATTTCTGCAATGGTATCGTTTATGAGGAAAGATTCTTGCAGGAATTCTCTGTGCTCCAATGTAGATGTAAGTACCTATTGCATATCACTATATTTTTACATCATCATGTATTTTGTTAATCGGCGTGAATCCAACCTTTATCTGATCTAAATTTAGTTGTAGCAAAATGTATGATTAAAGGCCACAATGTTGATTTTTGTAAGGAAAACTGCCTGGTAGTTTTGCATCCTGAGCTGCATGAGTGTACTATCTCATATCAGTGGGTTTGAATACTTTGGTTCTGCAGTGGGTTTTTTAGTGTTTTTTTACTGTGTTGTCCTGTCGTATCCCTAGCTCTTACATCATACTCCCTCCATCCGGATTAAATGTCGCAGAAATGGATAAAACTGGATGTATCTAGAACTGAAATATGCATAGACCCGTCCATTTATTTCCGGATGGAGGGAATACATGTCAATATGTCATGACTTTCTATTCTTCAGTACCTATTCCATCTCTGTTGTAGCATGTTTTATAACTGAATCACCATTCTTCTATATAAGGCATGCAAGGGGAAGACAACTCTGTTAGAATCTGAAGGGTTACAAACCAGGTCTTTGCAAAAGATCCAAACGCCAGGAGATAGTAAACCAACTCCATTTTTCATAGATACTGCTCCAGCACAGAGAAACCCAACTCCCACTTATAATAAGAAGATTCCAGTGGCCAAAGAACTAGTCTGCTCCAGTCTAGCAAAAGAATGTCAACTCCATTCTAAGAAGCGTGTGCGTATCCTTGCATCATGAAATTTTATAGCATTCTGATCATATTTTCTACATGTTTCTTACCCATTTCTCTTTTAGAAAATAAGGTTAAACGATAGAAGGCTTCCTCCATTGGGATCGTATTCGAGGAAAATATCTTGCGGGAATTCTCTGTGCTCCAATGCTGATGTAAGTACCTGTTGTATATCAATATATTTTTACATCAACATGTATTTTGTTAATCGGCATGAATCTAACCTTTATCTGATCTAAAATTAGTTGTGGCAAAATGTTAAAGGCGCCAATGTTGATTTTTGTAAGGAAAACTGCCTGGTAGTTTTGCATACTGAGCTGCATGAATGTACTATCTCATATCACGCACATTACTGAATTATAGTGCTTCTCTGGTTGTCCATTCATTCATTGTGTCAATGTTGCTTTCGTACTACCTTACCTGGCTGATGATAGCTGTGCCATATTGTGTTAATTTGGTGTAGGCTACTTGCCCAAACGTTCATTGTGTCAATGTTGCTTTCCTATTATCTGACTTGGCCAATGATAGCAATGCTAGTGTGTTAATTTTGTGCAGGCTACTGAAGATAAGAAGACAAACTCTGAAAACAGCAAGGCAACCCCATTGTTTCTTTCCAGTAAATCTAGGCCAGGTAATATGGCAATAACTCATGATTAATCTGTTTGGTTCCCATCCTAATTTATGTTATGATGCAGTGGTCGAGACACTCTCCACTATCAATAATACAAGCCTGCCAAAATCGCAATCTGAATCTGTTCAGTATCCTCTGTGTCGAATGCAACGGAATAAATGTATGTTTGTGAACCAATTAATGGCTGAAGCAATGATGGAAATGGTGGATGAATCATAGGTGCAGAGTCGTGCGACACAACAACTGATCAATGTTTTTAGAGACAGTGTAGCAAAGCAGAAAGAACTTGCCCACATGCTTATGGGCGTCATCTGTGCTGAGGTTGCAGATTGTGACGTTGTAGATGGTTTGGTTCTGCTCATTTATTTGCACTGGCATCAATTTTTGATTGCCCAGTGGATGTAATTTCCTATAATATATGCTGGATGTGTAACGTTATTCCCTGTATGCCGTACATTTGCGTGATCGGTTTTGGTCCTGTGCATAATTGCTCGTCGTAATGGGATCAAATTATCTAATTTGGCCTAAAGACATGTACGAACTTTAGTGGGCCCATTAAGTTAATGGGCCGTTACTAGGCCGAAAGTTAATGGTTGGCCCTCTTACCTCCCGGGTCATTATCAGGTCGACATCAAAGTGGGCAACAGGTGGCCCCAGTTTATTTCACGGGCCGTTAACAGGCCGTTACTAAGTTTGGGCTACATATGGCCCAAATATACTGTAGGCCTTTAACAGGCCGAAAGAGACAGCGGGCTTGTACTAGACCATGAAGACCATGGGCCGCTAAGAGGCCGAAAGTCAGGTCGTATTGTAAATGGCCCTACTGTGTTGTGGGCCTTTAGCAGGCCGAAAGAGAAACCGGGCTGGTATTGGACCATGAAGGGCATGGGCCGTTAAAGGGCCAAAACTAAGGTCCGACTACAAATGGCCCAACTCATTTATGGTCCGTTAACAGGCCGAAAGTCACACAGGGCCGAGAATTGGCCCAACACTTAAATGGGTCGCTAAAAGGCCAAAACTCAGGTCCGACTAAAAATGGCCCAACTAATTTATGGGCCATCAACAGGCTGAAAGTGACACCGGGCCAGAAAATTGGCCCAACACTTAAATGGGCCGCTAAAAGGCCGAAACTCAGGTCCGACAACAAATGGCCGTCAATAGGCTGAAAGACACACCGGGCCGGAAACTAGCCCGACATTTAAATGGGTCGCTAAAAGGCCGAAAGATGTACATCCTGAAAATTGGCCCATCCATTAAACGGGTCGTTAACAGGCTGAAATCTCATCGGGCCGATATTGAGCCCAGATATATAGCGGGCTGTTAACGGGCTCGTACTGACGATGGGCTGCAATGGTGTCAAATCTTTAACGGGCTGTTGACGGGCCGAATTGGCTCATCTCGTATGGGCCGTGGGCTTAAATGGACCTGACACAAGTAGGCCTTATATGGGCTGGCCTGATAATTTTTACTGGGCCGGCCTTTTCACAGGAATGGGCCTCTGTTGGGCCGTGCCACGTGTCGACGTACCATAGGCGTCTTCCGTCCAATGAGTGGATGACATCTGTCCCAATGGTGAGCCGACACGTGTTTCCTCCAGCCAATGATGATTTTACACGTGAAAAATCCCCATTGGTCGGGGCTGTTAACGGGTTATCAAATCCAAAACCCGACCCGATAGCTTAACGGATTTCCGTTACGGTGGATGCCACGTGTCGGTCACCCTTGACGAAAGCACTTCTGTGATGCGCGATTTATCGTTATGGAAGTGGACACTTCCGTGATGATAATTTTGGTAATGTCATGGAACACTTCTACGATAGCACAGGTATGACTATCTTGATTCTGTCATAAATTTGTCATGGATGTACATGCATGACAAAAAACGCGACCTACTGTGACAAACACGTATCATCACGGAAGTGTATTTTTTTTGTAGTGAAAACATCCACCTGGACCTACTTTTCAAAATCCTATGCATGAAAACACGACCAAGTGCATTAGTGCCAGAATAACATTCTACTGTACACGCTTTCATATGGTTTCTCTTTATTTTGGCCATGTTTCTTTGCATTCCTCTGCTCTTCCAATTCCTGTAAACCAAACACCCAAGTTGACAGAAATCCCGTGTTTACAAATGCTCTGTTTACCATGTGCATTTTCCTATCCTATTCTGGTGTTTTTCCTATCCCTGCGTTTTAAGAATCATGGAAGCCAAATGAGCCCTTACAGAATTACTTCAGTTACAGGTACGTGTCGAAGGGAACTTTGTGTGGTTTGTCCTACTCTTGCCGCGACATCATCCACCTCACCTAAGCTGCTCCATCGACATAAGCATCCACCAAACCAGATATCACGACTCCTGACCGTCTTTCGCCGCCTCAGATCTCCTTCCCTGCCGTCGGCACCCACCCCAACGGCATCACCATCATCGACTCAGCAGATGAACCTGAGGAGTACATGGGTCCACAAGAGAGGTCGCACTCTTTTGTTTCTGCTTATGTTATGCATTGCTTAAACTTACCTGCTACTTTATCGTCCTGTTCAGCTCTTAGACTCCCAAGTCAGGTCCAAATTAATGTTCAAACTTGAGTTCTAAATTAGTTGTGGGGCACATATCGAGGCAGCAATGAATAGTATGTCTGTCTAATATCTGGTTCACCTAGGGTATGCCTATCTTGTTCATCTTGGGTGGGAAACAAATAGTAAAGCAATCATCATATGTATTTTTATTAATTTAAAGCAATCATCAGCCTGCTATCATTATTTTTGGATCCATCCACTAGTTGTTACCATCACTCTAAATTTCTGCATGCTCTCCTTACATAATCTCACCCTATTTTTTCGTATGCATGTCAGATATTGTACATAGTGCTGAACATGTAGAGAAAAAGAGAAGAGTTTTGCGTGTCAATACAATGTCATGCAGACATCGCTCCATGGTGGGTTCAATGGCAAACCCTCCCCACCCCTCTCCAGATTGTAATCTAGAGGAAGATATCTGTTCTGAGGCGGATTCAGACGCCGCTGACCACTCCTATTTACCTCCAAGGTGTTTGCTCTACCTTGGCATGATGATGTTAGTCATATCATGCATATGTTGACTTGCAGTGCCTACTTTTGACATGATATATGTCATCTGCTTAGTTTAGACATGTTCTGTAATGCCACCTGTTTAGTTTCTATATCATATATGGGAATTATGCAGTCTCATGTCTTTTAGCCAGCCATAATATATGTGAAATGTGCAATGCCATCCTGTTTAACCAGGCATCATATATTTGAATGATATCTTGCCCATCCTTTTCTTCATTACATTTCCGTTTGTCGACAATGTTTATACATTAAACTACTCTTCCCGTGAATCAGCCATTTCTGTGGGAGATGGAAAAATCTGGAGTGAAAACAAGGCCTTCAGAGCAGACAGTGCTACCTATCGAAGCAGATCTCTTCTTAGGTCCCGATAGCTCCTCAGAGATGGACTCAGAGACAGATGACCAGTCCTATCCCCCCACTCAGGTGTATGCTCTAACTTGGCACGGTTATACTGCTCATATCATGCATACGGTGTCTTGCATTGCATAGTTTAGACATCATATACACAATATTCAACACCATGGTCTTAGTTCAGACATTATATCGAATGCCCTCTGTTTAGCATATAAATCACATATGTGAATTAAATGATGCAATCCTGATTACTTAGATAACATGTAGGTGAATTATGTCATGCGATCCTGTTTAGTTATTCATCATATCTTTGAATTATGTTATGCTATGCTATCCCGTTTAGATAGACATCATATATGTGAAATTATGTCATGCTATCCGTTTTAGTTAAACAATATACATGTCAACTATTTCATGCACTCTTTTTTCCACACTATCTATTGCATCTGTCTCTCATACAATGTCTGTACATTCAACTATATTTCCTGTTTATCAGCCATTTGAATTGGAGCGGGTGATGCCAGTATCTAGCGGAATAAAAACACGGTCTTCAAATAAAACAGTGCTACCTCTTGGTGGAGATAGCACCCTGGTTGTACATGCACAAGAACCAGCCCTACCACACATAACCCAAACTCTCGCAGATTGTACCCCTACTGCGATGGACAGAGAACCAGCTTCACCCAATCTAACCCCAACCCCAGCCGGTAGTAACCCAGTTCCTGTTGACACAACACCATCTCCACCACAGAGCTCCCAAACAAGAGCAGTTAGTAAGGCAGGTCCAGTGCCCAAAGGGCCAGTACTATCACGGCGAACCGCAACTCCACCAGTTAGTACACCTATTCCTATGGAGGAAGCACAACCAGCTAGTCGTAGTTTAGCATCTATCGCATTTGGTGTTGTTAAATCGTACGTGCGTATCTTCCCATCCTAGAAATATTATACTGAAGATGAAGGAAAATGCCAGTTGCAGGTGTTTGTCCAGGAGTTATGTGTAAGTAATGTTATTCATGGCAATTACTTTGCTTCGTCCCATACATCCTACCTCCATGATGGTTATAATACAACAAATTTTCCCATTTTTCTCTATAGAGAAGGACCGATTTGGAAACTCAGGATGAGGTAACCTGTGCTAATACCTTTGCTATCTTCAAGAATGCTTGGTGGCAGTATCAGAATTACCTGAAGAAAACGTACTTCACCGACAAAGAAACTCATCAAATTCCCTTACGTTCTCCTGAGACACATTTACTAGACGATGACTGGGAACGCCTTATTCTGTACTGGTCCCGAACCAAGAATGTGGTAAGGTCAATGAGCTCATTTTCTATTTTTAAGTATTTTATTCTTGCGTCTTACTATACTCTATTCATGTAGAACAAGTGCCTAAACCTGAAGAACAACTGTTCTAATTTAAGATTCCTTTGCTATCATAGTTCAAAAAAGCGCTAGGCGTTAATTGTGCATTTTTCCACCGCCTTGCGCTTTACTGACCAAAGCGCATGCTTATGCACAGTTATGCACAGATTAAGCGTAGTTATGCGCAATGCATTTTGCCAACGCCTAGAGCCTAGGCGCACTTAAGCGCTCGCTTAGGCACGCCTTTTTTTAACTATGATTGCTTTGTTCTTGTATCACTGTATTTACTGATGCGAACTTATTTTTAAATTGAAGGATCCAATCGAAACTCGAATGGCACAACAGGTAAGTTCACGCATGTTTCTTTAACAGGTTTGCTCTTATCAATAGCTCTTTTGATTTCAATTTCAATTGTGTATACAGTTGACTTTCATATCATGCACATTACTAGCATCACAACAGAGCCAATAGTGTTGTTGTACATGTAGACACGTGGTACCCATCTGAAATCTTGTTGTGCCGTGTAGTTTCCCACGCTTTGTATTCTTTCACTGCTCCTTTGTCTTGAACTGATATGATTTGAACTGTGTCTCTATTTTGATTTGGCAAGACAATGCAGTGACCATAGGACATAGATATATGTTTGTTTGATGCTTTTATTATGTAGTTGTACTTGACAATAGAAGACTTGGTAGTTTAATCCTGTCCACCTTACTAATGAACTGGTTCACCAAAATGAGTTTCATATACTAGTACATGCTAAACTTGTTATGTGTCTGCTTGTTTCTTCTTTTAGAATGCTGACAGAATACTGGGGAAGAGTGCCTTATTAAGCAATGGTAAAGGAAGTAATGCAGATAAGGTTCAGGATAGTGTCACATCCTTGTTGGTCTCCAACAAAGCTGATAAAATAGCTAAGGAAGACTATCTTGAAGACAGCGAGACAACCCCAAAGTCCTGTCTTGGTTTAGTGTTCGAGTTACTGGCCACTACCGCTTGCACAAGCTATTCAAACTCACTGTCTGAATCAGTTCGGTTTCTTGAGTCTCAACTACAAGCTAAAAGACATCGACCAGCTGTGCTGCGACAAGAAGCGGAAGGACTGCGGAAGTCCCTAGAGCATTCAGATGCATACTTTCTGGTGCAACAGCAAGCGTTGGTGGATTTTAGCACCAAACAGGACAAAGCTAATCAGCTTGCTAAGCTTATTGCCAGCATGGTGGATACCCAGGATAACGTTTCTTGAGCTCTTCTGAAGTTGTTTCAGTTATGCTCTTGTTTTGCTGCCATGTTTATTTGCACTGGTGGCCATTTTTGACGGCCAGTGTATGTAATATGCTGCTTTGTTCCCTATATTTGCACTGGTGGCGAACTATGATGCCCAGTGGATGTAATATGTGTAATAGCGGTAATAGGCTAGCGTTAATTGCTTGCTTATTTATTTCCTTCTTGTCTTGTTTAGTTGTTTGCTTGTAGTCACTGCAGTTCTTTTTCTGTGTTTTTCTAGTGGCCACAATAGCCTATTTTTGGTAACTAGGCCAAAATAATCATGGCAACACATGGACTGTTGTAACCATGGGCCTCCTGTAGGCCGTATGATCCATGGGCCTTCTTCCGGCCGTAGGATCCATTGGCCTTCTATACGGGCTGATCCATTGGCCTTCTATACGGGCCTTAGGGTCCATGGGCCTTCTACGGGCCATAGGGTCCATGGGCCTTCTACGGGCCGTACGACCCATGGGCCTTCTACAAGCCGTAGATCCATGGGCCTCATACGGGCCGTAGATCCATGGGCCTTCTATGGGGCGTATCATCATTTCACCAATGATGGGCCGTACAATTCGTGGACCATAACAGGCCGTTAATAGGCCGTATTTGATAACTCTATGAAAACAGCCCAACAGGTTTTTTTTGACATGAAAACGGCCCAACGTATTAACGGTCCGCAAACGGGCCGACTGTAACGACGGGCTCAATTTGGCCCACAAGCAGAAAATGACAGTAACGGGCCGTATGTAACCGAATGCTGCTAATGAGCCCAAGAATCAATGGGCCCTGAGAAGGCCGAAAGATAACTTGGTCTGGAAACGGCCCAATAGAATAACGGGCCGTTAATGGGTATAAAGTGATACACTGTTCATTACAGGCCAGTTTCACCACGGGCCGTTAATGAGCCAAGAGTAACAAAGGGCCTCATATGGGCCGAAAGAAGTCATGGGCCACACATGGGCCGGAAGTTAAAACGGGCTGGAATCATATTGGTCGGCCCAGATGACGCTACTGGGCCTAATTCGGATAGGGCGTAACGGGCCCTGGGTTAGCGGGCTGTAAATGGGCTATATGCGAACATGCCGTTAACAGGCTTTCCGTGGGCCGGCCCGCCACCTTTTGACCAAGTCAAACGGGCCGGCCTTTTCACAGGAATGGGCCTCTGTTGGGCTGTGCCACGTGTCGCCGTATCATAGGCGCCTTCGGTCCAATGAGCGGATGACATCTGTCCCAACGGTGAGCGAACACGTGTTTCCTCCAGCCAATGATGATTTTACACGTGGAAAATCCCCATTGGTCGGGGCTGTTAACGGGTTATCGGATCCAAAACCCGACCCGATAGCTTAACGACATTCCGTTACGGTGGATGCCACGTGTCGGTCACCCTTAACGAAAGCACTTCTGTGACGCGCGATTTATCGTCATGGAAGTGGAGACTTCCGTGATGATAATTTTGTTAATTTCGCGGAACACTCCTACGACAGCACAGGTATGACTATCTTGATTCTGTCATAAAATCGTTATGGATGTACATGCATGACAAAAAACGCGACCTACTGTGCCAAACACGTATCATCATGGAACTGTATTTTTTTTGTGGTGTCATCGTCTCCATATCGAAGATGATCCTGCATAGCAACTCTCCACAAGGCAAAATCAGAAGTGGCATCAAGTAAAGGAGGTTTGCCTTGAGGATTATATTTCGGTTTCTCAACTTGGGGTCTTGCATAAAGCCAAGGAACACTGGAGTGATCATTGCTAGGAGGTTGTTGACCAAGTGACGGAGCAGGCACAGTTGGCCTCGAAGCCGCAGCACCCGAAAGTGGTGCAAGCACCGTGGACAACGTGGCTAATCTCATTTGGACCAAGGCCTCAAGAGAAGCATCATGCTCCTCTTTTTGCTTAGCAAGGGCCCGTTCTAGACCTCAGAGGTAAAGGACTTGACTTCAGAAGAAGCCTCACCTTTATCCTTCGGATCTACAACAAGGGGTTTATCTCGCTCTAGGGCGGTTAAGCCACAAGAATAGAGCACAAGGCTCTGATACCAATTGAAAGGATCGAGATGGACCTAGAGGGAGGGGGTGAATAGGTACAATTACAAATTTTAATTATAACTTAGCAATTTTAGGCAATAATGCGGAATATGAAGGTGAGCCTAATAATTACAAGTGTAGTACTAAGTACTAAGCAAGTAACACGAGTATGTAAGTAAGCAAGCACAATATGATATAAGTAAGTGCTAAGAGACAAGTAACCACAAGTAGACAATTAGGGTTAGGAATAACCGCAACTCCGGGAGACGAGGATGTATGCCGATGTTCACTTCCTTGGAGGGGAGCTACGTCACTGTTAGAGAGGTGGATCTTACCACGAAGGCACACCAACGCCATGAAGGCTCACCCTATTCTCCCTTTGAGACAACACCACAGAGGCGTTTCTCAACCACTAGTGGTAGACCTTGGGGTGGTCTCCAAACCCTCACAAACTTTTCCGGGGGTAATCACAAAGGTCGATTCCTCTTCGAAAGACTCCTACTGCCTTAGGAGTCTCCAACCTCCAAGAGTAATAAGAACGATGGGGAAAAGTTCAAGACTTGCTCAAATCACGAATTCCTTTGGTGCAAAGAAGGGGAAGAATGGATCTATCACTTGATTGGAGAACTTCTCTCAAATGTTCCCAAATCACTTGGGGATCTAGGATTTGGTGTAGAGGATTGAGAGAGAGAGAGAGAGTGAAAATTGTTCTTGGCAAGATCAAAGTGAATGGTCAACCTCATCCCATGGAAGGGAGAAGCCTATATATAGTGGGTGTGGAAAAAGTAACCGTTTGAGCCACTTAAGTGCACTGAAGAGGTCAGACGCCCGGACAGCACCGGACGTCCGGTGGCACAAATATGTCCAAACGTCCGATAGCCATCGGTTGTCCGGCCGCCGAGAATTCATAAGCCACGAACCAGCACACATCAACCGGACATCCGAGATGTGTCGGTCGTCCGGGGACCGGACGTCCAGTGAGGCTCGGAAATCCGTAAATATTGTTCTATGGAAGAAACACCGAACGTCCGAGATGTGCCGATCGTCCGGAGACCGGACGTCCGGAGAGGCTCGGAAATCCGTGAATATTGTTCTGTAAGAGAAACATCGGATGACTGTAGAGATCCGGACGTCCGGACAACTGAGAGGGATTGGACGTCCGTAGAGTACCGGACGTCCGGAGAGAAAAACTGGAGTTGGGAGCAAATCTTTCACTAGATCCAACAATCCCCTCTTAATAGTGTAGGATTCCTATACTCAAGAACAAACCGTAAACAAAGCCAAGGCTAATGTCTTGTATCTCCGATCTTGAGTTATATGCATTTGTCCCTAGTCATGATCCACACACGGCCTTTGAGACATAATCCTGAGATATACTTGATAAACATGATCAGTCCCATATATGCATGTTGTCATCAACATCAAAATATGATTAAGGGTATGATTACACTTTCAACTATGTTGGTTTTCATTCAACTACATGCATGAACATGTGCCAAGTCAAGCCACTCGAATATTCAGAGGAGGATACCATATCATCATACTACGTCACAATCATTTTAACGCAATGTTGACATCCAAGATAAATCATTATCCACTCCTAGCTACTTAAGCATGGCATGAGAAACTATAGTCCCTAATTGTCATTGCAAACATGTTTGATCATAATAGGCTGAACCATGGATACTAGGTTAAACATATTTACAAAAACAGAACAAGTTGAGTTCATACCCGTTTCCCTCTGCCACAACCAGTTCATCTAATATCGTCATTATTGACTTTCACTTGCATGACCGAACGATTTGAAATAATAATAGTGCAAGAGTGCCATGGACTAAGCTGGAATCTGCAAACATTTTATTCAAGAGGAGAAGACAAGGTAATATGGGCTCTTTGTTAGATCAACATAATGCAAATGAGAGCCACTCAACCATTTCATCGTGGTCTTCTCCTCGATATAACTCGATAAAAGAAAAAGAAATTCAAAGAAACATACTAAAATATTTTTGGAGTTTTTGGTTTTTCGAAAGCAAGTAAATGATCAAAAAGGGCAAAGCAAAAACGACAAAACTATTTACACGGGAAAGCTCCCAACAAGTAAAAGAAGAACAAGGAAATCTTTTTGGGTTTTCTTTTTAGTACTACAACAATTTAAACTAGGAAGAAAAAACAAAAAGAAGCAAGAAACATATTTTTGGAATTTTCTTAAAGTTTTTCAAACACACAAGAAGAAGACAAGAAAAATAAATTAAGCATGGATGATACAATGAAAAAGTATGGACATCAACAACTGGAATGAAATATGTGAACATGAATGTAATTTCGGTGGGAATACGTACTCCCCCAAGCTTAGGCTTTTGGCCTAACTTTGTAATCACCAGTCATAGAAGCCATGAGGTCCAATGTTAAAGTGTTGGGGAGCAGGCACCATAGGGTCCCACTACTGAGGTTCCACCTGTGCTGCTGCCAGGTTGTTCCGGTAAGCGACAATGTCCTCAGGCATAACTCTGTATCCGTTCCTGGCAACATAATCGAACAAAGCAGGTGCAGGCAAGGGGATAACATCACGAGTTTCCACACTGAAAACTAAGTTATAAGGCAAGTCAATATCAGGGCAATCGACAACAAGAAATTGATGGTCCTTCATAGATGCTTTGTCTAGGTAAACCTTGGGCAAGGGGTGATCATGCTGGCGTATCTGCACATTGAAGTGAGTTGCCAAACGAGTAGCGTAAATGCTCCCATATATTTTACCCTTGAATTTGTTAAGGTGAAGGCGACGTGCCACAATAGCTCCCAATCTAAAAGTGTTGTCGCCATAAAGTGCACGATGCAAAATAGTAAAATCCGAGGTGCTAAGTGAACCCACCTTCTCTCTCACTAGCAAGCACTTGCGATGAATAAAGCAAAATAATGCACTGGAGGAAATTGCAAACTAACGACAGTTGTCGTGGAATTGTCACGGCAGATGCCCTAGCATGAGGACTTAGGTGTGGAGCCATCACAACGTAGTTAGCTTGAAGGGGTTAAACATGACAAGGGACACAGAGAGTTTATACTAGTTCGGCCCCTCGGGGTGGAGGTAAAGGCCTACTCCAGTTTAGGGTTGTATTGCTTACGCTACGATTACCAGGGAGCGAATACGCTTGACCTAGTTCTTGATCTCTTTTTTCTCACCCTAAACCGCCGCCAGGTCACCCCTTTATATACACAGGCTCATGCCCGACGGCTTACAGAGACTCGGCCGGCTCATACACAACGTGTCCGGCTTGGTGGCAGAATCTACACTTTCCTTAACATACAAGTTAACATATGGCGGTTTATGCCCGTGGCCTCAAGTCGCCTTTGGGTCTTGGGCCTTCAGTAAGCTTGCTTTGTGAACCGCCATCTTCAACACCTTCATGGGCCTTCTCATTATGAACCGCCAGTGGTATCACCCGGCCCCTCCTGGGCGGGTCATACCCAATAGTTATATCCCCAACATTAGGCCCCAGGTTGATGTGAACTTGTTCATATCAATCTTCAACACTTAGAAAAAAATCCTTCCTCATCTGTCCTTGCGGGATCTTGTAACCCGCCATGACGTCATCTCCTAAAATTGTGGTAACCTGCCGTGACGTCACCTCACATTAATATCACACGAGGCCCAAATCTTAAAATGCCTTCACTTTTAATGAATCACTGAAAATCAAGGCGTCTGTGCTGTCACTTATCCATTTTTCAGCCTCCTCGATTCCCGCACATGCCACTTATCCTTCTGCCTTATAAATAGGGCCAGGGGTCCCTTTCAGTTTCGCCCCTTGCCTCCTCGTCTTCATCTTCTTCCTCACGACGCCTCAGCGCCCAAGCTCCGCCGCCGCCGTCGACGTTCGCCACTACCTCAACCACGGCCACTGCATCTACCTAAACCGACCAGAGTCCGCCCGCGCGCCTTCGCTGTTGAACAGCTCCGGTAAGTTTTTCTCCTTTGCTCACCGTAGATCCCATTAGGGTTTTCTCGAGTTCTTAGGAGTTCATCTCCGTTCCTCTTAGTTCAACCCTGTCCTTTGCGGTTTTGATCCAAACTTAGTGCTCCTCCTGTGCGGCATTAGTTGTAGTACTCATTTTTGATACTTGAACACCTCCTCCGCGTGAGAGATCCAATCTGGACATATGAACTGATCAACTACCGCAACTTAGGTTTAGAAAATTTTCCATTACTTGAACTGCCGTAGATCCAAAACTATAGCATCGGTGTGAAAGATGTTTGTCCAATACCTAGCAAATTTTCCATTCATAGACCTGAAAATCGATAACTGTGTGGGCGGCTTAACTCATAAAACCGTAACCCGCCAGGTACCATTAGTCCCCTCTTAAGCCACCAATAATTTTACCTTTATAACTCCAATGCTATCCTCCGGCTTAACACATTTGTATGCTTGTTTCATCATTGTTTACCTTTAAACCAACGGCCGGCTTAACCACATAATCTTAAACCGGCATACTCTTATTTCTAGATCAAAAAATGACTAAGACATTCACTACTTGCAACTGGGTCTCATCTGGGTCACCGAGTTAGATCTGAACAACTTTGTTGCAACTGGCACCTTAGCCAAGAAAGAGGACATCCACTGGAGGGTCCCAAGCCTTGAAAATCCTCCTGGGCCCAAGGACGGAGAAGTGATTGTTTTCACTGACCACATGATTCGGGGGGTTTAGCCTGCCTAGCTCAAAATTCTTCCGAGACGTACTTCACCTTTTCCAACTTCATCCTCAAGACATTGGGCCCAACTCCGTGTCCAATATCTGCAACTTTCAAGTATTCTATGAAGCTTATCTCCAAGAGGAGCCCACGGTTGAACTGTTTAGAAAGTTTTATTATTTAAACCATCAGACAGAGTTTACTGATGGGCCTAGTTTGGAAATCGGTGGAGTTTCCATTCAGAAGAGGAAAGAAGACAGCTTCCCCTATGCCAAGCCGCCCATTCATCCCAAGGACTGGAACCAAACTTGGTTCTATTGCCAAGACACTTCTCCAGCAGGCGAGAATCCTTTGCTAGGTTACCGTGACCACCGGCTTAGCAACACTCCTCCACTCCCACCGCGGCTCAACACGAAGGAACGGGCCAAGTATGCATCCTCTTTTTCAAAACTCAGGGCCTTCATGGTCAACGGCTTAACCGGCATCGACCTGTTCGGTGCTGGGTCTCCTAGATAATCTTGCCATTAAGCCGTCGCCCCAGCTTACTGTTGGTGTACAAAAGTATGGGCTCTTTTTGTACCCCGTACTTGCGCACGGGTAGTTGTAGCCACACCTGCGGTAGGGCCCGGTAGGGCAGTAGAAGACAAAACGCAAGACCACCAAGACAGGCACTCAAGACAGTCAACAAGGAACAAAAGATGAGCTGGACCTCCCCCGACAACACCCTTGCCAGGGCAGCTTGCATAGCTCAGACAAGCTCCTTGCCGGGGAGACCTATGAAGCACCAGCAATGCCATCACCCTTGAGACCTAGAGCTTCGGTGCCATCGATAGCGTCAAGGCCAAGCCTAAGGGGGCGCATGCAAAGTGGCATGCAGATCTTTGTGAAGATTTATGACCTGCGGGTCCACGTGGGACCAGAAGACAAAGACCCCCGACAAGGCCCTTGACGAGGACGATCGCGAGGCCCCCGGCAAGCCTTGCCGGGGACAATTGCAGGGCCACGGCCAGGCCCACGCCCGTCAAGGTTTTTTCCACCTCTCCACCACTCCCGTGCGGTGACCAACTTGCCAACTAGGTAGACGCCTGCGTGGCGGCATGCAGATCTTCGTGGAGGCTCTACCACTGCGCCAACACAGCAGCTAGCTAGCTAGCGTGGCACTGCATGGCTCATCAGTCTGGACGCGTGTCAAGGCAAGGAAGAGCGGCGACGAACAAGGTGGCTTCTGTTGTCGTCCTCGATAAATTAAGAGGGCACGTAGTCAGCGCATTAAATGCGTTTGTCCTACGGCACCGAGCGATAAGCTCATGCACTATAACTTACTTTCCACCTCCTGTGTGCCGCTGTGGCAACCCCTTAGACATATAAAAGGAGGCCCGAGGCATACAGAGAGAGGATTCAGACTTTTGGACTGGGCATGCATCGCAGCTAGTTCAAGAGGTCAAGAACACAGAATAAACACACAAGCAGGACTAGGGTTTTAAGCACTAGCGCGACCCAAACCTGGGTAAAAATCCCCTCGCGCTGACTGCTAGACCCGCTCTTCGTGTAGCTCCTCCCCCCGTCAAACATGAAGGGATCGCCCCTGATCCCATAGGTGTTCGTTTTCCCTGACATCTTTGGCGCGCCAGATAGGGGGCGGTAGTTGTTAGAATCTGGTCTAGCAGTTGATGCAGCAGTTTCTTCATCGCCATGGCTCCGAAGAAGAAGACGATCACAGCGGTCGATTTGTCTGGAGCCACCCCGCCTGTGCCAGCACGAACGAGCGACGTGGAAGATGCCGGTGGTGGAGGAGATCAAGATCATCCACGCCACCCTGATACGAGAAGCCAGGCAAGCGGCGTCGTCCGCAATGGCGACGACGGTCCGCATGTCCCCAAGGGCGAAGCCGCGCTACCTACGGGTGGCGTGGCGACCTCCAAGGGTAGAAAGACGACCCCTCCAGCACACGTGCCGTGGTCCTCCCAGCTCGTGCACGGTGAACAGCGCCGCAATGTTGAGGACCCCGGGCGTCACCATGGCAAGAGCCCTCAACATCACTCTCAAGGCGTGCAGGACCGACATGCATGCCATGATGCGGGCAAAAAAGGCGCGCGGCTGCGGAACTGTGATGGGACTCATTATAACATAGTTAGAAGTCCGAGTTCTTCCCATTCCTCGCGCCTATCGTTGCCACCGACACGAGCAGAAGCATTGGCACGGGCGCAGCTACTCCTCGACTTTCCTCCTGGTGCGGAGATGCAAGAAGAGTGGAGGGCTGCCATCCAAATCCTTATCAGCCACACCAACAGGGATGGCCACCGGGAAGCAAGTCCCTCGCGGCGCCAGACCACTAAATCGGCACACGTTGACAGTGGAAGGGTTGGAGGCGCCGTGACCACGGTGCACTCCCCTCCACCACGGTTGGCCCGTTGGGTTGACGCCCGTGATAATGTGTCCACAACATCGTCTGACCCACGAGCATGTTGCGACCAATGTCAAGTTCTTCGGGAACGGCTCAGCGAAGATGCCCGGACCACTATCGAGCGACAATGGGAGGCGCGTAACCAATCTAATAGGCGAGCTGGGCCTACTGCGTACCGTCATGCGCTGGGGGATGCTGACGACTTGCCGTATGCAATCACTTGTCCAGCGTTCACCCGTGAGCTATGGCAGTTCCAGTGGTCCACCACCCGCATGTTCAAACCAGAGGTCCCGGAGAAGTACGACGGCAAGACTCATCCGTATGAATTCCTGAGCGTTTGCACCATTGCGATGCAAGTTGCCGGAGCACGAGACGACAAAGTACTTGCCAACTATTTCCCGTTGGTCCTCAAGCCCAACGACAGGTCATGGTTGATGCACTTGCTGATAGACTCCATCTCGTCTTGGTCGGATCTGTGCCATGAGTTTGTCAGTGCCTTTATGGGCGGCCATGTCGCTCCTAGCCAGGCAAGCGATTTGCATGTGATCCCTCAAAGAGACAGTGAATGCCTACGCAAATACATACAAAGATTCAGCCGTGTGCAATACAACATCCCCGATGTTCATCCCGCCGCTATCATCAGCGCGTTTCATCAGAACATGTGCAATCTGAAAGTGCAACTATCCCTAGGTGGTTTTGGTAATTCATAACAACATATAGTTCATTGGGCTAATGCTATTCCAAGACTATTATTTCAGGAAAGCTCAATGAATGGCATGGCATGGATGATGAAAGTGGATCCCTCAAAATACTAATGACAAAGGATTGGCTCAAGCTCAAAAGCTCAAGACTCTTCATTTTACACTTTAGTGATCCAAGATCACATTGAGTCTATAGGAAAAGCCAATACTATCAAGGAGGGATGGGGTGTTGCTTAATGAGCCTCTTGCTTCATGTGCTTGGTGATATGCTCCAAAAACCCTCAACTACTTTCTCACATCCACAAATGACCTAAACCTAAAGCCAAAATCGGTCACACCGATTCTTCCTATCCGGCGCCATCGAGTTCAAATGTCATAGCCACTGCCACAAACCCTAGGCAAATCGGTCCTACCGATAGGGATCTCGGTCTCACCGAGATGGGATTGTAATCTCTCTGTTTCCCTTCGTAACGTTTCGGTCTAACCGAAGTGAGCGATCGGTCCCACCGAGATTGCAATGTAGACTCTCTGTTTCCCTTTTGTAACATTTCGGTCTCACCGAAAAGAGCAAATCGGTCCCACCGAGTTTACCTGACTAACTCTCTGGAAAGGTTATTACCAAAATCGGTCTCACCGAGTTTGAGTGATTGGTCTTACCGAGATTACGTTATGCCCTAACCCTAAACATATCGGTCCTACCGAGTTGCATGTCGGTCCCACCGAAAATCCTAACGGTCACTAGGTTTACTAAATCGGTCTGACCGAGTCTGTTGAATCGGTCCCACCGAGTTTGGTAAATTGTGTGTAATGGTTAGATTTTGTGTGGAGGCTATATATACCCCTCCACCTCCTCTTCATTCGTGGAGAGAGCCATTATACTGAACCTACACTTCCAACTTACCATTTCTGAGAGAGAACCACCTACTCATGTGTTGAGGCCAAGATATTTCATTCCTACCATATGAATCTTGATCTCTAGCCTTCCCCAAGTTGCTTTCCACTCAAATCTTCTTTCCACCAGATCCAAAACCTATGAGAGGGAGTTGAGTGTTGGGGAGACTATCATTTGAAGCACAAGAGCAATGAGTTCATCATCAACGCACCATTTGTTACTTCTTGGAGAGTGGTGTCTCCTAGTTTGGCTAGGTGTCACTTGGGAGCCTCCGACAAGATTGTGGAGTTGAACCAAGGAGTTTGTAAGGGCAAGGAGATCGCCTACTTCGTGAAGATCTACCGCTAGTGAGGCAAGTCCTTCGTGGGCGACGGCCATGGTGGGATAGACAAGGTTGCTTCTTCGTGGACCCTTCGTGGGTGGAGCCCTCCGTGGACTCGCGCAACCGTTACCCTTCGTGGGTTGAGGTCTCCATCAACGTGGATGTACGATAGCACCACCTATCGGAACCATGCCAAAAACATCCGTGTCTCCAATTGCGTTTGAATCCTCCAAACCCTTCCCCTTAACTTTCTTGCAAGTTGCATGCTTTAATTTCTACTGCCTATATACTCTTTGCATGCTTGCTTGAATTGCGTGATGATTGCTTGACTTGTCCCAAGATAGCTAAAATCTGCCAAACTCTAAAACTGGGAAAAGGCTAAGTTTTTAATTGGTCAAGTAGTCTAATCACCCCCCCTCTAGACATACTTCAAGGTCCTACATAATCGTAAGATGTGTGAAGAGCTAGCGATGAACAAGGTCGCGGATGTTGCCGAACTGTATGTTCTGGCCGACAGGTGTGCCCGTGCTGAGGAGGGAAGAAAGTACCCCAACGAAGATGACGACACAGGATGTGTCTCTGAAGATGAAGACGTCGTCGCCCCGGCAAAGAAGGGCCGACGACGCAACATGAAGCGCAAGGGCAAGACCATGCTTGTCGTCGAGGAATTCGGCAACCCTGGCACTGCTAAGAAGGCCAAGGTTGACAAACCCGGCGAGGAGATCGCTGGGTGCAACGCCTGCTGGGCCTTGGCGGCTGCCGGCAAGTCAGAGGGCTACGACAAGTAGTATTGCAAGATTCACCATACCAAGGGCCACGACCTCCAAAACTGCCGCCAAGTTGAGCAGCTAATGGAGAAGCAGAGGGCTGAGTACAAGAGACGAGACAAAGAGAAGGGCCAAGATGGCGCTGAGGGATCCGACAAGAAGCATGGCGGCCGGGGGGGTCGTCGCGACAAGGAGAAGCAACAAGAGAGGCCTTCCCGAGGCTGCGACAAGAAAAAGGAGGATGACAATCATGATGATGACGACGAGTCCACCGAGCATGAGTTTCAGAAGGCGATGGAGGTCATGTGTGTTGATGGAGGTGCCTCGTTGCATTCTTCCCACCGCCAACTTAAACAGTGGGCACGTGAGATTAATGCGACGGAACCAATGGTTGATGCCCAAAAGCCGCTGAAGTGGTCCCACACGCCTATCATTTTCGATGCCAAGGATCACCCTGATCGCACAACCGCGGTCGGGTGTTTGCCTTTGTTGGTCTCACCAACAATACGCAACCTCAAGGTGACGAAAATGATAGTTGACGGCAGGGCCGGTCTGAACTTGATCTCACCCAGCGTGATCACGAGGCTGCATATCCCTGATGGAGATCTCAAGGAAATGGGTACGTTCCAAGGGATCAATCCAGGGAGGAGTCAACCCAAGGGAAAGGTCACACAGCCGGTTACGTTTGGTGGGGACCTAAACTAGAGGACAAACAAGATCGTTTTTGATGTTGCCGAGATCCTGTTGCCATATAACGAGATCCTTGGTTGTCCAGCACTAGCCAAGTTTATGGCGGCATCACACTATGTGTATAACAATATGAAGATGCCCGGCCCGATGAGCATCATCACCGTCATCTGCGACAAGAGGGATGCGCTCATTTGCGCTGATCAACTCTATCGAGAGGCAGTTGTAGCATCCGCCGCCAAGACACCTGCTCCCGCCATCGAGAAGAAGACCGGCAAGGCCTCGGCCGCCGGCAAGACTCCTGGCTCCGGCAAGGGCTCCTGCACCCACTCCGGCAAACGCGCCTCTTCGGAGTGTTGCGTTCCCGTTGAGGACGTGCCAGAGAGCTCTACCGGCAAGAGCAAGAAGTCCAAGGCGGCCCCACCAGAAACCAAGAAGATACCCGTCATGGAGGATGGTACGGGCGGAGCTTTTACCATAAGCTCCACCCTGGACAGCAAATAGGAAAGCACGCTCGTTGCCTTCCTACGGGCGAATGTCGATGTGTTTGCATGGCAAGCATCCGACATCCCCGGCGTTCCCAGGGAGATGATTGAGCACCACCTTGCTGTCTGTCCCCATGCACGACCCGTTAAGCAGAAGGTCAGAAAGCAAGCTTTGGAGCCACAAGAGTTCAGCATCGAGGAGATCAGGAAGTTGGAAGCAGTATGTTTGGTCAAGGGAGTACTCCAGCTGACATGGTTGGCCAATCCAGTGGTAGTGCGTAAGGCGAATGGGAAATGGAGGCTGTGTATTGACTATATTGATATCAATAAAGCGTGTCCAAAGGATCCTTTCCTGTTGCCACACAGCGACCAGATGGTGGACTTCACTGCCGGGTGTGACCTGCTGTCGTTCCTTGGCGCCTACTCATGGTACCATCAGATCTTCATGAAGAAGGGAGATGAAGAAAAGACCACGTTCATCACTCCATGTGGTACGTACTGTTTCGTATGAATGCCTTTCGGGTTGAAAAGCGCTGGTTCAACATTCTCCCGAGCAGTCCAAATTGGTTTTGAGCCCCAGCTCCATAGAAATATGGAAGCTTATATGGATGATATAGTGGTCAAAACCAAGGACAAGGCCACGTTCGTGCAGGATCTGGAGGAAACCTTTGCAAATTTGCGCAAGATCAACCTCAAGCTCAACCCAGAGAAGTGTGTGTTTGGCATCCCATCTGTCAAACTTCTTGGGTTCTTTGTGTCTTAGCATGGAATCGAACCGAATCCCGACAAGATCAAAGCGATTGAGCAAATTGGGGTGGCCAGACGAGTCAAAGACGTCTGTAAGCTTGCTGGCCGCGTTGCCGCCCTGAGTAGGTTCATCTCTAAATCTGCGGAGCGTGCCCTCCCCTTTTTCAAGATTTTGAAAAAGGCGGGTCCAATGAAATGGACACCGGAGGCAGAGGCAGCGCTGTAGGATTTGAAGAGGTACCTCTCCTCTACGCCGGTACTAGTCGCACCCAAACCGCAAGAGCTGTTGCTGCTATATTTAGTAGCGACGAATCAAGTGGTCAGTGATGCGCTAGTGGCACAGAGAGAAGTTGAGTAAGAGGCAACAGCGGCGGCAAGGCCGTCGAATGAGGAACCGAGGCTGGCGGGGCCTGATGCCGGCAAGGCAGAACCCGGTCCCGGCAAGACAGAGTCTGCACAAGTAAGCGAAGTAAGGCAGAAGAAGAAGTCGAAGCAACACCTAGTCTATTTTGTTAGCTCCCTCTTGCAGGGAGCTAGATCAAGGTATTCTGGTATGCAAAAGCTGCTTTTCAGCCTCCTTATGGCCTCAAGAAAGCTGCATCACTACTTCCAAGCACATGAGATTACCGTCGTCACTCGCCTCCCGTTGCAACAAATCTTGCACAAACCGAATGCGACTAGGAGGATTGTGGAGTGGGCATTGGAACTATCAAGCTTTAGCCTCAAGTTTGAAAGAACTTCGACGATCAAGAGCAGGGCCTTGGCAGAGTTCATAGCAGAATGGACCTCCATGCCTGATGAAGAAGTTCAGGAAACCACCCTTCCCGGCAAAGAGGCAAGTAGTCATTGGATTATGTACTTTGATAGGGTTTTCTCGCTGCAAGGTGCTGGTGCTGGCGTGCTCATCGTGCCCATAGGAGAGCGCCTCAAGTACTTAGTCCAGATGGATTTTCCCGGGAGAGGTTAACAAACAACACTGCGGCGTATGAGGGGCTGCTTGTCGGTCTCAGAATCGCGGCGGACCTTGGAATCAGGAAGCTTATCATCAGAGGTGATTCATAGCTTGTCATCAAACAAGTCAATAAGGATTATCAGAGCCCGTTGATGGAGGCCTACGTGGATGAAGTGAGGAAGTTGGAGGAGCGCTTTGACGGTCTGCAAGCGGAGCATGTTCCTCGAGCAGAGAAGATCATTGCCGATGACTTGTCAAAGCGCGCTGCCCTCAAGTTACCTGTGGAACCAGGTACCTTTGTGCTTCAATTAACTCAACCATCCATTGAACCATTAGCAGGGTAGAATAAGCGAAGAAGGGTGGGCCCTGGCAAGTACTTTCCCGCTGAGCTCCTAGGAGCCACTGGCAAGGAAGTTGCCGGGAACTCTGAGCCTGCCGTGGAGCAGCCGTTTCCGGCAGGGACACAAGCCCTTGCCGTAGAGACAGCTGCCCCCATGACAGAAGACATGCCTTTAGTCCTTTCCGTCGAGCCTCAGGCTCCAGCGTGGGCACAACACACTGTTCGGTTCCTCCAAATATGGAGCTTCTTGAGGAGCAAGAAGAAGCAGAAAAAGTAGCCCGTTGGTCTAGCATGTACCAGTTTGTGGATGATGTCCTATACAGAAGGAGACCGAACAACGTGAAATTGAAGTTTATTCCTCGGGAGGACGGATTGGAGCTGTTGGCGGAGATACATGGAGGCATATGTGGCTCCCACATAGGGTCAAGAGCCCTTGCCGGCAAAGCATTCTAGCAAGGCTTCTTTTGGCCCACTGCTCTCCAGGATGCAACTGCACTAGTAACCAAGTGTGTAGCGTGCCAGTTCCATTCAAAAAAGCTTCATAAACTAGCTCAAGCTCTTCAGTCAATCCCTCTTTCCTGGCCATTTTCGGTCTGGGGGATCGACATACTGGGCCCTTTCCCCGTGCTATCAGGGGCTTTAAGTACTTGTTTGTTGCAATCGACAAGTTCACAAAGTGGCCAGAAGTGGAGCCGGTGAGAAGGTGACAACATAGTCAACCGTCAAGTTCTTCAAAGGACTCGTTTGCCGCTTTGGTGTGCCAAACAGAGTCATCACCGACAACGGCACATAGTTCACGAGCCGCACCTTCATGCAATATATCCAGGACCTCGGCAGCAAAGTTTCCTTTGCTTTTGTTGCTCATCCAAGAAGCAACGGCCAGGCAGAAAGGGAAAATGTTGAAGTGTTGCGTGGCCTCAAAATAATAACTTTCGACAAGCTATGCAAGTGTGGAAGACGTTGGATGGACGAATTGCCAATGGTTCTTTGCTCAATCAGAACGACACCAAATCGAGCGACTGGCCAGACACCCTTTGCCCTGGTGTATGGGGCAGAAGAAACTCTCACCATGGAACTCATATATGGGTCACCTCGAGTGCTCGCTTATGATGAGCTTGAGCAAGAGCATTTGCGCCAAGATGATGCGACGCTCCTTGAGGAAGATCGTCTTCAGGCTGTTGTGCAAGCCGCTCGCTGCCAGTAAGCCTTGCTCCACTACCATAGCTGCAAGGTTCATGCCCGAAGACTTGAGGAAGGTGACCTTGTTCTTCGGCATGTTCAGTCCGCCAAGAGTTCAAACAAGTTGACGCCAAAGTGGGAAGGCCCTTATCGGGTAATACGAGTCACCAGGCTCGGCACAGTTCGCCTGGAGACCAAAGATGGCATTCCGGTGAGCAACTCCTGGAATATCGAACATCTTTGCAAGTTTTACCTATAAGGCGCGGTTGCCGGGAGCCCCGACAACCCCCTTTTGTACTAGCCTTGCCGGCAAGGCATGCAACCCTATGTACAGAGCCAGGCGCAGACCCTGTGCGTAGTCGAATAACTCTTAGTATGCACAGTTTCTTGCTAGTTTCCTTGCTTATGTATATGCATGCATGCTTGTCCAGGATATCGTGCTACCTTAGATCCTACCAGGTACTGGTGAACCGCCAAGGTTCCGTGCTCCTGTCCTCTTATCCTTTCAGCCATAGTGACGACGCTCCGGCAAGAGGTCGAGAATACTACCCATCACGGTGATCCCCGGTGGATCCAACAGATAAAGTTCACCTCTTGTCCATCCATGTTTGTAACTTGTGACTTGTGCGTTAGAAAACCTCGCCACTCTTTTTGGGCTTAGGAGCTCCCATCCCCGACCCGAATGCTGCTTCGGTCGGGATGGTCGCAGTAACCTTTGGTAAAAAGAGTTTGGCAGGGGGCTGGACCCTGTGTCTGTAACCCGACAGATGTGACTCTCCGGTAGGCACAGAGGGTACCGGCAAGGTAGCTTGACAGGAAAACTCATTTATTTTTATTAAAGAGGCGTTTCGCCTCTGCACGGACGTATATGTGCATGGGTTACCGGCAAAGCTCATCTTTTTCATTGACATGCTGATACAAGTACAAATATTACAGAACATAAGCATGGACTCGAGAGATTACATTATTTGAAATTAAGACTTGGCAAGTGCCTACAAGTTGGAAAAAAGAAAAGTGCCCTGTAATCCCTGTTCTTGCTCCTTTCCTCCCAGGCACAACAGGTGAAGACAGGGATGGGCATGGGGAACACGTCAATGGAGAGCTTGACGGGGAAGCCCGTCGACCATCGATGCCAGAGCTAGCAGGACGTGACCCCGGCAAGGCGTGTTGCCAGGGGAGGAGGCGGAGTAGATGATGGTGCTGTCATTGATGGTCAGCTGGAGTCGGAGTCGTCGTCCTCCCGCCTGTTGCCGTCGTTGTCGCTGGCGTTGTCCTCCTCGTCACTGTCGCTCGAGGAGGAGCTTTCATCGTCAGTGGAACTCTTCGCGCAACACCCTAAGCGGATTCCTGAGCTCCCGAAGACCTTGACGAAGAGCAGGCCGTGCTCCATTAACTTGAACTGGAGAATGTGCCCCTCTGACAAGCTGTGGGCGCGTGCAAAAGTTTTCCACCCATGGCGGAGATACATGACGTGAGGGGCGGGGAAGTCAACTTCGACCCACATGCTGTCATTCCCGCAGCCCCTCATGTGCAGCCTCAAGGCCTGCAGCGGGTCCTGCTCCATCACTCGAGTGAATGGGGTAGGGAGGCGGAGATGGCCGCGCACGCGCTTGTACAGCCTGATGAAGAACTCGCGGGGCTGATCTCCGACATGGCCGTCCATTGGAGGAGGGGCCACCAGCGGAAGCGCGGCCAGTGCGTTGCCCCGTCCTCCTCTTCCTCGGGCACCACGGTGACCTTGCCCTCGTCCCCTTCCTCTCCCCCTCACGGCGGACTCCATCACCAGAAGCTCCGGAGTGGGAGGAACATGCTGTCGAGCTGAAGCCCTCATCGCCGCCATCGAAGCACCAACACGCCCTCTCACCATGGCGGATGGAAGGAAGAAACTAAGCAGAAAAAGGAGAAGAGGGCGAATGCTAAAAGGCACCCTCACTCTCCCTTTTTATAGAAGGGCAGGGCCGGGGCCTGACCTCTCAGCCCTAAGGGTGGCCGCCCTGCTCGACCAATTTGGCCTCCTAAAGCGCAGGGAATCAGGACCGACCCGTTTCCCCAATCAGCAATGCCTGGTTTCCCGCCTCGGCATTAAATGCTCATGCCCTTTGCATCCACCGCCTGCCCTTCCTAAGGCATGGGGGACATGTGGCAAGCGAGTCAGAGGCATGAAGACAAGTGGGGCGGCCGTTTTCCACCCCGTGATCGTGGGGCGTGGCGCCATGCAGACCACGACCCAAGTCCACCTAGTAAATGAGTAGCACCCCTGCGAATTCCTCTTTTTTATGAGGAAAAGCGCGGGCCGCCTCTTTACTATCCACTGCAAGATGATGCAAGCGTGCTGCGGTCGTCCCACGCACGACCCCCACGTCACGCACTCGATGCGGATCATGGGAAGCACAACTGGCAGGAAGATCGTGGAAGTTAAGTCCCTACCACGCGTGCCCATGCACTGCTTTGGGTCTGGCCCAACTACGCCTTGCACTTATGTGTGGCCCAGACCCAGGGGCTCCTGTCGGTGTACAAAAGTATGGGCTCTATTTGTACCCCTTACTTGCGCACGGGCAGTTGTAACCACACCTGTGGCAGGGCCTGACAGGGCAGCAGAAGATAGAATGCGAGACCACCAAGACAGGCACTCAAGATAGCGAACAAGGAATAGAAGATGAGCTGGACCTCCCCCGGCAACACCCTTGCCGGGGCAGCTTGCGTCGCCCCAGCAAGCTCCTTGCCGGGGCAACCTGTGAAGCACCAGTAAGGCCATCACCCTTGAGACTGAGAGCTTTGGTGCCATCGATAGCGTCAAGGCCAAGCCCCAGGGGGCGCATGCAAAGTGGCATGCAGATCTTTGTGAAGATTGATGACCTGCGGGTCCACGTGGGACCAGAAGACAAAGACCCCCGGCAAGGCCTTTGCCGGGGACGACCACGAGGCCCCGGCAAGCCGCCGGGGACGATTGCAGGGCCGTAGCCAGGCCCACGCCCGTCAAGATTTTGGCCACCTCTCCACCACTCCTATGCAATGACCAGCTCGCAAACTAGGCAGACGCCTGCATGGCGGCATGCAGATCTTCGTGGAGGCTCTACCACTGCGCCAACACAGCAGCTAGCTAGCCAGCGTGGCACTGCATGCCTCATCAACCTGGACGCATGTCAAGGCAAGGAAGGGCGGCGGCGGACAAGATGTCTTTTGTTGCCGTCCTCGATAAAGTAAGAGGGCACGTAGGCAGCACATTAAATGCATTTGTCCTACGGTACCGATCTATAAGCTCATGCACTATAACTTACTTTCCACCTCCTGTGTGCCGCTGTGGCAGCCCCTTAGACATATAAAAGGAGGCCCGAGGCGTACAGAGAGAGGATTCAGACTTTTGGACTGGGCATGCATCGCAGCTAGTTCAAGAGCTCAAGAACACAGAATAAACACACAAGCAGGACTAGGGTTTTACGCACCAGTGCGGCCCGAACCTGGGTAAAAATCCCCTCGCGCTGACCGCTAGACCTGCTCTTCGTGCAGCTCCTCCCCCACCGAATGTAGAAGGGATCGCCCTTGATCCCATAGGTGTTCATTTTCCCCGACACTTAATATGCGAGCACACTAGCGACTTGAAAGATCCCCAATGCCACTACGACATTCAACTGTCAGATGTAGAAATCACAGAAGCCACCAAAGCTTTATTGAACGAAACCTGGACAGAGTGCAGTAAAACCGGACTTAGTCCTTACTGCACCTTCAACAAGCCACCATTAGTAAGTGTTGCATACCATACATTCAATCTGAATCATGTTTGCATTAACATTATCCACTTATATTCCTCTGACCTCAATAGGCAGATTCTCCGTTTTGGAAGAAGAAGCCGCAAGATAAGCCGGCCTAGCCGACCCGTACCAAGACCAAGGTCATCAAAAAGCTTGCCAAGAAGAAGAAGGCTGACCCCTCTGAGTTAAACTTGGATGATGATGGTTCTGATGATGAGTCAGAGGTAGAACTTGATTATCTTGGCTCATTTTTTATACATCTCATTGACAATGATTGTTATCAGGAGGAAGCAGAAGCCAGCCGTGCGGGTGACAACAAGGTATTGTTCTTTCCTCCGGCTCAGAATCTGTGCCAAAATAGAAAACTCGCCAAGGAAGCCATAAAGTAAGGTTTTCTCATCCTTTGGCTTATTTGGATCCCAACTTTATTTTGAAGAAGCAACAACATGGCGCACAACCCAGAATAGCGGAAGCGGGATCCTTTCCTCCGGCTTACCGAACACCCCACCTCCTCGCAAGCGTCGTCCAAAGGTCTCAACAAAATCCGACTTAACTTATCCCAGGGCCGGTCTTTACTGACAACCTCTTAATCCTTCCGATTCAAATTATCAGGGAACATCTCATTCTTCCTCTGGTGACTGAACGGGCACTCATGTCCCGGCCTTCAAACTGATGCCTGGGTAAGTCTGTCAAATCTTTGCTTTCAATTATATACTCAATTGTTGTACTAACCTTATCTTGTGTTTCATTCACAGGGCTATGGCAAAGCCCAGTAAGAAGAAGAAGGTGACAAAAACTTCTGAAAATCCTTATGAGCCGGAGCAGCAGTCAGTAGAGGCCTCCCATCAAGCCCCTGAAGCCACAATTGATGAACTATCACTGGTCGACCACAACATTGACATGGACTAGATGGATGTTGATCCAGACACCACCAATCCGCCAAGCCCCATTAAGCGGCAAGCCCTATCAAGCTGGCTGAATAAAAAGATGATGATGTTACCATCACTGGGCATGGTTATGCAGATCTAGGCAAACCCAATGTCCTATCAAAGCAAATCGATAAGGAAGAAATTTTCGTTGCTGATAAGGGCAAGTGGTCAGCCAATCTGGACAGCTATGCCAATTTCAGTTCCCAAGAGATTCACTCAGGGTACTTGAACTGTCTTTACACAAGCCATGGCTATGAAGCCAGCTCAGTAAACTTGATGAAGGAGCGCTTTGAGGTAAACACTGCAACTCTTTTTCATATAAATATACTTCCATTAGCCTCCAAGTTTATTGGACATGATAGAATAGAATGTTTTGTAAACTTCAATAGCTTTATAGATCAATTCTAGTAGCCCCCAAGGGCCGGTTTATACTTTCAAGATAAACCAGGACTTCCAGTAGTAGCTCTTCAACTTTGCATGTGTAGCCCCCAAGGGCTGGCTTAATCTGGCAAGATGAGCCGGGACTTTAAATAATAATGATTTAATTTCACATCTGTAGCCCTCAAGGGCCGGCTTAATCTGTCAAGATAAGCCGGGTCTCATTAGCGAATGTGTCCAGAAAATTTGAGCATATAGCCCCCATGAATCGGCTATAATCATAATATAGCAACCAGGTCATCATATACTTGTCTTGAAAAAGAGCAAGGTGCATTAGCCCCCAAGTGCCAAGTAAAATACTTGTATTGTGCTTGGGACTTCTTAAATAAACTCATTGTAATCCCACTCATTGTTTATATCTTGCAGGCTGAGCTCAATAGCAAAGAATCCCAAATCGCCGACCTTCAAGAGAACATCAAGTCTCAGCAATCAGAAACCTCCAAGGCCAAAGCCCAGTTAACCACTACTTCAGCAGATATCGTGAGGCTGAAAAAGACTTGAAAGCTAATCAGGTAGGCTGGGAAATAGAGAAGTCAGCCCTATTGAAAAGAGCAGAGGATGTTGAAGCGACTCTTAAGCCGGTAGCTGAAGAGCTCGCCGGCTTACAACATCAAGTAAACACCATGACTGCTGCCATCTTTGGTAAGTAACATCATCTCAATTTTTTGCTTCCAATGCATTATAATCACTATGCATCCGGCTTACTGACTTTATTGATGACGCAGGCTCCAGAATTGTCCACCTGGCTCAGATATGCGCAAGAACTTGAAAGACGCCTACACCCTCATAGAATAATTATATACTGGCGCTCAACGAGCTATTTGCACAGCTTCTCACAAGAAGCAGCCGCCAACCCTTATCAAGGATACTTTAGAGAAGCTGTCTGTGCTGCCCCTGCGGATTGAGGAACTGAAGAAATCAGCCGCAAGAGCCGGTGCACTCACCATGCTAACCCGGGCCAAAGCATGGCAAGCAGATCTTGAGCCGGTAGATTTGGCGAACGGCTGCCCCAAAGTGAAAGAGGACGGGTCTCCCTTCAACGTAGACGACTTTGCATCAATAGCAAGGGAAATGCGTCCTCTAGCAAGTAAACTGGCTGAAGATACCAATCTGTCACATTACCAGACGGTTTACGACGCTGACAATAAGAAGGTGAAGGCACCGATTCATGATTCACAAGACCTTACTCCTCCAATCTGCAAGCACACCTTTGCCCCTGACCTTGACCCGTCAATACTTATTAGTGATGAAGCTATATTCAGAGCTTTGACTGGGATCGACTGGGCAACTTCTGATTTCCAGCCAATGGGTGAAGAGGAGGAGGATGAACTAGCGCTGGATGACCTACAACCTTCAACGTGCCAAGGCCAAAACCAGTGAGCCGCAGGCCGGCTTAGCATCTGCTAGTTACACCTAATCTTTTGGGCCATTTGCTACCTTGTAATAGGCTAGCTTTTAAACAATTATCTGCCATGCCATCACGCATGTTTTATCTGCATAACACTTGATGAGATGTTTTGATCTTCTTTGATGATCCAATGTTAATGCTCATATTCATTATCAAGTTTGCCTAAGCATATTGTCATAGACCCTGCATACAAACAGAGCACAAGTACCTTGGCGGCTTATCCCAAGGTGGGTCAAAAAGCTCATATAACAAACCACTGGTGACTATAACGTCCATAACCAGATCCGGTTTATCAAAACCTCATATGACTATAACAAAATAAATATCATACTTGTGATACTTATGTGTATTGCCAGCTTACCAGGCCATATGCAATAAGGGCAACAATCTCAGTACAGAGTGCTGCACTCTGTAATTTATTCACGCTGCCAGCTTACAACGCCTTAAACAACAAAGCGTAACATCCCCTAAAAGTTGAGAGTACATGACTCCATAGACATGATCATCATATACTGGCGACTTAACGTCCAAAGCCAGGTCGGGTTATCAAAACACATGATTTTATCAAATAAAGATCAAGGCATCCTGGCCTGAATCAATTTTCAACCATATATCAATATGGCACAAATATAAATCATAAAAGAGATTCAAAAGGAAAAGAAAACAAAAGATCAAGGCATTTTCAAAGGCTGCCAAGCCTCAACATCAAGTGATCTTCAAGGGCTGCACAACCACTGAGTTGCTCCTTAATTCAAACCTGTAAGCTAGGCCTCACATGACCAAATCACTGTTTTAACTTTGACAAGTTCAGGGTCTTTAAAAGAATAACTGTCAAGAGTATGGCGAGTCATTCCAGGATTACCTGGTCGGAGTGGAAAACTTACAAAGGCAGGATAACCCGGATTTTTGGTGAATACACCTGGTGTCCAAGCCTATTACGCGGGACAACAAAGCTTTTGTTCATTTAAAAAAAAGCTCCCAAGTAATATTGTGATTCAGGCATACAAGACGGATCAGTAGGGTAATCACATCTATGCTCAATGAGCAGGAAGCCCCCAAGTTTTTGCAATCAAGGCGTACAAGCCGAATCAAAAGGGTCATAGCTATCCTCAATGAGCAGGAAGCCCCCAAGTGACCTAATGAAGTAAATAAAGACTCAGATTCTTAGAAATGAAACGACAGAGGCCCTTGATCATCAGGGACGCTGGCTTTATTATACTAATCGTAATATATACAATGACAAAAGTATGTACATCACAAGAGCTAGTGGCTCAGGTGTAATAAGGTTGAAGATGAGCTATATTCCACGACCGATGGGTCTCCTCCTCCGGCGTGGGTCTCAAACATCGATAAGGTAGTATGACCCATTATTCAAATTTTTGCTGACCACAAAAGGCCCTTCCCAAGGTGGGGATAACTTGTGCATGTCAGTTTGATCCTGGATGAGCTAGAGCACCAAATCTCCTTCTTGAAAGGTCTTGGTCTTAACCCGACGGCTGTGATAACGATGCAGATCTTGCTGGTAAATCGCCGAACGAGCCGCCGAAAGGTCACGCTCTTCATCCAACTGGTCAATAGCATCCTAAAGTGCTTTCTCATTACCAGCTTCAACATAAGCCGCCACATGTGGTGAGTCGTGACGTATGTCACTAGGGAGAACCGCCTCAGCTCCGTAAACCAGGAAGAAAGGCGTGTAGCCCGTAGATCTGTTGGGGGTGGTATTGATACTCCAAAGCACTGAGGGTAACTCCTCCACCCAACAACCCGCTGTCCTCTGCAAAGGGACCATAAGCCGGGGCTTGATATGTCTCAAGATTTCTTGATTTGTTTGTTCAGATTGGCCATTAGACTGGGGGTGAGCCACTGATGATACATCAAGCCGGATATGCTCTTGTTGACAGAATTCTTTCATTTCACCCTTAGAAAAATTAGTCCCATTTTCAGTGATGATACTATGAGGGTATCCAAAATGATAGATCACCTTTTTGATGAATTGAACCGCCGTGGGTGCATCACATTGCTCACCGGCTCAGCTTCGACCCACTTTGTAAACTTAACAACAACTACAAGGAGATGAGTCTTTTTATCCTTAGACCTTTTGAAAGGCCCCACCATATCCAGCCCCCAGACTGCAAACGACCATGTAATTGGAATCATCCTCAATTTTTGGGCCGACACATGAGCTCGTCTTGAAAATTTCTGACAACCATCACACTTACTTTCCAGATCTTCTGCATCAGCATGAGCCGTCAGCCAATAAAACCCATGATGAAAAGCTTTAGCAACGAGAGATTTAGAGCCGGCGTGATACCGCAATCTCCTTCATGAATCTCCCTTAGAATTTCACGACCCTCTTCAGGAGAAATACATCACTGAAACACCCCTGTAACAGTGCATCTGTGAAGCTCACCATTGACAATAGTCATTGACTTAGACCTCCGGGTTATTTACCTGGCCAAATTTTCATCCTCAGGTAACTCGCCCCGGGTCATATAAGCCAAATATGGAACAGTCCAATCAGGGATAACATGGAGAGCCGCCACCAACTGTGCCTCCGGGTCAGGAACTGCCAAGTACTCCTCTGTAGGCAACTTGATTGATGGGTTATGCAAAACATCAAGGAAAACATTAGGGGACACCGGCTTATGCTGAGACCCCAGCTGGCTTAATGCATCAGCAGCTTCATTTTTCCTTCGATCAACATGCTCCACTTGATATCCTTTGAAATGATCAGCAATGGCATCAACCTCTCGGTGATAAGCCGCCATGAGTGGATCTTTTGAGTCCCAAGTTCCTGACACTTGCTGAGCCACCAAATCTGAGTCGCCAAAGCACCTTACCCGGCTTAAATTCATCTCATCCGATGACCATGGAGTAAGGCTTCATACTCAGCTCATTGTTAGTACAAGGGAACATCAACCTTAAAACATAACAAAACTTACCACCTCGTGGGGAAGTCAATATAACTCCAGCCCCCAAGCCTTCCATTGCCTGGACCCATCAAAATGAATAGTCCAATATGTATTGTCTGCCTTATCCTCGGGCATCTACAGTTCTGTCCAATCATTGATAAAGTCCACCAGCGCCAGAGATTTTATAGCCGTCCGAGGCACATACTTCAAGCCATGGGGTCCAAGCTCAATGGCCCACTTATCTACCCGGCCCGCGGCTTCTCTCTTTTGAATAATATCCCCCAATGGAGCAGAACTAACCACAATGATGGGATGACCAAGGAAATATTGCTTCAACTTGCGACTGGCCATGAACACGTCGTAAACCAATTTCTGCCAATGTGGGTATCTCTGCTTAGATTCAATGAGCACCTCACTGACATAATAAACCGACCTTTGAACCGGATACTCCTTGCCTGGCTCCTTCCTTTCAACCACAACTGCCACACTGATAGCCTTGTTGTTTGCAACCACGTATAATAGTAAGGGCTCCTTCTCAATAGGAGCTGCAAGAACCGGCGGCTCAGCCAGCTGTTTCTTAAGCGCCTCAAACACCTCATTAGCAGCATCGCTCCATACAAAGTCATCTGTCTTTTTCATCATTTGATACAAAGGGATAGCCTTCTCTCCCAGGCGGCTTATAAAACCGGCTTAAAGCCGCAATACGACCCGCCAAGCCCTGGACGTCATTGATACATGCCGACTTAGCCAAAGAAGTGATAGCCTTGATCTTCTTCGGGTTAGCTTCAATGCCCCTCTCAGAAACCAGGAACCCTAATAACTTGCCTGCTGGCACGCCAAAAACACACTTGGCTGGGTTAAGCATCATTTTATAGACCCGGAGATTGTCAAAAGTTTCTTTCAAATCAACTATCAAGGTTTCTTTATTCCTGGATTTCACAACAATATCATCCACATAAGCGTGAACATTGCACCCAATCTGGCCATGGAGGCAATTCTGAACACACCGTTGGTAAGTCGCGTGGGCACTCTTGAGCCCAAAAGGCATAGACACATAGTATAAGGCTCTAAAGGGAGTGATGAAAGCTATATTCTCCTATTCCTTAACTACCATCTTGATCCGATGATAACCAGAATAAGCATCCAAAAAGATCAAA
Source organism: Triticum aestivum (assembly GCF_018294505.1). Lineage (NCBI taxonomy): Eukaryota > Viridiplantae > Streptophyta > Magnoliopsida > Poales > Poaceae > Triticum > Triticum aestivum. The sequence continues at coordinate 451,823,428 of NC_057801.1, forward strand.
TGCTCTGTAGGACCTTGAAGTATGTCTAGAGGGGGGGGGGTGATTAGGATTAAGAAGGGATTGGCCACCCTCACTCAAAATCAGAAGAGCTTGGAAAGAATCATGGAACACAAATTCTATGATCTAGATGTCAAATTAACTGAGATTCAGTCAGTTGTGGAGCAGCTACAGGATGACATGTAGGAGAGGAAGGGCAATACTACCACTAATGTATTTGCCAGAGTGCCTAGAGCTCAGAGGTCAGCTGCAGTGCCTATGCCAGACACCAGAGCCACATCATCTGCACCAGCTACAACTCCTACAGCTCCAGTGCAACCAGCTCCAGCACCAACTCCTCCAGCTCCAGCCTTCGTTCTTGGAGTTCTCCGGACACCACCACCTGAAGATCAAGCCTGAGAGTCGATCTAGCACTATGCATTTTCTATGACTTTTTGGTAACTTGTTGCCAAAGGGGGAGAACAATGTATAGATCATAGGCTTCGAGAGAGAGAGAGAGTGTTGCTTTTGTTCTCTCTTGCTTTGGTGGTTAAACTTTGTTTGCTTTTGATTGCTTGAGATACTATGCTGTTTTTGTGAGACATTGATGATCATGTGTTTGATCATAACCTACACTTATGCATGTTTGATGATATTATCTTACCTATCCATATGTGATCATTCACTTTGCTTGGTGATGAGTGCATGTATTCAATCTTTATCATTTTGATCGCTCCACCAAGATGTATGTGACATGGAAGAGTAACCCATGAGCCTAATTCCTTGTGCATTTGCAGTCCAAAACAAATTTTAAACTATGCACAAATTTAGGGGGAGCTCTTGCTTATCACATACTTCTCAAAGCGATGATGTTTTTCAATCTTATTATCATTCTTCGAAGCTTTGATCTATATGTTGTCATCAATTACCAAAAAGGGGGAGATTGAAAGTGCAACTATCCCTAGGTGGTTTTAGTAATTCATAACAACATATAGTTTATTGGGCTAATGTTATTCCAAGAATATTATTTCAGGAAAGCTCAATGAATGGCATGGCATGGATGATGAAAGTGGATCCCTCAAAATACTAATGACAAAGGATTGGCTCAAGCTCAAAAGCTCAAGACTCTTCATTTTACACTATAGTGATCCAAGATCACATTGAGTCTATAGGAAAAGCCAATACTATCAAGGAGGGATGGGGTGTTGCTTAATGAGCCTCTTGCTTCATGTGCTTGGTGATATGCTCCAAAAACCCTCAACTACTTTCTCACATCCACAATTTACCTAAACCTAAAGCCAAAATCAGTCACACCGATTCTTCCTATCCACTGCCACAAACCCTAGGCAAATCGGTCCTACCGATAGGGATCTCGGTCTCACCGAGATGGGATTGTAATCTCTTTGTTTCCCTTCGTAACGTTTCGGTCTAACCGAAGTGAGTGATCGGTCCCACCGAGATTGCAATGTAAACTCTCTGTTTCCCTTTTGTAACATTTCGGTCTCACCGAAAAGACCAAATCGGTCCCACCGAGTTTACCTGACCAACTTTCTGGAAAGCTTATTACCAAAATCGGTCTCAACGAGTTTGAGTGATCGGTCTTACCAAGATTACGTTATGCCCTAACCCTAACCATATCGGTCCTACCGAGTTGCATGTCGGTTCCACCGAAAATCCTAACGGTCACTAGGTTTACTAAATCGGTCCAACCGAGTCTGTTGAATCGGTCCGACCGAGTCTGTTGAATCGGTCCGACCGAGTTTGGTAAATTGTGTGTAACGGTTAGATTTTGTGTGGAGGCTATATATACCCCTCGCCCTCCTCTTCATTCATGGAGAGAGCCATCAGAATGAACCTACACTTCCAACTTACCATTTCTGAGAGAGAACCACCTACTCATGTGTTGAGGCCAAGATATTCCATTCCTACCATATGAATCTTGATCTCTAGCCTTACCCAAGTAGCTTTCCACTCAAATCTTCTTTCCACCAGATACAAAACCTATGAGAGAGAGTTGAGTGTTGGGGAGACTATCATTTGAAGCACAAGAGCAAGGAGTTCATCATCAATGCACCATTTGTTACTTCTTGGAGAGTGGTGTCTCCTAGATTCGCTAGGTGTCACTTGGGAGCCTCCGACAAGATTGTGGAGTTGAACGCAGATTGTCTTTGGCATTGCAAGGCGGGTTCCTTCTCCGAATACTTCATAGAAGATCTTGAACACGAGAATCATGTCCGGCTCTGTAAAACAAATTCCACATATCATCGTAGAGAGCACAATATTCCACATATCTAATCTACTGACAACTTTTCATAGTGTGATGCCGCGCCACGGCCCGGTCATTATTCGAACCAGTTTTCTCCACCAGCCACTACACGCCCTGCCAGGCGGTTTTATTGGCACGTCTTGTCGAAGCAGAGATCGTGCTCCCCTTATCACGGGATTCTCATCAATACAGGTGTGGGTAACCCAACCGTGCTTGTTTAATATGACTCCTCGATTTTAGGCAAGTCCCAAACGGTCACGCGAGGGACACTTGATATTCGTCCTCTTTATTAGGGGGCCAAGGCCTGTCCTTTTCTTCCCATGCTCGATCCTTCCCCTCCCGCACCTCGAGTTCCAACACCCAAGGCTCAAGCTAAGCACCACAGACCTTTAACCATGTACGGATCCAACCTTCAAGGCCGGTGGATGGCCTCCTCCATCACGGAGGAGGACGTCAAGAAGCTTAGGGAGGCCAGGTATCTCACCGCCGAGATTCCGCACAGGCTGCCTACTCAAGGACAGGCCATCCCCACTCCCGAACCCAATGAGAGTGTCGTGTTTATTTCCCACTTTCTCCGAGGGCGAGGTTTTAGTCTTGATCCCTTCGTGAGAGGGTTCATGTTCTACTACGGGCTAGATTTCCACGATCTAGCTCCGGATTCCATCCTTCACATCTCGTCGTTTATCGTCGTGTGTGAAGCCTTCCTCCGCATCACCCCCACTTCGGCCTATGGCTCAAGACCTTCAATGTGAGGCCAAAGGTGATCGACGGGAGTCACGTGGAGTGCGGAGGCGCTATAATAAGCAAGGCGCCGATGCCCCATGGCCAAAGGGTTCCTTCACAGAAACTTCTGACTTATGGAAGCGGGAGTGGTTTTACATCACAGCTCCCCGAGGTACAAAGCGGGCGGCCGCTCCAGCGTTCCGCTCGGGCCCTCTGCCACAACTGGCGTCATGGGTCAACAAGGGGCTAGACTGGGGGCCTATCAACGACGTGCTGATGCTGCAAAGCCGCATCCGAGACCTTCTAAAGAAGGATGTCAGTCTTGTCAAGATAATGCAATTAATGCTGGTTCGCCGGGTCCTGCCCTACCAACGTCGACCTCTCCGTATGTGGGAGTTCAACCCAGAAGGACCGCGAACCATTCAACAATTATTCTGCTTGATGCTCAAAGAGATGTATGGGTCGTTCTTCGGATCACGAATAAAGTGTCCGGACACCACTGAGGACGTGGGTCTCAACTGCAACCGTCCGGATACCCAAGTAAGTAATTCCGCTACCGAACACACCGTCCTTTATGTTTGTTATAACATCATTCTGAAAAATTGCTCTCTGCCAAGATTGGATAAGGAAGGCGGAGAGCATTAGGTGTTCGGCCCCTCTTCCCGAAGGCTCGCCGGATGCTTTATTGATCAGGATGCTTGAGCGTGCACCGTATCAGGTGCCATCAGGAGAAGATAAGGGGAGGAATATAGAAGCCACCAGTGGGCCTCATACTTTACACATCCAAATTGGGGGAGTAAGTGCTTCCGCGAAGGAGGGTAATCGGGGAGGTGAATCCAAAATCCCCTCTCCTTACGGTAAGAAAAGGGCCACCTCTGAAGGCTTCGAAACGAAGGTTTCCAAACGAGGGAAGAAACCCTTGCCAGGGGGCCCTGCCCCAGAGGGCGTCCTTACCGCACAATGCCCGCAAGGGGCCAACCCTCAACCGAGCTGTAAGTGAAAAAACGTACTTTGGTAGGTATATCCTGTTTTGTCTCTGAGAATAATAACCGAGACATACTTGTTGCAGTTCGGCTCGCAGCCCTTCTCGACAGAGTTCGTCTTCGGGGGGTCTTCTTCCAGAGACGATGGAGAGCGAAACGCCTCCTCCTGCCTCCCTGACACATGGGGCGGACGAGCCTGAGGTGTCGTCACAGAGGGTTTCTCCTGATCCGCCAAGGCCAGAAGTTGACACTTCGGCTGCCCAAAGTCCAAAATATTTGGCTCCCAAGGAGAGCTTCAAAAAGAGTCCAGGATTGTCCGGCACATAGTCGGACACACTTATGGGTCTTCTGGAGCGAGCGGCCATCTCAGAGACACATCATGCCTTAATGGGTACGGTGGTTGAGAGGATTTCATCCGCCAAAAGTGGTTTGAATGAAGCTTTTACGAGTCTGCTGAGAGGCTTTGAGGTACGCAAAAAACAATATATGTATTTTTGATGGTACCGCACATGCTAGGTGTGCTCTGTATAGATAGTAGCCCCTGAGACTCTGATTGCCATCCCAAGGTGGCAAACAGAAGATCATAATCTCTGGTAATAATCGCGCTGCTTTATGTGCAGGCGGCTGAGGGTCCGGCGGCTGACCGGACTGCTTATTTTGCCGAACTGAAGCGGCAGATTGACGTGGCCGATGCCGACATCGCGCTTGTTAACAAGCGGCTTGACGAGGCCCAGGGTATGTATTGTCAGCAAATATTTAAGAGGAGCATGATGCTAGTATCTATAATATGCTGTGACTACAGATGGAGCTGCTGTCGTAGAGACCCTTCGGGCTGAGCTTACCCACGCTAAGGAGCAAGCCCGAGTAAGTGATGCGGCTGCTCTGAAGGCGGTCGAAGAGTTAAAAGCCGAACAGGCTGCTCATCGCCAGTGCGAAGAAAAGATAGCCCAGAGGGCTGCTGAGCTAAAAGATGTTGCCGACCGCCATGATCTCCTTGAAAAAGAAAACCAAGCGAAAGCAGCTGACCTGAAAAAGGCCCTAGAGGCCGCCAAGGAAACCCTCTCTGAAATGAGAGGGATAAGGGAGGAGCTTCGTGAAGCCGGAGATATCACGGCTGGGAGGCCCTATTTGTTGCGAATGAAGTTCGGAGATCCGAAGTATGCCCCTATGGATCAGTTGTGGAGCGCTGCGGATGCGTATGCGGACCTGGCAAAGAGTGCTGCTGATGCGACCGAATTTTACAAAGACCAGAAAGACCATAAGGTAGAAAGGTTATTCTGGTCGCAGTTTAGTGCCCCGACGTGTCCGCTGCCGTTGGATGAAAGGATGGCGCATGAGGTCTGTCGTGGATTATCTTTGGCCACGGGGACCAAGGCCGGACATTTATTTTGGATTAATGCAACAATTCCTTGGTGTTGTGTCGCATATCGATGCTGTGAAGAGGTCGACGTGCATAGAGGTTGCGCGGATGGCTCTTGCCCGTGTAAAAACATACTGGACAGGGATGGAAACCGCCACTATTGCAACCCGGGGTCCGGCGGGAGGTCAGGACCCGTCCGAGCACTATTTTGAAGAAGTCTTAGAAGGCGCCCGTTTAATAGAGGCTCAGTGCTCGAAGAGTGCCATGTTCGAGTGACATGTATCTCAATTGTAAAAACAATGCTATTTTGATTATAAAGGCTGTGTTTATACTTTTGCCTGAAAGTATTATAGTGCCTCCTGTGCGGCCGTTTATGTATGTATGTAACCTGAAAGTTTGTAGTCATCGGCTTCAGCCCCCATGCATATAATGCGGGGATGTTCGAGAAAACGCGTAGGCACACTTGATCCAACGTCTTGCTCCATTAAGGAGGTGGTAGCGCGGCGAACTAGGCAATTGGACTATATAGCTTTAACACTTTCACTTAGCCATAGGAGTTTGACGGTGGGGCTACTATATAGCCCCTGGTACTTCTGCGTTCATCCGAATATGGTGCGTGTACGTACATGACCGGGAAACCAGTCCTTCGTTAATGCAGAGGAATCGCGAAGATTCCGCTGAGTCATCGAGTGGTTGACCAGTCTCACGTTGTATCATGACAGTCAGTTTTCGGCTTTCTCTACTGAGGTGCTCATCCAGATGAACCAGGGCACAATCGCAGTAGTCCTCCCGGTGCCGCCTTAGCCGATAGAGCAGAATGTAAGGTAGCAAAACACGGGAGCCAGGCAAACCCAACATTTGACCAAAGACATGATTCAGAGCTGATGCATATAAGACCAAACTTGCGACGCCGAACACTCCCTAAGGTATTCGGACTTTACAACATGTACTGGGCTGAATAACGCCCTCGATAATAAGCCCTGAGTTTCCAGGTATGTGCATTAGTCTGGCGTGACAAAAATGCCGACAATGCTAGTATCCCTCCCGGTTGTGTTAAGTGTCCGGAGGGGAAGAAGCAACAAGAGACATTAAAAAAGGTTTACGCAGGGTCTTAATCTAAAGAGAAACCTTTGAGTGGGGCCTTGCTACACGTCTGCGCCTTTATCTCCGTTGTGCAGTATCCTGGAAGGGCATAGCACGATGATCATCTGTAAAAAAGTAAAAACCCAGGTGAAAGACTTCGTGCGAAGAGTTGGTTAATCTGAATGAACCATGAAAACGCAATATGTTATTGTATTAATAGGGTCGAGCGAAACTATGGGCTTTTTTTTTCGAGCAGCCCCTAGCGCCACTTATGGGGGTATCCCTAGCTCAGGTTTATCTTGGCTGTTACATCCTGGTGGAGCGTCGGACTCGTCTAGCCGTGTTCGTGGTCTTGACGACAGACCGTTTATTCTGGTTGGAGGGGCCGCTTAGTGTTCGGCTGCTAGAGCCGCCACATATTCTTCCGCATGTAGGGAACGCTCTGTATTTCCACTAACTGTGATGACGCCACGTGGACCGGGCATCTTAAGTTTAAGATAGGCGTAGTGCGGTACTACATTAAAACGAGCAAAGGTCGTTCTTCCGAGTAGTGCGTGATAGCTGCTTTAGAATGGAGCGATGTCGAAGATTAGTTCTTCGCTTCTGAAGTTGTCGGGAGAACCTTATACAACCTCTAGTACTAGAGAGCCCATGCAGCGGGCCTCGATGCCTGGTATCACTCCTTTAAAGGTAGTGTTGCTTTGGCTGATTCTTGATGGGTCTATCCCCATTTTGCAGACAGTGTCCTGATATATCATGTCAAGACTACTGTCGCCATCCATAAGGACTCGGGTGAGATGGTATCCATCAATTATTGGGTCGAGCACCAAGGCGGTCGATCCTCCATGCCGGATACTGGTCGGATGATCCCTGCGATCAAAGGTGATTGGGCAGGCCGACCAGGGATTTAATTTGGGGGCAATGGGCTCCACAGCGTATACGTCTCGGAGTACGCATTTGCGCCTTATCTTTGGAATGTGAGTTGCGTAAATCATATTCACTGTTTTGACTTCTGGTTGGAGTTTTTTCTGTCCCCCAGTGTTCGGCTGGCAAGGCTCATCCTCGTCTTCACTTGGCGTCTCCCTCCCCTTGTGTTCGGCATTTAGCTTGACGGCCTGCTTGAATATCCAGCACTCTCTATGGGTGTGATTTGCAGGTTTTTCGAGGGTGCCATGAATCTGACATAATTTGTCTAGAATCTTATTTAGGCTGGACGGTCCATCTTTGCTGCCTTTAAGTGCCTTCTTCCGTTGACCGGGTCGAGAGCCCCTGAATCCGGTGTTGACCGTCATGTTATCTGGGTTGTCTTCATTGTTTTGATGCTTGTTTTTATTGCATCACGGCTTCCCATTGCCATCTCTGACTTCGGATGTGCCTGGATCCCTGGTGCCACTACGGGCCAACCAACTGTCCTCGCCCGTGCAAAAGCGAGTCATGAGGCTTGTTAAAGCTGCCATTGTCCTCGGCTTTTCCTGGCCGAGGTGTCTAGCAAGCCATTCGTCCCGGACATTGTGCTTGAAGGACGCTAAGGCTTCGACATTCGGGAAGTCGACAATTTGATTCTTCTTAGTAAGAAATCTGTTCCAAAGTTTTCGGGCTAACTCTGTGGGCTGTTGAATTATGTGAATTAAGTCGTCTGCATCCGGAGGTCGGACATAGGTCCCTTGAAAATTGGCCCTAAAAGCATCCTCAAGTTCTTCCCAACTTCCAATTGAGTTTTCAGGGAGGCTTTTCAACTAGTGCCGAGCTGGTCCTTTTAACTTGAGGGGTAGGTATTTAATGGCGTGGAGATCATCTCCGTGGGCCATGTGGATGTGAAGGATAAAGTCCTCAATCCAGACCCCAGGGTCTGTCGTTCCGTCGTATGCCTCTATATTCACGGGTTTAAATCCTTCCGGAAATTCGTGGTCCAGCACCTCATCGGTGAAGCACAGGGGGTGTGCGGCACCCCTGTATTTGGACGTGTCATGGCATTTTATCGATGGTTGTTGTGTTCGGTGCTGATTCCTAGCTGGTATTCGATCAATCTGATCGTTTTGGTAGCTCTGATCTTGTGCCGAAGCGCGCTTCCTACATCCATATATGGACCTTGACAAACCAGAATTTTTGTCCAGGAGCTCACATAAATCGTGTGCTGACTTGTGTGTGGCATCATTAGCTGTCCTATCGCAGCCACGAGGTGGTCGGTCCGGCTGATCGGCCGTTTTCGGCTGAATGGGCTCTATGGCCTCGTCGTCGAATTCGGGCAGCAGCTTGCGCTTTGGATAGCTCTTTGTGTGGCGATCGCCATCGTATTTCTCTTTAGTGTCAAGCACTTTGTTCTACCTGCGGTTGAACGTGTCCTGCGCGGCCTTAAGCCTTTGCTTCTGCTTCTTTAGGCTCCTCGCGGTGGCAATAAGCCTTCTGTGGAGGTTCTATTGTTCCAAGTGTTTTTCTGGGATGATGAGTGCATCATCGTCCGGACTATTCTCCTCTCCGGAGACAGGTTGATGGATTTTACCCTCGAGATCGACGTCATCTGACGTCATCTCCGGACTATGTTCACCGTCCCCTGGCTCATCCTGCTCCATCGCCGGGTCCATGGGGTCGTCGTTTCCTTTGGAGTCGACCGGGGTATTAATTTTCTTGCGCTGTTGTCGCTGTTTTTACTCTGGCGGGATTTAGAGCGGCGCCTATGGCGTCGCTTTGGTGGCTTATCGAGGGGATTATCCTTCGTTGCATCATCACCATTGCCTTCTTTTGGCATGTCCACCATATATATATATATATATATATATATATATATATATATATATATATATATATATCATATGATGAGGTGGCGTCCAGCGCCCAGTGGGCGGTGGTTCCTCTTCTTCTCCTGCGTCACCGTAAATGCCGTCGACGTCTTCGGATCGAAATCGAGTGTGTCGGTTAAGTCATCGACAGTGGCTATGAATTGGGTGGTGGGTGGGGAACGAATTTCTTCGTCGTTCGCTTCCCACTCGAACCGGACATAGTTCGGCCAAGAGTCTCCCGACAAGGAAAGAGACCTTAATGAATTTAGCACATCAGCCAAGGGCGAGTACTAAAAAATATCCGTGGAGGTGAACTCCATGAACGGTGCCCAATCAGATTCGATAGGCACGGGCGTACGCGGTTTGGATCCTGTAGCCGGAGATGAGTCCGAGGGTCCGATGACACCGTCCTCATAGGAGGTGGGATCAGTGTTCGGATCCAACACCGATGAGTGTGCGGCCTCCGTGGCGGGGTCCATCCACCCATCCTCGGAGGGCGTGATCTGCTCCGGATTGATTCTCGGGGCCGCCGTAGGTGCGATCTCCCGAACACTATCTAATGGCAGATCTAAGTCATGCTCGTCGTGACTGTTCGGCGTACCTGACTTGGGCGCGAATCCGTCGAAGATCCAGTCTCCGCGGATATCGGCAGTATAGTTCAAGCTTCCAAACCTGGCTTGATGGCCAGGGGCGTAGCTATCGACCTGCTCCAGTTGGCCAAGCGAGTTGGCCCGTAGTACGAAGCCGCCCAATACGAAGATCTATCCGGGAAGGAAAACCTCCCCCTGGACTGCGTTGTTGAAGATGATTGAAGGGGCCATCAAACCCTATCGCGACGGCACAGTGGAACTCTAAATCAAAACACCAATGTCGGTGTCAAAACCGGCGAATCTCGGGTAGGGGGTCTCGAACTGTGCGTCTAAGGCTAATGGTAACATGAGGCGGGGGACACGATGTTTACCCAGGTTCGGGCCCTCTCGATGGAGGTAATACCCTACTTCCTGCTTGATTGATCTTGATGATATGAGTATTACAAGAGTTGATCTACCACGAGATCGTAGAGGCTAAACCCTAGAAGCTAGCCTATGATTATGATTGTTGTTGTCCTACGGACTAAACCCTCCGGTTTATATAGACACCGGAGCGGTCTAGGATTACATAGAGTCAGTTACAGAGAAGGAGATCTACATATCCAAATTGCCAAGCTTGCCTTCCACGCAAAGGAGAATCCCATCCGGACACGGGACGAAGTCTTCAATCTTGTATCTTCATAGTCCAGTAGTCTGGCCAAAGTATATAGTCTGGCTGTCCGAGGACCCCTTAATCCAGGACTCCCTCAACGACCCATGTGAATCATGGGCTGTTAATGGGTACAAAGAAATTTACTGTTCATTATGGGCCAAAGTCACATTGGGCCACTAAAGGGCCTAAAGATATGAAAGGCCTCATATGGGCCGAAAGACGTCATGGGCCATACATGGGCCGGAAGTGAAAGGGCTGGTGGTATATTCGAAGGCCCACATGACGCTGTTGGGCCGATTTCGGGAAGGCCCTAACGGGCCGTGAGTTACCGGGTCGTAAAATGGGCTATATGCTAACCGACCATTAACAGGCTTTTCATGGGCCGACCCGCTAACTTTGACCAAGTCAAACGGGTCGGCCTTTGTAAGCTAAATGGGACAGTGTTGGGCCGTCGCACATGTCGACATACAATAAGCGCCTATCTGACCAAAGGACTAGCTGACATGTGTTTCCTTCGGCCAATGAGAATTTTACATGTGGAAAATCCCCATTGGTTCGGGCTGTTAACGGGTTATCAGATCAAAAACCGGACTCGATAGCTTAACGGCGACCCATTATGATGGATGCCACATGTCGGTTACCCTTGACGAAAGCACTTCCATGACGCGTCATTTATCGTCATGGAAGTGAACACTTCTGTGATGATAATTTTGGTATTGTCATGGAACACTTCTACGACAGCACAGGTATGACTATCTTTATTCTGCCATAAAATCGTCATGGATGTACATACATGACATAAAACGTGACCTACTGTGACAAACACGTATCATCAATCATCACAGAAGCGTATTTTTTTGTAGTGGTGTTTCATAGGAAAGTTTTTGGTTTTGTTGCAATGTTCCCCTTCAAATGGGTGTTGGAGGGTGCATATGCTCGAACATGATCGGTCCTTTGCGAAGGCAAGGTGGGGCAGCCATGGTGACTTCGGACCTCCAGGAGAAGAATGTGGTCGTACAATACGGTAGCTGGTCAGTAAGACGGCACTAGGACAAGACCTCATGCCAAGTTACCCGAGAGAAGACGCAACCAGCAAGGATGTGATGTAGGGTCTCATCTTCTTCGGAGCAGAATCCACAGGGAAGTGTGTGCTGCATGCCTCAGCTTGCTAGAAGATTAGCAGTCCACTAGAGATTTTGTGATGCCAACCATAGAAAGAACTTGATGTTGAGGGGTTCCTGAGGTGTGTTCTTGCATGGGGTGAAATGGCGAGCTGATGAATCATCCTCTTGGTCTGGATCCGATCCCCTTCTATGGTGGTGGCTAGGCCCTATTTATAGTGGCCTTGGTCCTCTTCCCAAATGAAGGTAGGAAGGGATCCCACAATGGCCAAATTCAAAGGGAGAAACTAGTACATCATATCCTGACAAAAGTAGTCTCCGCCTGCAAAGCCTGTTGTCGTGACTCCGTGGTGGGCTCGGCGATAACCTCCATCCTGCCGTCCTGGCGGTCTTGGTCTTGTTGCACGGGAATGGAAACCTTTGGCTGATTCCTCGGGACTCCGCGCCTGCACTTGCCTCCTTAGCACCAAAGAGGAAACGCGCCGACTAGCGCCTCCGTGGCCTTGGTCGTCATGGCTCACGTCATCCGAACCTCATGAGGTGTGGCTTGCGTAGAAATCTTCACTCCTCAGGAGCCAGCCCGAGGAGGCTCCTCCTAGAGGTTTTGGTGTCGTCCGCCTCGCGCGAGGCTTGGCCCTTCGCGAGGGTCTTGAGTTGTTGATGCTGAAGGTGGGCCGTAACAGGCCGTCGATGGAGCCACGCCGTGGGCCGCAGGCAGGCAAGTCTGGGTACCCCGGGCCTTGAACGCCAACAGTAGCCCCCGGGCCCATGGCACGCTCGAGCTTGGCTTGGAGGTGAAGCCAAAGGGCAAGGGCGAAGCGCCGCGGGCCCTAATCGCCTGCGGCCTCGGTCGATGCGTGGCGCTTGATGGGACATGGGCGTCTCTACTTCTCCATGCTGCCTCGGCAACCGTTTGACTTGACAAGAGCCTGCCGCATGCAAGGAAAAATCGTCACTGCACGGGATCATGGAGGCCGGTGGTTGGCCTCCCTCCGGCTATAAATGAGGGGAGGGGCGGAGCCCCCCTCGCTCATCTCCGTCTTCTCGCTGCCCGCTCCTTCTTCTTCCTCTTTGTCTCACCATCTTGTCGTAGCATCCATGGCGCCGATCAGGAGGTTTTTTGTGGCAGAGAAGCGAAAAACTATTGGGGAACGTTGCATAAAAGAAAAAATTTCCTACGTTCACCAAGATCCATCTATGAGTTCATCTAGCAACGCGAGAGAGAGATGCATCTACATACCACTTGTAGATCGCGTGCAGAAGCGTTCAAGAGAACGGGGTTGAGGGAGTCGTTCTCGTCGTGATCCTATCACCGGAGATCCTAGCGCCGAACGGACGGCACCTCCGCGTTAAACACACGTACGGTCAGCGTGACATCTCCACCATGTTGATCCAGCAAGGGGAAGGAGAGGTTGATGAAGATCCAGTAGCACGACGACGTGGTGGTGGATGCAGCAGGACTCCAGCAGGGCTTCGCCAAGCAACTGCAGGAGGACGAAGAGGTGTAGCAGGGGGAGGGAGGCGCCAAGACTCAGGGGTGCGGCTGCCCTCCCTCCCCTCCACTATATATAGGGGCCAGGGGGGGCACATGCCCCCTTGGAGATCCCATCTAGAGGGGGGGGGCGGCGGCCCCGGGGGCAACGGCCCCCTTAGGGTTTCCAACCGGGGGGGGGCGCATGCCCCCTCGGGGGGGGGGGCAACGGCCCCCTATGGTTTCCAACCCTAGGCGCCTTGGGCCCTTGGGTGGGGCGCACCAGCCCACCAGGGTCTGGTTCCCACGCCACTTCAGCCCATGGGGCCCTCCGGGATAGGTGGCCCCACCCGGTGGACCCCCGGGACCCTTCCGGTGGTCCCGGTACAATACCGGTGACCCCCAGAACTTTCCCGGTGGCCGAAACTGGACTTCCTATATATAAATCTTTACCTCCGGACCATTCCCGAACTCCTCGTGATGTCCGGGATCTCATCCGGGACTCCGAACAACTTTCGGTTTGCTACATACTCATATCTCTACAACCCTAGCGTCACCGAACCTTAAGTGTGTAGACCCTACGGGTTCGGGAGACACGTAGACATGACCGAGACGGCTCTCCGGTCAATACCCAACAGCAGAATCTGGATACCCATGTTGGCTCCTACATGCTCCTTGATGATATCATCGGATGAACCACGATGTCGAGGATTCAAGCAACCCCGTTTACAATTCCCTTTGTCAATCGGTATTTTACTTGCCCGAGATTCGATCGTCGGTATCCCAATACCTCGTTCAATCTCGTTATAGGCAAGTCAGTTTACTCGTACCGTAATGCATGATCCCGTGACCAGACACTTGGTCACTTTGAGCTCATTATGATGATGCATTACCGAGTGGGCCCAGAGATACCTCTCCGTTATATGGAGTGACAAATCCCAGTCTCGATCCGTGTCAACCCAACAGACACTTTCGGAGATACCTGTAGTGCACCTTTATAGTCACCCAGTTACGTTGTGATGTTTGGTACACCCAAAGCACTCCTACGGTATCCGGGAGTTACACAATCTCATGGTCTAAGGAAAAGATACTTGACATTGGAAAAGCTCTAGCAAACAAACTACACGATCTTTGTGCTATGCTTAGGATTGGGTCTTGTCCATCACATCATTCTCCCAATGATGTGATCCCGTTATCAACGACAACGAATGTCCATAGTCAGGAAACCATGACTATTTGTTGATCAACGAGCTAGTCAACTAGAGGCTCACTAGGGACATATTATGGTCTATGTATTCACACGTGTATTATGATTTCGGGATAATACAATTATAGCATGAATAAAGACAATTATCATGAACAAGGAAATATAATAATAATCCTTTTATTATTGCCTCTAGGGCATATTTCCAACAAAAACCCCTCGGGAGGAGCTTGGGCCACTTCCGCCAAAGAATAGGCTTGGCCGCCCCTGCGATGACGACGAGGGGTAGGAGGTAACACGGACTTGGTACGAGAAGCCTCCTCCTGGCTTCCCGATCACTCTGTATGATCGCGCGCGGAGCTCTGGGCAGGGTGACAGTGCCAAGCGCCATGCGGTCTGGGGTCGCGGTGGACAGGCCGAGGCTGCGCAGCCAACTTGCCCGCATACCCATGTTGAGGGAACCTTGCGCGAGTTCGTGGTGTGGGCGGCGATGACGCCGCGCACGTGGTTTTGGCTCCCGAGGTTCTTCACCGAGGAGATGCCGCCTAGGGGTGACTCAAAGTGTCGATGCAACACGCCGGGTGCTGCAGCCTAGCAACAGGGGAGGAAGTCGAGGTTGTCCCCCCGGGTGGCATCTTCATGACTCGAGGGTGGGGCGAGGTCGCCTGCGCCTGTCGTCCAGAGGGGGCCCTCACCATCCACTTCGAGTATGATGGAGCCTCCAGGCTGTTCTTCAAGGTCTTCGACGAGGACGACTGAGGGAGTCCTGGACTGTGGGGTCCTTGGGGAGCCAACCTATGTGGCATGGGCCGGACTGATGGGCCATGAAGATATGAGATAGAAGGCCTACTCCCGTGTCCGGATGGAAATCTCCTTTGCGTGGATGGCAAGCTTGGTGTCCAGATGTATAGTTTCCTTCCTCTATAAACTGACCTTGTGTAATCCTAATTCCCTCCGGTGACTATATAAACCGGAGGGCTTAGTCCATAGGTAGGATCATAACCATACAGGCTATAGATCTAGGGTTTTGCCATTACGATCTCGAGGTAGTTCAACTCTTGTAACCCCTATACTCATCAAAGTCAATCAAGCAGGAAGTAGGGTATTACCTCCATTAAGAGGGATTGAACCTGGGTAAACATCATGTCCCCTACCTCCTGTTACCTTCGATCCTTAGACGCATAGTTTGGGACCCCCTACCCGAGATCTGCCAGTTTTGACACCGACATTGGTGCTTTCATTGAGAGTTCCATTGTGCCGTCGCTAGAAGGCTTGATGGCTTCATCGATCATCTACAACAACATCGCCTTGAGGGAGACCTTTCTCCATGGCCAAATCTTTGTATTTGGTAGCTTCGCACTGCGCGCCAACTCGATTGGCCATCTGGAGCAGATCGACAGCTACGCCCCTGGTCATCAGATCATTTTTGGGAATCCGAACTATGTCGCTGATATCCGAGGAGACTTGATCTTCCAAGGGTTCTCGGCCCCAATCACCGCTCTGGCCTCAGATCCAGAGCGCACCACCAGGTCCGAAGACGGGAGTTCAAAGCCCGCCGAACTCTCTGCAGCTATAGAGCCTGACACCAGAGAACCAGAGGCAATTGCATCACCGGCAGGCCTGGAATCACGTCGGGATCCCTCTATCCTCATGGAGTCGGACTCACCTCCGGACACCTGCTCCGAACTCTCAAGGTCCGTGTTACTGATACGTCTCCGTCGTATCTACTTTTCCAAACACTTTTGTCCTTGTTTTGGACCCTAACTTGCATGATTTTAATGGAACTAACCCGGACTGACGCTGTTTTTAGCAGAATTGCCATGGTGTTATTTTTTGTGCAGAAATAAAAGTTCTCGGAATGACCTGAAAATCCACGGAGCAACCTTTTGGAATTAATAAAAAATATTGGCGAAAAAATCAACGTCAGGGGGCCCATACCCTGTCCATGAGGGTGGGGGGCGCGCCCCCTAGGGCCCGCCCTCGCCTCGTGGGCCCCCTGATGCTCCACCGACGTCAACTCCAACTCCATATATTCACGTTCGGGGAGAAAAAAATCAGAGAGAAGGACTCATCATGTTTTACGATACGGAGCCGCCGCCAAGCCCTAAACTCTCTCGGGAGGGCTGATCTGGAGTTTGTTCGGGGCTCCGGAGAGGGGAATCCGTCGCTGTCGTCATCATCAACCATCCTCCATCACCAATTTCATGATGCTCACTACCGTGTGTGAGTAATTCCATCGTAGACTTGCTGGACGGTGATGGGTTGGATGAGATTTACCATGTAATTGAGTTAGTTTTGTTAGGGTTTGATCCCTAGTATCCACTATGTTCTGAGATTGATGTTGCTATGACTTTGCTATGCTTAATGCTTGTCACTAGGGCTCGAGTGCCATGATTTCAGATCTGAACCTATTATGTTTTTGATCCTATCTTGCAAGTCTATAGGCACCTATTATGTGTTATGATTCGTTAACCCCGAAGTGATAATAATCGGGATACTTACCGGTGATGACCGTAGTTTGAGGAGTTCATGTATTCAGTATGCATTAATGCTTTGGTCCGGTACTCTATTAAAAGGAGGCCTTAATATCCCTTAGTTTCCAATAGGACCCCGCTGCCACGGGAGGGTAGGACAAAAGATGTCATGGAAGTTCTTTTCCATAAGCACGTATGACTATATTCGGAATACATGCCTACATTACATTGATGAACTGGAGCTAGTTCTGTATCACCCTATGTTATAACTATTACATGAGGAATCACATCCCACATAATTATCCATCACTGATCCAATGCCTACGAGATTTTAACATATTGCTTTTTGCTTAGTTACTTTACCGTTGCCACTGTTACAATTGCTACAAAACTGCTACTGTTACTTTTGCTACCGTTACCGTTACTTCCATACTACTTTGCTACTAAATACTTTGCTGCAGATATTAAGTTATCTAGATGTGGTTGAATTGACAACTCAACTGCTAATACTTGAGAATATTCTTTGGCTCCCCTTGTGTCAATCAATAAATTTGGGTTGAATACTCTCCCCTTGAAAACTATTGCGATCCCCTATACTTGTGGGTTATCAAGACTATTTCTGGCGCCGTTGCCGGGGAGCATAGCTCTATTCTTTGAGTCACTTGGGATTTATATCTGCTGGTCACTATGAGGAACTTGAAAGACGAAAGAACTAAGATTTTTCCCTCAACTACGAGGGGAGGTAAGGAACCGCCATCTAGCTCTGCACTTGATTCTCCTTCTATTTTGAGTAAACTTGCGACACCTAAACCTGCTTCTGCTATTAATTCTGATATGTCGCATGTTATTGATGATGCCACTTCTGCTATGCATGATACTTATCATGAAACTACTTCTATGCTTGATACTACTGTGCCATTAGGTGAATTTCTTGATGAACAACTTGCTAGGGCTAGAGAAAATGAAACTATTGAAACTGATAATATTGATGAAAGTGATGATGAAGATTCTCCCCCTAAATATGAATTGCCTGTTGTGCCTGAGAGTTATGTTATGGATGAAGAAACTGCTAGATATTTTCTTGCTTGCAATGATAGATCTGATCTTAAGAAGTTACTAGCTAAGCTTAAAGAAAAGTCTCTGAATGCTAGAATGAAATATGACCCTGCTTTTGCTACTTCACCTATCTATGTTACTGATAAGGATTATGATTTGTGGATCGATCCTGAGATAATTACTTTGGTTGAATCTGATCCTTTTTATGGCTATGAATCTGAAACTGTTGTGGCTTACTAAGTTAAATGATATAGCCACCCTGTTCACTAATGATGAGAAAACTCGTTACTACTATATCCTTAAAATATTTCCGTTCTCATTAAAGGGTGATGCTAAAACATGGTTTAACTCTCTTGATCCTGGTTGTGTGCGTAGTCCCCCGGATATGATTTATTACTTCTCTACTAAATTTCCCCGCTCATAAGAAGAGAGTCTCCCACAAGCTTGGGGGAGGCTTCTCTGATTACTTAATGCTTTGCCTGATCATCCTCTTAAGAAAAATGAAATACTTGATATCTTTTATAATGGACTAACCGATACTTCCAGAGACCACCTAAATAGTTGTGCTGGTTGTGTTTTCAGGGAAAGAACTGTCGATCAAGCTTAATTGCTATTGAATAATATGTTGACTAATGAAAACAATTGGACACTTCCTGAACCAACTCCTAAGCCAACTCTGAAGAAAAGAGGTGTTCTATTTCTCAGTCCAGAAGATATGCAAGAGGCAAAGAAATCTATGAAAGAAAAAGGTATTAAAGCTGAAGATGTTAAGAATTTACCTCCTGTTGAAGAAATACATGGCCTTAATATACCACCTATTGAAGAAATACATGGTCTTGATAACCCGACACATGTAGTAAAGGTAAATTCTCTCTATACATATGATAAAGTTGAAATCCCATCTATGAAGTTTGCTAGCCAATGCTTGGATGAGTTTGATGACTTTATAGCTAAACAAGAAAAATTCAATGCTTATGTTGGTAGACAATTGAAAAGTAATGCTTATATGATTGGACACTTGAGTGATTATATGTCTAGAGTTAAAGGTGAACTTAAAATCATTAGTAAACATGCTTCTATGGTTACCACTCAAGTAGAACAAGTGCTTAAAGCTCAAAATGATTTGCTCAATGAATTAAATGATAAGAGAAATGATAATGTTGCTAGAGTTATGACATGAACGGGTAAAATGACTCAGGAACCTTTGTATCCTGAGGGCCACCCTAAGAGAATTGAGTAAGAGTCTCAGAGAAATAATGTTGATGCACCTAGTCCTTCTAAAAAGAACAAGAAAAATGATAGGACTTTGCATGCTTCTAGTGAACCTAGTCCTTCTAATGCCCCTTGTCGGTGTCAAAACCGGCGGATCTCGGGTAGGGGGTCCCGAACTGTGCGTCTAGGCGGATGGTAACAAGAGACAAGGGACACAATGTTTTTACCCAGGTTCAGGCCCTCTCGATGGAGGTAAAACCCTACTCCTGCTTGATTAATATTGATGATATGGGTAGTACAAGAGTAGATCTACCACGAGATCAGAGAGGCTAAACCCTAGAAGCTAGCCTATGGTATGATTGTTGTTCGTCCTACGGACTAAAACCCTCCGTTTATATAGGCACCGAAGAGGGTTAGGGTTACACAAAGTCGGTTACAATGGTAGGAGATCTACATATCCGTATCGCCAAGCTTGCCTTCCACGCCAAGGAAAGTCCCATCCGGACACGGGACAAAGTCTTCAATCTTGTATCTTCATAGTCCAGGAGTCCGGCCGAAGGTGATAGTTCGGCTATCCGGACACACCCTAGTCCAGGACTCCCTCAGTAGCCCCTGAACCAGGCTTCAATGACGATGAGTCCGGCGCGCATATTGTCTTCGGCATTGCAAGGCGGGTTCCTCCTCCGTATACTTCATAGAAGATTTTGAACACAAGGATAGTGTCCGGGTCTGCAAAATAAGTTCCACATACCACCGTAAAGAGAATAATATTTACACAAATTCAATCTGGTGACGTATTTCGTGGCGTGACATCACACCACGGCCAAGCCTTTATTCGAATCATTTTTACTATCCCACCTCAGCGCGTTTAGCGAGGCGGTTTCCTTGGCACGTCTTGTCAAAGCAGAGATCGTGTCCCCTTATTCGGGGATTCTCATCAATACGGGCGTGGGTAAGCCGACCGCGCCATTGATTATGGCGCTTGGGAGATAAGCGAGTTTTACCAGGCTGGTGGGGATGCATAGTTTCGTCCGTCCATATAAGGGGATAAGGATCCACTTTTTCACACACGCCTTCTTCCTCCTTTGCTCATCCATTTCCGCGCACTCGAGCTCTAGCGCCCAAGTCCGCACATCTCGCCTCAACCTTCCCCAGCCATGTCCGGAGGGGGAGGCAAGTGGATGGTCTCCTCCGTCACGGAGGGGCACATCAAAAAGCTGCGGAAGGCCGGATACCTGTCCAGCAACATCGCGCATCGGCTCCCCGACAAGGGGCAGCTCATTCCCACCCCCAGGCCCCATGAGAGGGTGGTGTTCCTCACCCACTTCCTCCACGGACTAGGTTTTCCACTTCACCCATTTGTCCGGGGACTCATGTTCTACTACGGCCTGGATTTCCACGATCTGACCCCGAATTTCATCCTCAACATCTCGGCGTTCATCGTCGTATGCAAGGCCTTCCTCTGCATCCAGCCCCACTTCGGCTTATGGCTGAAGACCTTCAATGTCAAGCCGAAGGTAGTGGACAACCGCCAAGCAGAGTGCGGAGGTGCCATGGTGGGCAGGATGCCCAATGTCTTATGGCTCGAGGGCTCCTTCGTGGAGACCATAAAGGGGTGGCAATCGGGGTGGTTCTACATCACCGAGCCACGCGACCCTAAATGGGCAGCGGCCCCCGAATTTTGATCTGGCTTCCCTACACGGCTCACCTCTTGGAAAGAGACGGGCTTGACGTGGGGTAATTCGGAAGAGCTGACCGGACTTCAATCCTGCGTCCGAAGCCTGGTGAACAACAAGCTCAAGCTTGTCAACGTAGTCCAGGTCATGCTCATCCGCCGGATCCTCCTGTGCCAACAACGGGCCTTCAGCTTGTGGGCGTTTGATCTGGCACGGAACCAAACCTTGAGCAAGCTCTTCGACACTACGTACGAAGATGCCTGGAAGGTGCTGGTCAAGGGCGCCAAGGCTCCCGCATCTGCTACCGAAGATCGCGGATACAGCTCGCGGCGTCAAGCCAGCGAGGTAAGCTGCTTTACCCTTTACGGGACTCTTGTTTTCCATAGTTTGACTCTATGCTTGATCTAAACTCCCCTACCTTTGACAGGCCTGGCAAAAGACGTCCCACGAGGTTAACTATCCGGCTCCCTTGCCAGAAGACCCAGCGGACGCCCGGTTGACGGGGCTGCTGGTTCCGGCACCTCACGTGGTGCCGGAGAAGAAGGCCAAGAAGAAGGCCACGGGAAATCGAAGGAGTTCCCGACGCCAGGTGTTGTCGGACTCATCGTCCGATGACTCCGAGGCAGACTCCTCCCACGAAGACGAGGAGGAGGAAAAAGAGGCCTCTCCCCCAGCGGGGGGAGAGAAGAAAAGGAAGGCCGCCCCAACGGGGGAGGCCGCAGGGTCCAAGAAGGGAAGGACCCTCCCTCTGGACTACTCCACCAACACCGACGACGGCGAAGAGGAGTGGCCACCGAGGACTAAGCCCCTGGCGACTTCGTAAGTGTTCGGATACCAGAATAACTTTGCGTTTCGTTTGTCGTATAGAATCTCCTAACGCCGAATATAACCCTGCAGCCCGCCCAAGGACGGGCTCGACACTTCAACGAGCGGCTCCCTGGCTTCGTCGGACATGAATAGCACTTCACTTCCGGCCGTCTCCTCTCCTCGCGCTGCGGATGACGCTGAGGTGGGGTCCCAAAAGGGGCCCAGCCAGGAGGAGGAGGTCCCGGAGCCGCCGCAAGGCAACCACCCAGACTCCGGGCACAAGGAGGATCAAACCCCGAAGGGCTCTAAGTCCGGCCCTGGGCTGGACTCCGCACCAAAACCTTCGGTGGTTCCAGAGTCCGGCAGGCGGCCCCTTCGTAAGAAGGGCGAGACTGCGACACCGGTGACCTCCGTCCAACCAGAGGCACCGGATAATTTGCTGGAGGCGCTTAACGGCGCCTCCATCGACGAGGAGCACCGCACTGTTATGAGTGTGGTGATTCAGAAAGTTCAGTCCGCCAAGAGTGGCCTGACTGAAGCCTGCGCCAGCCTTCTAATAGGCTTTGATGTATGGATTTAAGATATGTAAAAATATTACCGTATAGACAGTAGCCCCTGATGCTTAGTTTGGTGTTCGGAAAGAAAAGCCGAACTGAGGATCTAAAAAGATGTACACAAGAGTCTAACATAAGTATGTCAAAATGGGAATGCAGGCTACGCTGCTGACCTCTGCCGCACTGACTGCGGAGGTCAATGCATTGAAGCAGAGCCTCGAGCGGTCCGAGAACAAGCTCGGCCTTGCCAAAAAGCATCTCGAGGACAAGGAAGGTAAGTAATACCTTATGGAAGTATGTAAAAGATGTGGTTGCAAAAAATAACAGGAATAACCTGAGAATTGCAGGGGCCACGAATGAGGTGGCGACCCTAAAGGAAGCGGCGTCCAAGGCCGAAAGAAATGCGGCCGCAGAGCGCACCGAGCGAGAGAAGCAGGAGGCACGGGTAGAGGAGGTGCAGCAAGAGCTCCAGGCTCTCGTGGAAAAACACGAGAGTTTGGAGCGTGACTCAAAGACTCGAGAGTCTGAGCTCGCCTCGGCTCTTGAGAGTGCCAAAGCCACTAAGGCCGAAGCCCAAAAAGCCCTCCAGGAAATTGAGGCGATGAAGAAGATAGCGGCGGGTAAGGCATTCTTCATGCAAAGCAAGCACGTGAAAGTGAATTACTTGTTACTTACCCGAATCCGGAGCTCTCTAGGAGCGTTCGCAGATCTGCCCCGAAGTGTGTCCGACGCTGCCGCATTCTACCGGGCCGAGGAGGGGAGCTCGATGGAGAAGGTGTTCTGGTCTCAGTATGCTGAGGCCAGACACCCGGTGCCCTTGAGCGACCAGCTGAAGCAGCTGGTAGAGCTCCATAAGGTGGCCGAACAGGCCATGGAGGGCCTCATAGTTCGGCTGTGGCCTAAGGCAGCCATGCCTGGGAGCTACTTCAGGCTGGTGAGGCGGCTGGTGGATGCCTATCCATGGATTGAAGTCATCAAGCACTCCGTCTGTATCGAAGGTGCCCGTAGGGCCCTTGCCCGTGCTAAAGTGCACTGGGGCAAGATGGACGCTGAGAAGCTTGTGACGGACGCTCCACCGCCGGGCAGGGAGTATCGCAAGCCCGAGATGTATTATGCGGGCGTCCTGAAGGGTGCCCGCCTTATAGCGGGTGAATGCTCCAAATATGTAATTTTTGAGCAAACTTGCATTTGTTATCCTGTACGCTTGAAAACTTGTTCATATGCGCTAAGCAACGCTTGTGAATTTAAAATATTACCTTATGTGCGGCCATTTATTAAATTTGAGAGATGGCGAGTTGTCGGCTTCAGCCCCCATGCCACGAGTGCTAGGGTGTTCGGGATAAACTTGAGCGCTCTTTTTCCCATTCTTGGGTCCTTCGAGGGAGGCGCTCAACGCAATGAACAAGGCAACCGGACTATAATGCTTGAACACTCTCACTTAGACATAGAATTCTATAATTTTAATTTTCGGCGAAGCCCCTAGTATTCGGAAGACGGAGTTCGGGGCGCTGTCCACGCCTGAGCCGGACAAAGCTGACTCCTCGCTCTAAGCGACATAAGTCTTTAGGGACTCGAAAAACCTCTCGAACAGCGACCGGCTCTCGCCCTATCATGACGGTCAGTTTTAGCTTTCTCCACTGAGGTGCTTAACCCAGATCAACCGGGGCACAATCGCAGTGGTTCTCCCAGTGCTACCTTAGCCGATATAATGGAACGTAAGGTACCAAAACATGGGAGCCGGGCAAACCCAACTATTGACCCAAGACATGATTCGGAGCCGATGCATATAATGCTATAAGTTCGGGGTGCCGCACTTGTGAAAGTGTTCGGACTTATCACACCATATTTTGGGGTACTTAAGCCCCTGGTGTATTTGGCCGTGCCAAAGCGTACGGATGCAACATGTCATAAGTGAACATGTATAGAAAAAAAATGAATGCAATAATAGGCAGAAGCTATGCATTGTTTATTCAAAAAAGCTGCGGTAAAAGCAGAACGACACAAATAGTGCGATAAGCAAGGGACGGGACTATTTGACATGTCTCCCTCCAGGAGCGAGCTGCAGGATGATATGTAAAACAAGTATACTGCTCGTTATAGAGACCACCTGGACACTCGACGTAGCTTTCTGCTTCCCTGGCTGTTGCATCGTGTGTTCGGCGATTCTACTTCCGGACAGGGCTTCTTGAGAAAGGAGTCCTGAAAGTAAGAGAAAAAAGAAGAATGACACAATTGGGAGCCCCTGGTGCGGTTGAGCCGCATTCTGGGCCTGCCGTGGTCGTGCCCCTCCCCCTATGCCTATGGTATTTCCAGAGCGTAATTATGTACGCATAGTATTGGTTTCGCAATTTCATGAGGGTTGGGGTTGGGGCTGCATTGCTACGCGTGCTCGGAACATGCCAGGAGGTCTTGTTGTTGGTTACTCCGGGCGCGCTTGACGGTGTCCGGACGTTTAATAGCCGGACTCGAGAATTGCCTTAAGAGGCTGCTTTGTACTTCTGCCGCGAGGGCAGCCGTATGCTCCTCCGTTCGGAGAGAGCATTCGGTGTTTCCGTTGACCGTAATGACTCCTCGAGGGCCTGGCATCTTGAGCTTGAGGTATGCGTAGTGCGGCACCGCATTGAACTTTGCAAATGCGGTTCGTCCGAGCAGTGCGTGATAGCCGCTGCAGAACGGGACTATGTCAAAGATTAATTCCTTGCTTCGGAAGTTATCCGGTGATCCGAAGACCACTTCAAGTGTAACTGAGCCTATACAGTTGGCCTGTACACCTGGTATGACGCCTTTGAAGGTCGTCTTTGTGGGTTTAATCCTTGAGTGGTCTATGCCCATCTTGCACACTGTATCCTGATAAAGCAGGTTCAGGCTGCTGCCACTGTCCTTCAGGACTCTAGTGAGGTGAAATCTGTCAACGATTGGGTCTAGAACCAATGCGGCGAATCCGCCATGGCGGATGCTAGTGGGGTGGTCCCTTCGATCAAAAGTGATCGGGCAGGAGGACCACGGATTGAACTTTGGGGCGACTGGCTCCATCGCATATTCGTCCCTTAGTGCATGCTTCTGCTCCCTTTCGGGTATGTGGGTTGCGTATATCATGTTCACCGTCTGCACTTGTGGGGGGAAGCCCTTCTGTTCTCTATTATTCGGCGGCCGGGGCTCCTCCTCGTCGTCGCTATGCAGCCCCTTGTCATTGTTTTCGGCATTTAACTTGCCTGCCTGCTTGAACACCCAACAATCCCTGTTGGTGTGATTGGCTGGCTTTTCGGGGGTGCCGTGTATCTGGCACGAGCGATCGAGTATTCGGTCCAAATTGGACGGGCCCAGAGTATTTCTTTTGAATGGCTTTTTCCGCTGACCGGGTTTAGAGCCTCTGAATCCGGCATTGAGTGCCGTATCTTCAGCATTATCACCATTAATGTGGCGCTTGTGCTTGGTGCGATGCAACCTGCCGTTGCTGTCCTTGGTATCCGAATTACCAGGGCTCTTGGTCATATTGTTACTACGAGCTAGCCAGGTGTCCTCTCCCGTGCAAAAGCGGGTCATGAGTGTTGTGAGGGCTGCCATGGATTTCGGCTTTTCCTGTCCTAGGTGCCGGGCAAGCCACTCGTCGCGGATGTTAGGTTTCAAGGCTGCAAGGGCTTCTGCATCCGGACAGTCGACGATTTGATTTTTCTTGGTTAGGAACCGTGTCCAGAATTGTTTAACCGATTCCTCTGGCTGTTGAATTATGTGGCTTAGGTCATCGGCGTCTGGTGGTTGCACATAGGTGCCCTGGAAGTTGTCGAGGAATGCGGCTTCCAAGTCTTCCCAACAACCAATTGACTCCGCTGGCAAGCTGTTAAGCCAATGCCGAGCTGGTCCTTTAAGCTTGAGTGGGAGGTATTTGATGGCGTGTAGATCATCACCGCGGGCCATGTGGATATGAAGGAGATAGTCCTCGATCTAGACCGCAGTATCTGTTGTGCCATCATATGATTCAATGTTTACGGTTTTGAAACCCTCAGCGATTTGATGATCCATCACTTCGTCTGTGAAGCATAGTGGGTGTGCGGCGCCTCTGTATTGGGCTATATCACGACGCAGCTCAAATGAGCTTTGTCTACTGTGTTCGGCCTGGCCGGAATTGCCATATCTGGCATGACGGTTATCATCACGCATCGTGGGGCGCCCACGCGATCCGTAGATCGATCTTGTTTGTCTTGCCTTATCCTCCAACATATCCCATAGGTCTGGCGCATTTTCCCGTGCCTTGGTATTTTTTGAGCGGCGCCGGGGTGCAGCTTGAGTGGAGGGCCGAGAGGCCTCTCTGTCGCAGCCATGAGGTGGCCGGTCGGCCGTATTATGCGCTGGTGGTGTAGGTTTAGGTGCTTCCTCCTCTAATCGGGGTAGCAGCTTGTGTTTTGGGTAGCTCTTGGAGGGGCGTTCGAGTTCGTACTCTTCGGCCACCAGTACTTCAGTCCATCTGTCGGCTAGCAAGTCTTGGTCAGGTCTAAGCTATTGCTTCTTTTTCTTAAGGCTGCTTGCCGTGGCCATGAGCCTGCGTTTGAAACGCTCTTGTTCGAAGGGATCCTCAGGCATGACAAATTTGTTGTCGTCGAGGGTTGCCTCGTCTTCGGAGGGAGGCATGTAATTATCGTCCTCTACCTCTCTGCCTACTGCTCTCTCATGAGGGCTGGCTTCTCCATCCTCCTGCACTGAGTCCTGCTGGAGGGGGTTGTCTTCGGCACTGTCCGGGTGTTATTGTCTCCCGTGCCGGAATCACCGTTTTTGCTGTGGCAGGATTTAGAGCGGCGCCGCTGACGCTGGCGCTTAGGCTATTTCTTGCAGGGGTCATCCTCCGTTGTTCCATCGCCATTCCCATCTTTTGGGATGTCCACCATGTAAATGTCGTATCACAAGGTGGCCTTCCAGTGCCCTGTAGGTGCTGGTTCTTGGTCGTCTCCTGCATCGTCGTCCATACCATCGATGTCTTCGGAGTCGAAGTCGAGCATGTCGGTTAAATCATCGACAGTGGCTACGAAATGGGTGGTGGGTGGGCTTTGAATTCCTTCATCGTCCGCATCCCAACCTTCCTGATCATAGTCCGGCCAGGGCTCTCCTGATAAAGAGAGAGACTTTAGTGAATTCAGGATGTTGCCAAAGGGCGAGTGTTGAAAGATGTCCGCGGCACTGAACTCCATGATCGGCGCCCAATCGGGTTCGATTGGCAGGGGCGCGGAAGGTTTGGAGTCCGGAGAGGAGTCCAGCACCTTGGAGTCACGAGCTTCGCAAAGGACAGGGTTGGTGTTCGGCTCAAGCGCCAGAGAGATAGCAGCCCCCGAGGCGGTGTCCAGCCACCCGTCCTCGAACGGCGCAGTCGGCTACGAGCTAAGGGTCGGAGCGGACACTTGTGTGACCTCGAGGGCACTATCCAGCGGCAGAGCTAGATCATGCCAATCATGACAGTGCGGCGCGCTTGGCTGTGGCTCGAACCCGTCGAAGATCAAGTCTCCGCAGACGTCAGCCGTATAGTTCAAACTTCCAAATCTGACCTGATGGCCAGGGGCGTAGCTTTCAATCTGCTCCAGATGGCCAAGCGAATTGGCCCACAGTGCAAAGCCGCCGAATACGAAGATCTATCCGGGGAGAAAAGTCTCACCCTAGACCGCATCGTTGTTGATGATCGGAGGAGCCATCGGGCCTAAACATGACGACATAGAGGAACTCTCAATGAAAGCACCAATGTCGGTGTCAAAACCGGCGGATCTCGGGTAGGGGGTCCCGAACTGTGCGGCTAGGCGGATGGTAACAGGAGACAAGGGACACAATGTTTTTACCCAGGTTCGGGCCCTCTCGATGGAGGTAAAACCCTACTCCTGCTTGATTAATATTGATGATATGGGTAGTACAAGAGTAAATCTACCACAAGATCAGAGAGGCTAAACCCTAGAAGCTAGCCTATGGTATGATTGTTGTTCGTCCTATGGACTAAAATCCTCCGGTTTATATAGGCACCGAAGAGGGTTAGGGTTACACAGAGTCGGTTACAATGGTAGGAGATCTACATATCCGTATCGCCAAGCTTGCCTTCCACGCCAAGGAAAGTCCCATCCGACCACGGGAAGAAGTCTTCAATCTTGTATCTTCATAGTCCAGGAGTCCGACCGAAGGTGATAGTTCGGCTATCCGGACACCCCCTAGTCCGGGACTCCCTCAGTAGCCCCTGAACTAAGCTTCAATGACGACGAGTCCGGCACGCATATTGTCTTCGGCATTGCAAGGCAGGTTCCTCCTCCGAATACTTCATAGAAGATTTTGAACACAAGGATAGTGTCCGGCTCTGCAAAATAAGTTCCACATACCACCATAAAGAGAATAATATTTACACAAATTCAATCTGCTGACGTATTTCATGGCGTGACATCACACCACGGCCAAGCCTTTATTCGAATCATTTTTACTGGTACACCTCAGCGCGTTTAGCGAGGCGGTTTCCTTGGCACGTCTTGTCAAAGCAGAGATCGTGTCCCCTTATTCCAGGATTCTCATCAATATGGGCGTGGGTAACCCAACCGCGCCATTGATTATGGTGCTTGGGAGATAAGCGAGTTTTACCAGGCTGGTGGGGATGCATAGTTTCGTCCATCCATATAAGGGGATAAGGATCCACTTTTTCACACACACCTTCTTCCTCCTTTGCTCATCCATTTCCGCGCGCTCGAGCTCCAGCGCCCAAGTCCGCACATCTCGCCTCAACCTTCCCCAGCCATGTCCGGAGGGGGAGGCAAGTGGATGGTCTCCTCCATCACGAAGGGGCACATCAAAAAGCTGCGGAAGGCCGGATACCTCTCCAGCGACATCGCGCATCGGCTCCCCGATAAGGGGCAGCTCATCCCCACCCCCAGGACCCGTGAGAGGGTGGTGTTCCTCACCCACTTCCTCCGCGGACTAGGTTTTCCACTTCACCCATTTGTCCGGGGACTCATGTTCTACTACGGCCTGGATTTCCATGATCTGGCCCCGAATTTCATCCTCAACATCTCGGCACCGAAGAGGGTTAGGGTTACACAGAGTCAGTTACAATGGTAGGAGATCTACATATCCGTATCGCCAAGCTTGCCTTCCACGCCAAGGAAAGTCCCATCCGGACACGGGACGAAGTCTTCAATCTTGTATCTTCATAGTCCAGGAGTCCGGCCGAAGGTGATAGTTCGGCTATCCGGACACCCCCTAGTCCGGGACTCCCTCAGCCACCCTAAGAGAATTGAGCAAGAGTCTCAGAGAAATAATGTTGATGCACCTAGTCCTTCTAAAAAGAAGAAGAAAAATGATAGGACTTTGCATGCTTCTAGTGAACCTGTTATAGACACACCTGAGAATCCCAATGATATTTCTATTTCTGATGCTGAAACATAATCTGGTGATGAACTTGAGCCTAGTGATAATGTTAATGATAAAGTTCATGTTGATGCTCAACCTAGCCATAACAATGATGTAGAGATTGAACCTGCTGTTGATCTTGATAACCCACAATGAAAGAATCAATGTTATGATAAGAGAGACTTTATTGCTAGGAAGCACTGTAAAGAAAGAGAGCCATGGGTTAAGAAACCCATGCCTTTTCATCCTAAGCCATCCAAGAAAAAGGATGATGAGGATTTTGAGCGCTTTGCTGAAATGATTAGACCTATCTTTTTGCGTATGCATTTGACTGATATGCTAAAAATGAATCCTTATGCTAAGTACATGAAAGATATTGTTACAAATAAAAGAAAGATACCGGAAGCTGAAATTTCCACCATGCTTGCTAATTATACTTTTAAGGGTGGAATACCAAAGAAACTTGGAGATCGAGGAGTACTAACTATACCATGCTCCATTAAAAGAGACTATGTTAAAACTGCTTTATGTGATCTTGGAGCTGGTATTAGTGTTATGCCTCTCTCTTTATATCGTAGACTTGAATTGAGTAAGTTGACACCTACTGAAATATCTGTGCAAGTGGCCGATAAATCAACCGCTATACCTGTCAGTATTTGTGAGGATGTGCCTGTTGTGGTTGCAAACGTTATTATCTTAACGAACTATGTTATTCTTGATATTCCCGAGGACGACAGTATGTCGATTATCCTTGGTAGACCCTTTTTGAGTATTGCAGGGGCTGTTATTGATTGCAACAAAGGCAATGTCACTTTTCATGTTAATGGTAATGAGCATACGGTACACTTTCCGAAGAAACAACCTCAAGTTCACAGTATCAATTCTATTGAAAAAATTCCATCGATTATTATTGGAGGTTTTGAATTTCCTCTTCCTACTGTCAAGAAGAAATATGATATTCTTATTATTGGGGATGTACATCTGCCCGTTGAGGTAACCTAGTGTTATTCGAAATTTCTCCGGTTTCATGCGATTCAGAATGAGTTTGTTAACAAGACTTGATCAACCTTGTTACTGGATTCCTTTTGATGAGCATGAAATGGATGAAGTTAGAGGCACAACCTTCTGTACCCTCCTTTTACTTTCTGCTATTTATATTAAATAGAGCGAAAGTAGTATTTTCCGTCTGTTTTCTGAATTATCCGTGCAATGAAAAATACCCCGAAAATAAATGTTCTCCAAATGCCCTGAAAATGATATATGATATTTTCTAGAATATTTGAGAATATTTGGTACTGAGAACACAACAGGGGGGCAAGCACCTGGCCACGAGGGTCCAGGGTGCGCCCACCCCCTGGGGCGTGCCCCCTGCCTCGTGGGCCCCTGGTGGGCCCCCTCCAATTATTCCTGCACCCACACACTTCTTCTTCCTCCCCAAAAAATCACCAACCAGCTCAAGCACGAGTTCTAGCTTATCTTGCTGTCATTTTCGATCTCCTTGCTCAAAGCTCCATTCACAAAACTGCTTTGGGGGATTGTTCTTTGGTGTGTGACTCCTCCAATGGTCCAATTAGTTTTTGTTCTAGTGCTTTATTCATTGCAAATTTTTGCTACTAAGGTGACCCTGTTCTTGAGCTTGCATGTCAAATTTATATGGTCCGAAGTAGTTCTAATGCATGATATAGTCTCTAGGCACTTGTGGGAGTAGTTGCTATCAATTTTGTTGAGTTTGGTTCACTTTTATTTCGAGTTACTAAAAATTTCAGAAAATGATGAAGAGATTTTTGAGGGGCTCTTCGAGCCAAATCTCAAAGGATAAAGAAAGTAAGGAGAATAAAAAAGCCAAATATAATCTCCCTCGCGTCGCGGAAGTTCGGGCGTGTGAATGGCCTTGTGATGAGTTCTTAATAGCAGTCGGGATTCATGATGATTTTTATCATTTGGTTGAGAATGCAGGCCTCACCGACTTCCTCCACGACCAACTCAAACAGTATCTCCTACTCACTAATACTTTTGTGCAAAAAATTTACTTTCATGCTAAGAAATCCCCACCTTCGGTGGAGTTTCATTTATATGATGAGGTTAAGGAGATATCACTACGTGATTTTTGTGGGGTTTGCAAGATACCCTTCGAGGGCAGCCTAGAGGAACCACATCATAGCGATGTGGATGGAGTTATTGATATGATTACTGTAGGGGAAACAAGGAAGGTTTCCGATGCAAGAATTACTAGCATACACTTTCCTGTTCTACGATACTTTGCAATATTTGCTAGTAGATGCTTAATTGGTGGCGGGAACTGTGGAAACCTTAGTGCCCCAGATATTGTTATTTTGTCCCATGCTCTGTTTCGCGATAACACTGTTAGTTTGGGCGCTATTATTGCTAAACGATTAAGTTTGAACCTTACAAAGGGCCCCATCTTTAGAGGCATCTTTGCTTCACGCCTTGCTAAACATTCCAGGATACCTATTAGGCATTATGAGAAAGAGGAAAAGCTGTTGCCCACTATCTTTCTAGATTATAAGAGTATGGTAGCACATGAGTTTATTGTTAAAAATGATGAGATGATGCTTAAGTATAATTTGAGATTTAATAAAACTCATAGTGAGACTATTATCTTGCCTGCACCCTCTCTGTTTGACTTATCTTCATGCACGTACCTCATCTTGCCGGAGGCCGTTCACGCATACCGGAGCTAGACACCAGCTCCAGAGCCTGAGCCGGAACCACCACTTGACCCTTACCGACCATCCTTTTATCCGTGGGATTCGGAGGAGATCGCCAGCCAATGGTACTCGGATGACACTCCTCAGTACACCAGAGAGAGTTGCTCTGATCCATGGGCATAGACCAACTTAGGCCAAAAGCTTAAGTTTGGGGGAGTACGTATATCTCACCGACATTACATTCATGTTCACACACTCATTCTAGTTGTCGGTGCTCATACTTTTTCATTGTACTATCCATGCTAGTTTATTTCCTTTTCTTTCTTTCTTCTTGTGTGTTTGAATAACCTTAAGAAAAACCAAAAAAATTAGTTAGTTTACTTTCCATGCTTGTAGTAGTAATTGAAAGAAAACCCAAAAAGATTTCTCGTTCTTCTTTTTGCTTGTTGGGAGCTTTCCCGTGTAAATAGTTTTATTTCTTTTCTTTTCTTTGGGGGTCGAGAGGAGAAGACCATGATGAAAAATGTTGTGTGGCTCTCGTATGCATTATTGTTTATTTAACCAACAGCTCACATTACCTTGTCTTCTTCCTTGAATTGAATGCTTGCAGATTCCAGCTTAGTCCAATGCACGTGCACTATTATTATTTTCCACACCGTTCGGTCGTGCGAGTGAAAGGCAATAATGACAATATATGATGGACTGATTGAGATGAGAGAAGCTGGTATGAACTCGACCTATCTTGTTTTTGTAAATATGATTAGTTCATCATTCCTGATTCAGCCTATTATGAATAAACATGTTTGCAATGAAAATTAGAGATTATAGTTGCTTATGCCATGCTTAATTAGCTAGGAGTTTATAATGGTTTACCTTCCGTGCCAACATGCTATTAAAATGATTGTGATGTGGTATGATACGGTGGTATCCTCCTTTGAATGATTTGAGTGGCTTGACTTGCACATTCACGCATGTAGTTGAAAAAAAATCAACATAGCCTTCATGATAT
The DNA here is from genome assembly GCF_018294505.1 of Triticum aestivum. Lineage (NCBI taxonomy): Eukaryota > Viridiplantae > Streptophyta > Magnoliopsida > Poales > Poaceae > Triticum > Triticum aestivum. The sequence goes on from NC_057801.1 coordinate 451,856,450, forward strand.
TTATGTTCATGGTGGATTATATCCTACTCATGCTTGCACTCAGTGTTGATTAATTCTAATGCGCATTCATGACTGTTGTCGCTCTCTAGTTGGTCGCTTCCCAGTCTCTTTCTAGCCTTCACTTGTACTGAGCGGGAATACTGCTTGTGCATCCAAAATCCATAAACCCCAAAGTTATTCCATATGAGTCCACCATACCTTCCTATATACGGTATCTACCTGCCGTTCCAAGTAAATTTGTATGTGCCAACCTCTAAACATTCAAATGAAATTATGTTTTGTATGCTCGAACAACTCATGTATCAACTAGGGCTGTCTGTATCTTCCATGTTAGGCGGGTTATTCTCAAGAGGAGTGGACTCCGCTCCTCACTCACGAGAAAATGGCTGGTCACTGGGATGCCTAGTCCCATGCTCAAATCAAATCAAAATAATTGCAAAAAAAAAACTCCCCCAGGATTGTTGTTAGTTGGAGGCACCCGTTGTTTCACGCAAGCCATGGATTGATTATTGTTGGTGATGGGGGAGTATAAACTTTACCATTCTGTTTGGGAACCGCCTATAATGTGTGTATCATGGAAGATATCGAGATCTCTCAGTTGTTATGTTGACAATGAAAGTATACCTCTCAAAATATTATTTATCTCTATTTCAAAATCGAGCTCTGGCACCTCTACAAATCCCTGCTTCCCTCTGCGAAGGGTTTATCTATTTGCTTTTATGTTGAGTCATCACCCTCTTATTAAAAGCACTAGTTGGAGAGCACCGCTGTCATTTGCATCAATTACTATTAATTTATATTGAGTATGACAATGACTGGATCTCTTTTACCATGAATTACAATGTTTAGTCAGTCCTTGATCTTCAGAGGATCTCTGCATTTATTTTTTGCGGTCTCAGAAAGGGCTAGCAAGATACGATCTTGTTATATCATATTATGATTGTTTTGAGAAAGTGTTGTGATGACCCACAAGTGTAGGGGATATATCGTAGTCCTATCGATAAGTAAGAGTGTCGAACCCAACGAGGAGCAGAAGGAAATGATAAGCGGTTTTCAGTAACATTTTCTCTGCAAGCACTGAAATTGTAGGTAATAGATAGTTTTGTGATAAAATAAATAGTAACGAGTAACAAGTAAATAAAGTAAACAAAGTACAGCAAGGTGGCCCAATCCTTTATGTAGCAAAGGATAAGCCTGGACAATTTCTAATAATGAGGAAGGAGCTCCCGAGGACACATTGGGAATTATCGTCAAGCTAGTTTTCATCACGTTCATATGATTCACGTTCGATACTTTGATAATTTGATATGTGGGTGGACCGGTACTTGGGTACTGCCCTAACTTGGACAAGCATCCCACTTATGATTAACCCCTATTGCAAGCATCCGCAACTACAAAGGAAGTATTAAGGTAAACCTAACCACAACATTAAACATATGGATCCATATCAGCCCCTAACGAAGCAACACATAAACTAGGGTTTAAGCTTCTGTCACTCTAGCAACCCATCATCTACTTATTACTTCCCCATGCCTTCCTCTAGGCCCAAATAATGGTGAAGTGTCATGTAGTCGACGTTCACATAACACCACTAGAGGAAAAGACAACATACATCTCATCAAAATATCGAACAAATACCAAATTCACATGACTACTAATAGCAAGACTTCACCCATGTCCTCAGGAACAAACGTAACTACTCACAAAGCATATTCATGTTCATAATCAGAGGAGTAATAATATGCATAAAGGATCTGAACATATGATCTTCCACCAAGTAAACCAATTAGCATCAACTACAAGGAGTAATCATCACTACTAGCAACCCACAGGTACCAATTTGTGGTTTTGATACAAGATTGGATACAAGAGATGAACTAGGGTTTTGAGAGGAGATGGTGCTGGTGAAGATGTTGATGGAGATTGACCCCCTCCCAATGAGAGGATCGTTGGTGATGACGTTGGTGATGATTTCCCCCTCCCGGAGGGAAGTGTCCCCGGCAGAACAGCTCTGCCAGAGCCCTAGATTGATTCCGCCAAGGTTCCGCCTCATGGCGGCGGAGTGTCGTCCCGTAAGCTTGCCCACGATTTTTTCCAGGGTAAAAGTGATGATATAGCAGAAGATGGACGCCGGAGGCCCACCAGGGGGCCCAGGAGATAGGGGCGCGCCCTATAGGGGGGGCCCTGTCTCCTGGATAGGGTGTGGGCCCCCTGGCCTATTTCTTTCGCTCAGAAATACTTATTAATTCCAAAAATTTGTTTCGTGGAGTTTCAGGACTTTTGGAGCTGTGTAGAATAGGTTTCCAACGTTTGCTCCTTTTCCAACCAGAATTCCAGCTGCCGGCATTCCCCCTCTTCATGGTAAACCTTGTAAAATAAGAGAGAATAGCCATGAGTATTGAGATATAATGTGTAATAACAACCCATAATGCAATAAATATTGGTATAAAAGCATGATGCAAAATGGACGTATCAACTCCCCCATGTTTAGACCTCGCTTGTGCTCAAGCGGAAGCCGAAATAGAAAAATATGTCCACATGTTTAGAGATAGAGGTGTCGATAAAAATAAAATATGGACATGAGGGCATCATGATCATTCTAATAACAACAACATATATAGATTTTGTCATATGATTTCCTATGCTCAAGTAACAAGCAATTCACAATGTCATGTATGGTTCAAAAACTTCATTGGGAACTAACAAACTATAATCTCAGTCATTGAAGCAATTGCAATTTATCGTAACATCAGAAAGAGTCAATAATAGAGCTTTTCAGCAAGCTCACATACTCAACTATCTCGTAGTCTCCTACAATTGCTAACACTCACGCAGTACTTGTGGTTATAGAGTTTCAGCCGGACACTAAGAAAGATAGGGGCTTATTGTGTTGCCTCCCAACGTATTCACCTTTAGGTGAGGTCAACAATAGTGGCCCATGCTAACTTACAACCAATTGGATATACGCATCATGATCTTTCAAACACGAGGAGCTTGCCAAAGGATAAAATGAAAAAGGGAAAGGTGAGGATCACCTTGACTCAAGCATAAAGTAAAAACATAAAGTAAAAGATAGGCCCTTCGCAGAGGGAAGCAGAGGTTGTCATGCACGTTTTGGGTTGATGAATAAAATCTTAATGCAAAAGAACGTCACTTTATATTGCCCCTTGTATGTGGACATTTATTATGCAGTCCATCGCTTTTATTACTTCCACAACAAGTTCGTACAAAGCTTATTTTCTCTGCACTAATAAGTCATACATATTTAGAGAGCAATTTTTATTGCTTGCACCGATGACAACTTACTTGAAGGATCTTACTCAATCCATAGGTAGGTATGGTGGACTCTCATGGCAAAACTGGGTTTAAGGGTAATTGGAAGCACAAGTAGTATATCTACTTGGTGCAAGGAATTTGGCTAGCATGAGGGGGAAAGGCAAGCTCAACATGTTTGGAAGGTTAATGACAATATACTTTAACTGAGATGTTGGAAAACATAAACCATTACGTTATCTTCCTTGTCCAACATCAACTCTTTTAGCATGTCATACTAAATGAGTGCTTCACAATCATAAAAGATGTCCAAGATAATATATTTATATGTGAACCCCTCTTTCCTTATCACTTCCTATTAATTGCAACGATGACCAATGCTACGTTCATCAACTCTCAACAATTTTTATGCCTCATACTTTCTATGTGTGAAGTTATCACTATCCATAATATCAATATGAACTCTTTTATTCTTTTTACTTTCTCAAGATCATAGCAACATAGCAAAGCCCTTGACTCAACACTAATCTTTATTATAGATAGCACACGGACTCAATTACATAAAGGGATCACAATGCAAAACTCAAAACTACTTGATATCAAAACATCAAACTACTAGATCAAGATACTACTAAAAGGATCGAACTAAATAAAGTGGTAAAGATAGGAGTGTGATGGTGATACAATACCGGGGCACCTCCCCCAAGCTTGGCAGTTGCCAAGGGGAGTGCCCATACCCATGTGATTATGTCCTCAGAGGTGGTGATGGTGGAGTTGTTGCATTTTTCTTCTCTAGCTTGCGTCTGAGGCTAAAATTTTCCTCCCTCGGATCCTCATTCTCGAGCTCAAGTTTCATTATATTTTTGCATAGTGTTGCCTTGCTGTCCTGCAAAAAACATGGTGGGACAGATTGGACCTTAGGGAGGCTTGACTTCTTGAACTCCACATGCATATCACCAGGTTGAGGTAGTGGATCGTCCTCTTCATCGGAGCTTGTCTCCTCCTTCCCCTTGGGATCATAGTATTCTTCTTCCTCCATGGTCCAGCCATAATGTTCCACATCCCCATATACTTTTGGGTTTACGATATAATCAGCCATATAGCTCTCCTCCTCTGAATCTTGGGACGACATCTTGTTCCAAATCTGCAACAGGAACAACTCGAAACGAAAACAGAGGATATTTGTGTGCTACGGTGATCAAAACCTTCGGGAGTATATATAATGAATTTTTACCGACCAAAATACGTAACGTGCAAGAAAACGGAGTCCGGGAGGCACACGAGGTGCCCACGAGACAGGGGCGCGCCCTACAGGGGGGCGCACCCTCCACTCTCGTGGGAGCCTCGTGTCCCTTTCGGACTACTTCTATCTTCCTAAAATTCTTAAATAATCCAAAACTGATAAAAAATGCCATTAAAGTTGTTTTGGAGTCGGTTTACTTACCGTACCACATACCTATACCTTTTTGGAGTCTGGAACGTTTTGGAAAGTGTCCCTTATGTATTCCTCACGGGTTACAGTTTCAATAATATTAGTTTCAACATTGATAGGATTACCTGAAATATAGTGTTTAATTCTTTGACCGTTAACCACCCTTGGACTTGTGCCTTCGAAGTTGTTGATTTTTATAGCACCAGAACGATAGACCTCCTCGATAACATAGGGACCTTCCCATTTTTAGAGAAGTTTTCCTGCAAAAAATCTTAAACAGGAGTTGAATAATAACACATAATCTCCTACGTTAAACTCACGCTTTTGTATCCTCTTATCATGCCAGTGTTTGACTTTTTCTTTGAAAAGCTTGGCATTCTCATAGGCTTGGGTTCTCCATTCATCTAGTGAGCTAATATCAAACAACCTCTTCTCACTGGCAAGTTTGAAGTCATAATTGAGCTCTTTAATAGCCCAATATGCTTTATGTTCAAGTTCAAGAGGTAAAATGACACGCTTTTCCATAAACCATCTTATAAGGAGACATACCCATAGGATTTTTGTATGCAGTTCTATAGGCCCATAATGCATCATCAAGTTTTTTGGACCAATTCTTTCTAGATCTATTCACAGTCTTTTGCAAAATTAATTTGAGCTCTCTATTGCTCAACTCTACTTGACCACTAGACATCGGATGATAAGGAGATGCTATTCTATGATTGACATCATACTTAGCAAGCATCTTACGGAAAACACCATGAATAAAATGTGAACCACCATCAGTCATAAGATATCTAGGGACTCCAAACCTCGGAAAAATAACTTCTTTAAGCATTTTAATAGAAGTGTTATGATCAGCACTACTAGTTGGAATAGCTTCTACCCACTTAGTAACGTAATCAACAGCAACTAAAATATGTGTATAACCATTAGAGGCAGGAAAAGGTCCCATATAATCAAAGCCCCAAACATCAAACGGTTCAATAACAAGAGAATAATTCATAGGCATTTCTTGACGTCTACTAATGTTACCTATTCTTTGACATTCATCACAAGATAAGACAAACTTACGAGCATCTTTGAAGAGAGTAGGCCAATAAAACCAGATTGTAGTACCTTGTGTGCAGTTCTATCTCCAGCGTGGTGTCCTCCATAAGATTCAGAGTGACACTTGCGTAGAATCTGTTCATGTTCATGCTCAGGCACACAACGTCTAATAACACCATCTACTCCTTCTTTATAAAGGTGTGGATCATCCCAGAAGTAATGTCTTAAATCATAAAAGAACTTTTTCTTTTGCTGGTATGCGAAACTAGGAGGTATAAATTTAGCAACAGTATAATTAGCATAATCAGCATACTAAGGAGCAGTACGAGAAGCATTGATGACCGCTAATTGTTCATCAGGAAAGCTATCATTAATAGGCAGTGGGTCATCAAGAACATTCTCTAACCTAGACAAGTTATCTGCAACGGGGTTCTCAGCTCCCTTTCTATCAATAATATGCAGGTCAAATTCTTGGAGCAAGAGAACCCATCTAATGAGTCTAGGCTTAGTATCTTTCTTTTCCATAAGATATTTAATAGCAGCATGATCAGCATGAATAGTAACTTTGGAATCAACAATATAAGGTCTAAACTTATCACATGCAAACACAACTGATAAGAACTCTTTTTCAGTAGCAGCATAGTTTCTCTGGGCAGTATCAAGAGTCTTACTAGCATACTAGATAACATTCAATTTCTTATCGACTCTTTGCCCTAGAACAGCACCTACAGCATAATCGCTAGCATCACACATAATTTCAAAAGGTAAATTCCAATTAGGTGGCTAAACAATAGGTGCAGTGATCATAGCTTTCTTAAGTACTTCAAACGCTTCTACACAATCATCATCAAAGACAAAAGGAATATCTGTTTGCAATAAATTAGTCAGAGGCCTAGAGATTTTAGAAAAATCCTTAATGAACCTCCTATAAAAACGGCGTGACCAAGGAAACTTCTTATACCTTTTATGTCCCTGGGACATGGCATCTTTTCAATAGCATCAACTTTGGATTTATCAACTTCAATACCTCTTTCGGAGATCTTGTGCCCCAAGACAATGCCTTCATTAACCATAAAGTGACACTTTTCCCAATTCAGGACGAGACTAGTGTCTTCTCATCTCTGCAAAACTCGATCAAGGTTGCTCAAACAATCATCAAAAGAGGATCCATAGACGGAGAAGTAGTCCATGAATACCTCACAAATCTTTTCACAAAAATCAGAAAATATAGCCATCATGCATCTTTGAAAGGTAGCAGGTGCATTACATAAACCAAAAGTCATACGTCTATAAGCAAAAGTACCAAAAGGGCAAGTAAAAGTAGTTTTAGATTGATCCTTCGCTGACACAGGTATCTGCGAGAAACCAGAATAACCATCTAGAAAGCAAAAATGTGTGTTTGGATAGTCTTTCTAGCATTTGATCAATAAAAGGTAGAGGGTAATGATCTTTCTTAGTAGCTTTATTTAACTTATGGAAATCAATTACCATCCTATAACCTGTAATAATTCTTTGCGGGATCAATTCATCTATATCATTAGGAACAACGGTAATACCTCCCTTTTTAGGGACACAATGGACAGGGCTTACCCATTCACTATCAGCAATGGGATAAATAATACCTGCCTCAAGGAGCTTTAGTATCTCCTTTCTTACCACTTCCTTCATCTTGGGATTTAATCGTCTTTGAGGATCTCTAACTGGTTTGGCATATTTCTCCACTAAAATTTTGTGTTGACATAATGTGGGACTAATGCCCTTAAGATCATCCAGAGTATATCCAATAGCTGCTCGGTGCTTCTTCAGAGTTTTCAATAATCTTTCTTCTTCTTTTTCTGAAAGGTTAGCACCAATAATAACATGATATATTTCCTTTTCATCAAGATAAGCATACTTAATATTATCAGGTAAGGGTTTAAGTTCAAACACGGGATCACCCTTGGGTGGAGGGGGATCCCCAAGAATTTCAACGGGAAGGTTATGATTCAGCATAGGTTCCTGTTTAAGGAACACTTCATCTATTTCTTCCCTTTCCTTCATAAACATATCGTTTTCATGGTCTAGCAAATATTGTTCTAACGGATTAGTTGGAGGAACAACAATGGAAGCAAGACCAATAATATCATCCTTACTAGGTGGTTCCCTTTCATGAGGTTGTATAAGTCCTAGTATTACTCTTACGAACAACAGTGACAATATTCTTTTCACAATTATGCTGAAACATTAATTTGCTCAGCATAGGTTATGTTTCAGCATAGGTTCCTAGTATTTCAAGATAAGAATACTAGGTTCAACATTAATTTGCTCAGGGGGTGTATAAGTCCTAGTATTACTCTTACGAACAACAGTCGAAGCTTTAGCATGATCCTTTATCCTAACAGGAAAAGGAGGTTTTTCAACATAAGCAGTAGGAACAATAGGATCACTATAGGTAATAGTCTTTTCTTCGACTGTAATAGGTGCAACTACTTTCACTTCAACAGGAGGATTATATTTAAACCACTTCTCTTTAGGGAGATCAACGTGAGTAGCAAAATATTCACAGAAAGTAGCTACTATCTCAGAGTCAAGTCCATACTTAGAGCTAAATCCACGAAAAACATCGGTATCCATAAAAGATTTAACACAATCGAACTTAGGTGTCATACCTGACTCCTTACCATCGTCAGAACCCCAATCTTCAGAGTTGCGTTTAATTCTTTCCAATAAGTCCCATTTGAAATCAATAGTCTTCAGCATATAAGAACCAGCACAGGAAGTATTTAGCAGGTTGCGATTATCAAGACAAAGCCGATCATAAAAATTCTGAATAATCATTTCCCAAGAGAGCTCATGATTGGGGCATGAATATAACATTGACTTAAGCCTCCCGCAAGCTTGAGCGATGCTTTCTCCTCCGCGAGGCCAGAAATTATATATGTAATTATGATCACGATGAACAAGATGCATAGGATAGAACTTCTGGTGAAATTCCAACTTCAATCGCTTATAATTCCAAGATCTCGTATCATCACATAGCCTATACCATGTCAATGCATCTCCCTTCAAAGATAAAGGGAAGACCTTCCTTTTGACAACATCATCGGGAATACCTGCAAGCTTAAATAATCCTCAAACTTCATCCACAAAGATAAGGTGTAAATCAGGATGCAATGTTCCGTCTCCTACAAATGGATTAGCTAGCAGTTTTTCTATCATACCCGAAGGAATCTCAAAGTGAATATTTTCATAAAGTTCGGTAGGTTGAGGAGCAACTCTTTGCTCTTCTGGTTGGGGTGAAGATACCCCAAACAAGCCACTCAAAGGATTAGTTTCCATAGTGACAAGTAACAGAAAATTTCAGCACACTATAAAAATGTTTCCTTACCAAGTTCCACTCACCAAAAGCGCTACACTCCAGCAATGGCGCAAGAAAAGATTCTTGATGACCCACAAGTGTAGGGGATCTATCGTAGTCCTTTCGATAAGTAAGAGTGTCGAACCCAACGAGGAGCAGAAGGAAATGATAAGCGGTTTTCAGTAAGGCTTTCTCTGCAAGCACTGAAATTGTAGGTAATAGGTAGTTTTATGATAAAATAAATAGTAACGAGTAACAAGTAAATAAAGTAAACAAAGTGCAGCAAGGTGGCCCAATCCTTTATGTAGCAAAGGATAAGCCTGGACAATTTCTAATAATGAGGAAGGAGCTCCCGAGGACACATTGGGAATTATCGTCAAGCTAGTTTTCATCACGTTCATATGATTCGCGTTCGGTACTTTGATAACTTGATATGTGGGTGGACCGGTACTTGGGTACTGCCCTAACTTGGACAAGCATCCCACTTATGATTAACCCCTATTGCAAGCATCCTCAACTACAAAAGAAGTATTAAGGTAAACCTAACCACATCATTAAACATATGGATCCATATCAACCCCTAACGAAGCAACGCATAAACTAGGGTTTAAGCTTCTGTCACTCTAGCAGCCCATCATCTACTTATTACTTCCCCATGCCTTCCTCTAGGCCCAAATAATGGTGAAGTGTCATGTAGTCGACGTTCACATAACACCACTAGAGGAAAAGACAACATACATCTCATCAAAATATCGAACGAATACCAAATTCACAGGACTATTAATAGCAAGACTTCACCCATGTCCTCAGGAACAAACATAACTACTCACAAAGCATATTCATGTTCATAATCAGAGGAGTAATAATATGCATAAAGGATCTGAACATATGATCTTCCACCAAGTAAACCAATTAGCATCAACTACAAGGAGTAATCAACACTACTAGCAACCCACAGGTACCAATTTGTGGTTTTGATATAAGATTGGATACAAGAGATGACCTAGGGTTTTGAGAGGAGATGGTGCTGGTGAAGATGTTGATGGAGATTGACCCCCTCCTGATGAGAGGATCGTTGGTGATGACGTTGGTAATGATTTCCCCCTCCCGGAGGGAAGTGTCCCCGGTAGAACAGCTCCGCTAGAGCCCTAGATTGATTCCGCCAAGGTTCCGCCTCGTGGCGGCGGAGTTTCGTCCCATAAGCTTGCCCACGATTTTTCCAGGGTAAAAGTGATGATATAGCAGAAGATGGACGTCGGAGGCCCACCAGGGGGCCCAGGAGATAGGGGCGCGCCCTATAGGGGGGGGCGCCCCCTGTCTCCTGGACAGGGTGTGGGCCCCCTGGCCTATTTCTTTCACTTAGAAATTCTTATTGATTCCAAAAAGTTTTTTCGTGGAGTTTCAGGACTTTTGGAGCTGTGCAGAATAGGTTTCCAACGTTTGCTCCTTTTCCAGCCAGAATTCCAGCTGCCGGCATTCCCCCTCTTCATGGTAAACCTTGTAAAATAAGAGAGAATAGCCACAAGTATTGAGATATAATGTGTAATAACAGCCCATAATGCAATCAATATTGATATAAAAGCATGATGCAAAATGGACGTATCATGTTGTCATCCGAGGTTTATTATTATTGCTCGCTAGTAGATTATGCCATTGATATGAGTAAACATGAGACCTAAGTGTTATTGTGAATATGGTTAGTTCATAATCTTTGCTGAAAATCTGAATGCTGGCTTTACATATTTACAACAACAAGAGCAAACAGAGTTTGTAAAAGTTTTTCTTTATCACTTTCAGTTTATGAACCGAATTGCTCGAGGACAAGCAAAGGTTTAAGCTTGGGGGAGTTGATACGTCTCCGTCGTATCTACTTTTCCAAACACTTTTGCCCTTGTTTTGGAATCTAACTTGCATGATTTGAATGGAACTAACCCGGACTGACGCTGTTTCAGCAGAACTGCCATGGTGTTATTTTTGTGCAGAAATAAAAGTTCTCGGAATGACCTGAAAATCCACGGAGCAACTTTTTGTAATTAATAAAAATATTGGTGAAAGAATCAACATTAGGGGGCCCACACCATGTCCACGAGGATGGGGGGCGCCCCCAGGGTGCACCCCCTGCCTCGTAGGCCCCCTGATGCTCCATCGACGTCAACTCCAACTCCATATATTCACGTTCGGGGAGAAAAAAATCAGAGAGAAGGATTCATCGCATTTTATGATACGGAGCCGCTGCCAAGCCCTAAACTCTCTCGGGAGGGCTGATATGGAGTCCGTTCGGGGCTCCGGAGAGGGGAATCCATCGCCATCATCATCATCAACCATCCTCCATCACCAATTTTATGATGCTCACCGCCGTGCGTGAGTAATTCCATCGTAGGCTTGCTGGACGGTGATGGATTGGATGAGATTTACCATGTAATCGAGTTAGTTTTGTTAGTGTTTGATCCCTAGTATCCACTATGTTCTGAGATTGATGTTGCTATGACTTTGCTATGCTTAATGCTTGTCACTAGGGCCCGAGTGCCATGATTACAGATCTTAACCTATTATGTTTTCATGAATATATGTGAGTTCTTGATCCTATCTTGCAAGTCTATAGTCACCTATTATGTGTTATGATCCGTTAACCCCGAAGTGATAATAATCGGGATACTTACCGGTGATGACCGTAGTTTGAGGAGTTCATGTATTCACTATGTGTTAATTCTTTGGTCAGGTACTCTATTAAAAGGAGGCCTTAATTTCCCTTAGTTTCCAATAGGACCCCGCTGCCACGGGAGGGTAGGACAAAATATGTCATGCAAGTTCTTTTCCATAAGCACGTATGACTATATTCGGAATACATGCCTACATTACATTGATGAACTGGAGCTAGTTCTGTGTCACCCTATGTTATAACTATTACATGAGGAATCGCATCCGACATAATTATCAATCATTGATCCAATGCCTACGAGCTTTTCACATATTGCTCTTTGCTTAGTTACTTTACCGTTGACAGTGTTACAATTGCTACAAAACTTCTACTGTTACTTTTGCTACCATTACTGTTACTTCCATACTACTTTGCTACTAAATACTTTGCTGCAGATATTAAGTTATCCAGGTGTGGTTGAATTGATAACTCAACTGCTAATACTTGAGAATATTCTTTGGCTCCCCTTGTGTCGAATCAATAAATTTGGGTTGAATACTCTACCCTGAAAAACTGTTGCAATCCCCTATACTTGTGGGTTATCAGTTACGCGAGCGCGGCTAGGGAATTTCTGTCCCGCCCTACTCCATGGACCCTCGCTGCACTATCCAAACTAATGTCCTGGTAGCCGAGGAATACGGCCTCGAGCGCCCAACTAAGAACTACCCGAAGCGCAAGCTGCTACCCCAATTCGACGACGAGGCCCCAGAGCCTATACCGCCAAAGCGTACGCTACCGACGGACCGGACCGACCACCACGTGATAGGAATAGAGCGGCAACTCAAGCCGAACACCAGCCTGCACCACCTCGCCCTAGAGGCAGAGAGACAGCACCTGCAGGATACACGTACGACTTACGACAGGACCTGGATAATAGAGCCGGTCAGTCCAGATCAATCTACGGATCAAGGGGGCGTGCCCTAGCGCGAGAAGATGGCCATCAGGCCTGGCGCGATAAGAACACCTTCCCCCGGGCCAAAACCCGCATACAGACTCCATCCGAACTACGTCGTGACATTGCCCGATATAGAGGCGCTGCACACCCCCTATGCTTTACCGATGAAGTAATGGAGCACCAGTTCTCAGAGGGGTTTAAACCTGTGAACAATCAGTCATACGATGGCACGATGGACCCTGCGGTATGCATTGAAGACTTTCTTGTTCACATTCACATGGCTCGCGGTGATGATTTACATGCCATGAAATACCTTCCCCTCAAACTTAAGGGACCAGCTCGACACTGGTTAAACAGCCTCCCAGAAAACTCTATTGGAAGCTGGGAAGTCCTGGAGGATGCCTTTAGAGACAACTTCCAGGGCACTTATATCCGGCCTCTGGACACTGATGACCTCAGTCACATAGTCCAACAGCCTGGAGATTCAGCCAGAAAATTCCGGACCCGGTTCCTAATTAATAAGAACCAAATTGTTGATTGTCCGGACGCCGAGGTTCTGGCAGCCTTTAAACACAGCATTCACGACGAATGGCTCGCCCGACACCTCAGCCAAGAAAAGCCGAAGTCCATGGCAGCCCTCACATCACTTATCACCCGCTTGTGCACAGGAGAAGATAGCTGGCTACCTCATAGTAGCAACAGTACCAGCGGGCCCGGCACTTCTGAAGCCAGAAACAACAACGACAAACCCTGACGCAATAAAAACAAACGTCAGAGCAACACCAACAATGTCGAAGAAATGGCGGTCAAAGCCAGATTCAGTGGCCCCAAATCCGGTCAGCGAAAGAAGCCATTCAAAAGTGTTGGGGAACGTAGAAGAAATTCAAAAAAATTCCTACGAGTCACCAAGATCTATCTATGGAGAGACTAGCAATGAGGGGAAGGAGAGTGCATCTACATACCCTTGTAGATCGCTAAGCGGAAGCGTTCAAGTGAACGGGGTTGATGGAGTCGTACTCGTCGTGATCCAAATCACCGATGATCCTAGTGCCGAACGGACGGCACCTCCGCGTTCAACACACATGCAGCCCGGTGACGTCTCCCACGCCTTGATCCAGCAAGGAGAGAGGGAGAGGTTGGGAAAGACTCTGTCCAGCAGCCGCACGACGGCGTGGTGGTGGTGGAGGAGCGTGGCAATCCTGCAGGGCTTCGCCAAGCACCGCGGGAGAGGAGGAGGACTTGGGAGAGGGGGAGGGCTGCGCCAGAACTTGGGGTGCGGCTGCCCTCCCAACCCCCACATATATATAGGGGCAAGGGAGAGGGGGCCGGCCCTCTCAGATCCAATCTGAGGAGGGGGCGGAGGCCAAGGGGGGGAGGAGTGCCTTCCAAGTCAAGTGGAGGCCCTCGCCCTTAGGGTTTCCCCTCTCCCATGCGCATGGGCCTTGGGGGGGCTGGTGCCCCTGGCCCATTAAGGCTAGGGCGCCCCCCTACAGCCCATGCTGCTGTATTGGACGTGGTGGAACATTTTCCGGACCTCCGGAACCCTCCGGAAGCTTCCCGGTACAATACCGAAAAAAATCGAACTTTTCCCGGAACACGAACAACAACTTTCCATATATAAATATTTACCTCCGGAGCATTCCGGAACTCCTCGTGACGTCCGCGATCTCATCCGGGACTCCGAACAACATTCGGTAACCACGTATATCTATTCCCTATAACCCTAGCGTCATCGAACCTTAAGTGTGTAGACCCTACGGGTTCGGGAGACACGTAGACATGACCGAGACAACTCTCCGACCAATAACCAACTACGGGATCTGGATACCCATGTTAGCTCCCACATGTTCCACGATGATCTCATCGGATGAACCACGATGTCGAGGATTCAATCAATCCCGTATTCAATTCCCTTTGTCTAGCGGTATAGTACTTGCCCGAGATTCGATCGTCGGTATGCCGATACCTTGTTCAATCTTGTTACCGGCAAGTCTCTTTACTCGTTCCATAACACATCATCCCGTGATCAACCCCTTGGTCACATTGTGCACATTATGATGATGTCCTACCGAGTGGGCCCAGAGATACCTCTCCGTTACACGGAGTGACAAATCCCAGTCTCGATTCGTGCCAACCCAACAGACACTTTCGGAGATACCCGTAGTGCACCTTTATAGCCACCCAGTTACGTTGTGACGTTTGGTACACCCAAAGCATTCCTACGGTATCCGGGAGTTGCACAATCTCATGGTCTAAGGAAATGATACTTGACATTAGAAAAGCTTTAGCATACGAACTACATGATCTTTGTGCTAGGCTTAGGATTGGGTCTTGTACATCACATCATTCTCCTAATGATGTGATCCCGTTATCAACGACATCCAATGTCCATGGTCAGGAAACCGTAACCATCTATTGATCAACGAGCTAGTCAACTAGAGGCTTACTAGGGACATGGTGTTGTCTATGTACCCACACATGTATCTGAGTTTCCTATCAATACAATTATAGCATGCTTAATAAACGATTATCATGAACAAGGAAATATAATAATAACTAATTTATTATTGCCTCTAGGACATATTTCCAACAGTATCCCACTTGCACTAGAGTCAATAATCTAGTTCACATCGCCATGTGATTAACACTCACAGGTCACATCGCCATGTGACCAACATCCAAAGAGTTTACTAGTGTCACTAAACTAGTTCACATCATCATGTGATTAAGACTCAATGAGTTCTGGGGTTTGATCATGTTTTGCTTGTAAGAGAGGTTTTAGTCAACGGGTCTGCAACATTCAGATCCATATGTACTTCGCAAATCTCTAGGTCATATTGTAAATGCTGCTTCCACGCTCCACTTGGAGCTATTCCAAATGGTTGCTCCACTATACATATCCGGTTTTCTACTCAGAGTCATTCGGATAGGTGTTAAAGCTTGCATCGACGTAACCCTTTACGCCGAACTCTTTATCACCTCCATAATCGAGAAACATATCCTTATTCCTCTAAGGATAACTTTGACCGCTATCTGGTGATCCACTCCTTGATCACCTTTGTACCCTCTTGCCAGATATGTAGCAAGGCACACATCAGGTGCGGTACACAGCATAGCATACTGTAGAGCCTACGTCTAAAGCATAGGGGACGACCTTCGTCCTTTCTCTCTTTTCTGCCGTGGTCGAGCTTTAAGTCTTAACTTCATACCTTACATCTCTGGCAAGAACTCCTTCTTTGACTGATCCATCTTGAACACCTTCAAGATCATGTCAAGGTATATGCTCATTTGAAAGTACCATTAAGCGGTTTTTGATCTATCCTCATAGATCTTGATGCTCAATGTTCAAGTAGCTTAATCCAGGTTTTCTATTGAAAAACACCTTTCAAATAACCCTATATGCTTTCCAAAAATTCTACATCATTTCTGATCAACAATATGTCAACAACATATACTCATCAGAAATTCTATAGTGCTCCCACTCACTTCTTTGGAAATACAAGGTTCTCATAAACTTTGTATAAACCCAAAATCTTTGATCATCTCATCAAAGCGTACATTCCAACTCCGAGATGCTTACTCCAGTCCTTAGAAGGATCGCTGGAGCCAGCATACCTTTTAGCATCCTTAGGATCGACAAAAACTTTCTGATTGTATCACATACAATCTTTCCTTACGAAGATTGGTAAGGAAACTCGATTTGACATCCATCTACCAGATTTCATAAATGCAGCTAATGCTAACATGATTCCGACGGACTTAAGCATCACTACGGATGAGAAAATCTCATCGTAGTCAACTCCTTGAACTTGTGAAGAACTCTTCGCCACAAGTCGAGCTTCATAGACGGTGACATTACCGTCCACGTCCATCTTCTTCTTAAAGATCCATTTATCTCAATGGCTTGCCGATCATCGGGCAAGTCCACCAAAGTCCATGCTTTGTTCTGATACATGGATCCTATCTCGGATTTCATGGCTTCTAACCATTTGTCGAAATATGGGCCCACCATCGCTTCTCCATAGCTCGTAGGTTCATTGTTATCTAGCAACATGACCTTCAAGACAGGATTACCGTACCACTCTGAAGTAGCACACATCCTTGTCACCCTACGAGGTACGGCAGTGACTTGATCCGATACTTCATGATCACTATCATAAGCTTCTACTTCAATTGGTGTAGGCGCCACAGGAACAACTTCCTGTGCCCTGCTACACACTAGTTGAAGTGACGGTTCAATAACCTCATCAAGTCTCCACCATCCTCCCACTCAACTTTCCGAGAAAACTTTTCCTCGAGAAAGGACCCGATTCAAGAAATAATCCCAATTGCTTTCAGATCTGAATTAGGAGGTATACCCAACTATTTTGGATGTCCTACGAAGATGCATTTTATCCTCTTTGGGTTCGAGCTTATCAACCTGAAACTTTTTCACATAAGCGTGGCAGCCCCAAACCTTTTAAGAAACGACAACTTAGGTTTCTCCAAACGGTGTCATCTCAACGGAATTACGTGGTACCCTATTAAAGTGAGTGCGGTTGTCTCTAATGCCTAACCCATGAACGATAGTGGTAATTTGACAAGAGACATCATGGTACGCACCATATCCAATAGGGTGCAACTCCTATGTTCGGACACACCATCACACTATGATGTTCCAGGCGGTATTAATTGTGAAACAATTTCCACAATGTCTTAATTGCGTGCCAAAGCTCATAACTCAGATACTCATCTCTATGATCATATCATAGACATTTTATCCTCTTGTCACGATGATCTTCAACTTCACTCTGAAATTACTTGAACCATTCAATAATTCAGATTTGTGTTTCATCAAGTAAATATACTCAGTATCTACTCAAATCATCCATGAAGTAAGAACATAATGATATCCACTGCGTGCCTCGGCACTCATTGGACTGCACACATCAAAATGTATTACTTCCAACAAGTTGCTTTCTTGTTCCATTTTACTGAAAACGAGGCTTTCAATCATCTTGCCCATGTGGTATGATTTGCATGTCTCAAGTGATTCAAAATCAAGTGAGTCCAAACGGTCCATCTGCATGGAGTTTCTTCATGCGTATACACCAATAGACATGGTTCGCATGTCTCAAACTTTTCAAAAACGAGTGATTTCAAAGATCCATCAACATGGAGCTTCTTCATGCGTTTTGTACCAATATGACTTACATGGCAGTGCCACAAGTAGGTGGTACTATCATTACTATCTTATATCTTTTGGCATGAAAATGTGTATCACTACGATCGAGATTCAATAAACCATTCATTTTAGGTGCAAGACCATTGAAGGTATTATTCAAACAAACAGAGTAACCATTATTCTCCTTAAATGAATAACCGTATTGCAATAGACGTAATCTAATCATGTCTATGCTCAACGCAAACACCAAATAACAATTATTTAGGTTTAACACCAATCTCGATGGTAGAGGGAGCGTGCGATGCTTGATCACATCAAGCTTGGAAAAACTTCCAACACATATCGTCAGCTCACCTTTAGCTAGTCTTCGTTTATTCCGCAACCTTTTATTTCGATTTACTAACACTTAGCAACCGAACCGGTATCTAATACCTTGGTGCTACTAGGAGTACTAGTAAAGTACACATTAACATAATGTATATCCAATATACTTCTATCGACCTTGCCAGCCTTCTCATCTACCAAGTATCTAGGGTAATTCCGCTCTAGTGATTGTTCCCCTTATTATGGAAGCACTTAGTCTCGGGTTTGGGTTCAACCTTGGGTTTCTTCACTAGAGCAGCAGCTGATTTGCCGTTCCATGAAGTATCCCTTCTTGCCCTTGCCCTTCTTGAAACTAGTGGTTTCACCAACCATCAACAATTGATGCTCCTTCTTGATTTCTACTTTTGCGGTGTCAAACATCGCGAATATCTCAAGGATCATCATATCTATCCCTGATATGTTATAGTTCATCGCGAAGCTCTAGCAGCTTGGTGGCAATGACTTTGGAGAAACATCACTATCTCATCTGGAAGATCAACTCCCACTTGATTCAAGTGTTTGTTGTACTCAGACAATCTGAGCACAAGCTCAACGATTGAGCTTTTCTCCCTTAGTTTGCAGGCTAAGAAACTCGTCGGAGGTCTTATACCTCTTGACGTGGGCACAAGCCTCGAAACCCCAATTTCAGCCCTCGAAACATCTCATATGTCTCGCGACGTTTCGAAATCGTCTTCGGTGCCTCAACTCTAAACCGTTTAACTGAACTATCATGTAGTTATCAAAATGTGTATGTCAGATGTTCGCAACATCCACAGACGATGTTCGAGGTTCAGCACACTGAGCGGTGCATTAAGGACATAAGCCTTCTACGAAGCAACGAGGACAATCCTCAGTTTACGGACCTAGTCCGCATAATCGCTACTATCTTCAACTAAATTTTTCTCTAGGAACATATCTAAATAGTAGAACTAAAGCGCGAGCTTACGAAATAATTTGCAAAGATCTTTTGACTATGTTCAGGATAATTAAGTTCATCTAATGAACTCCCACTCAGATAGACATCCCTCTAGTCATCTAAGTGATTACATGATCCGAGTCAACTAGGCCATGTCCGATCATCACGGGAGACGGACTAGTCATCATCAGTGAACATCTTCATGTTGATCGTATCTTCTATACGACTCATGCTCAACCTTTCGATCTTCCGTGTTCCGAGGCCATGTCTGTACATGCTAGGCTCGTCAAGTCAACCTAAGTGTATTGCGTGTGTAACTCTGGCTTACACCCGTTGTATGTGAACGTTAGAATCTATCACACCCGATCATCACGTGGTGCTTCGAAACAACGAACTTTCGCAACGGTGCACAGTTAGGGAGAACACTTTCTTGAAATTTTAATAAGGGATCATCTTATTTACTACCGTCATTCTAAGAAAACAAGATGCATAAACATGATAAACATCACATGCAATCAAAAAGTGACATGATATGGCCAATATCATTTTGCTCCTTTTGATCTCCATCTTCGGGGCTCCATCATCATCATCATCACCGGCATGACACCATGATCTCCATCATCATGATCTCCATCATCGTGTCTCCATGAAGTTGTCTCGCCAATTTATTACTTCTACTACTATGGCTACCGGTTAGCAATAAAGTAAAGTAATTACATGGCGTTGTTCAATGACATGCAGGTCATACAATAAATAAAGACAACTCCTATGGCTCCTGACGGTTGTCATACTCATCGACATGCAAGTCATGATTCCTATTACATGAACATGATCAATCTCATACATCACATATCATTCATCACATTCTTCTTGGCCATATCACATCACATAGCATACCCTGCAAAAACAAGTTAGACGTCCTCTAATTGTTGTTTGCATGTTTTACGTGGCTGCTATGGGTTTCTAGCAAGAACGTTTCTTACCTACGCAAAAACCACAATGTGATATGTCAATTGCTATTTACCCTTCATAAGGACCCTTTTCATCGAATCCAATCCGACTAAAGTGGGAGAGACTGGCACCCGCTAGCCACCTTATGCAACAAGTGCATGTCAGTCGGTGGAACCTGTCTCACGTAAGTGTACGTGTAAGGTTGGCCGGACCGCTTCATCCCACAATGCCGCTGAATCAAGATTGGACTAGTAACGTTAAGCATATTGAACAAAATCAACGCCCACAACTACTTTGTGTTCTACTCATGCATAGAATCTACGCAATAGACCTAGCTCATGATGCCACTGTTGGGGAACGTAGCAGAAATTCAAAAATTTTCCTACGAGTCACCAAGATCTATCTATGGAGAGACTAGCAATGAGGGGAAGGAGAGTGCATCTACATACCCTTGTAGATCGCTAAGCGGAAGCGTTCAAGTGAATGGGGTTGATGGAGTCGTACTCGTCGTGATCCAAATCACCGATGATCCTAGTGCCGAACGGACGGCACCTCCGCGTTCAACACACATGCAGCCCGGTGACGTCTCCCACGCCTTGACCCAGCAAGGAGAGAGGGAGAGGTTGGGGAAGACTCCGTCCAGCAGCAACACGACGGCGTGGTGGTGGTGGAGGAGCGTGGCAATCCTGCAGGGCTTCGCCAAGCACCGCGGGAGAGGAGGAGGACTTGGGAGAGGGGGAGGGCTGCGCCAGAACTTGGGGTGCGGCTGCCCTCCCACCCCCCACATATATATAGGGGCAAGGGAGAGGGGGCCGGCCCCCCCATATCCAATCTTAGGAGGGGGCGGCGGCCAAGGGGGGGAGGAGTGCCTCCCAAGTCAAGTGGAGGCCCTCCCCCTTAGGGTTTCCCCTCTCCCATGCGCATGGGCCTTGGGGGGGCTGGTGCCCGTGGCCCATTAAGGCTAGGGCGCCCCCCTACAGCCCATGCTGCTATATTGGACGTGGTGGAACATTTTCCGGACCTCCGGACCCCTCCGGAATCCTCTGGAACCTTCCGGAAGCTTCCCGGTACAATACCGGAAAAAATCGAACTTTTCCCGGAACCCGAACAACAACTTTCCATATATAAATCTTTACCTCCAGACCATTCCGGAACTCCTCATGACGTCCAGGATCTCATCCGGGACTCTGAACAACATTCGGTAACCACGTATATCTATTCCTTATAACCCTAGCGTCATCGAACCTTAAGTATGTAGACCCTACGGGTTCGGGAGACACGTAGACATGACCGAGACAACTCTCCGACCAATAACCAACAGCGGGATCTGGATACCCATGTTGGCTCCCACATGTTCCACGATTATCTCATTGGATGAACCACGATGTTGAGGATTCAATCAATCCCGTATTCAATTCCCTTTGTCTAGCGGTATAGTACTTGCCCGAGATTCGATCGTCGGTATGCCGATACCTTGTTCAATCTCGTTACCGGCAAGTCTCTTTACTCGTTCTGTAACACATCATCCCCTGATCAACCCCTTGGTCACATTGTGCACATTATGATGATGTCCTACCAAGTGGGCCCAGAGATACCTCTCCGTTACACGGAGTGACAAATCCCAGTCTTGATTCGTGCCAACCCAACAGACACTTTCGGAGATACCCGTAGTGCACCTTTATAGCCACCCAGTTATGTTGTGATGTTTGGTACACCCAAAGCATTCCTACGGTATCCGGGAGTTGCACAATCTCATGGTCTAAGGAAATGATACTTGACATTAGAAAAGCTTTAGCATACGAACTACATGATCTTTGTGCTAGGCTTAGGATTGGGTCTTGTCCATCACATCATTCTCCTAATGATGTGATCCCGTTATCAACGACATCCAATGTCCATGGTCAGGAAACCTTAACCATCTATTGATCAACGAGCTAGTCAACTAGAGGCTTACTAGGGACATGGTGTTGTCTATGTACCCACACATGTATCTGAGTTTCCTATCAATACAATTATAGCATGGATAATAAACGATTATCATGAACAAGGAAATATAATAATAACTAATTTATTATTGCCTCTAGGGCATATTTCCAACAAAAAGGAACAAAAATGGTTCATCTAGCCTGGACTGAATACTCGACCGACCTTGCCAGATTCACGGCACCCCTGATAAGCCTGCCAACCATACCGACAGAAGTTGTTGGGTCTTTAAACAGGCCGGTAAGTTAAACACCGAACACACGGGGAAAGAGTCGCCCAACAAGGATGACGATGAGGAGCCTCATCCATCGAACACAGGGGGACAGAAGAAATCCCCCTCCCCCCCGAGGTCAAAATGGTGAACATGATATACGTCACTCACATCCCCAAGAGGGAGCACAAAATTCAACCCATGGTCCGCATGCCCGATCACCTTCCATCGCAGAGACCATCCGACTAGTATCCGTCATGGAGGTTCAGCCGTGTTGGTCCTCAACCCAATTATCGTTGGATTCCACCTCACGAGAGTCCTCATGGATGGCGGCAACAGTCTTAACCTGCTCTATCTGGACACAATCCGGAAAATGGGTATTGACTCATCATGAATCAAGCCCACCAAAACCACCTTAAAGGAGTAATACCTTGTGTAGAGGCCTGCTGCACAGGCTCAGTCACATTGGAAGTCGTCTTCGATTCACCAGACAACTTCTGAAGCAAAGACTTGATCTTTGACATCGGCCCTTTTCGCAGTGGCTATCATGCACCGCTCGGACGAACTGTGTTTGCCCGCTTCAATGCGGTCCCGCACTATGCTTATCTAAAACTCAAGATGCCAGGACCACGCGGTATTATAACAGTCCATGGAAACATGGATCGCTCCCTCCGTACTGAGGAATACACCGCAGCCCTCGCAGCGGAAGTGCAGGTCAGCCTTGTCAAGCCGAACTCCATATCGGCAGTCAAGCCCCCAGACCCTGTCAAACGAGTCTGGACTACCCTGCAGAATGATAGTCCAGCTCGTTAGGAGCTCGACTAGCAATTTGGCCTCTGTCTTCGCCCCAACCGAATAGCGGCGTATGTACCACGTGCGCATAACTATACACTAAAGATACCATGGACGATGTTGGAGGCATATCAAGGACAAAGTCCACAATACGGCTCAACCGTACCTGGACCCTCATCTATATTTTTCTTAACTTCATTTTTCTTTTTCAGGTTCCTTACAACCCACATCACCTTTTTATGGTGTCAAGGGCCCTTTTGCTGGCCCCTTATGAAACCTGTTCATTAATCCTCTCAAAGGACCACACACCAAGGCGAAAGGCAGCGCAGATGCACGGTAGAGTACCTCAAGGATCTTTAGAGATCACCTCTTCCCCTTTTTAGCATCTATACACAACTTTCCCTTGTGCTCGGCATGTAAAATAGCCTCGATGCTTATCGCATTATTTGTACAAATACATTTTGACGTACCAATCAAACTATAATGGAAACAATTTTTTTGCCCAACCTATTCGGTACTGGCTCCTTTCCTAATCTGTACTTCCCTCTTTTTCGTCTGATTGTCATGCACACCTCGGCATGACTTAAATCGCCAGGGGCTCTATTCAGCCACGTATATCCATCAACAATAACATAAGTCCGAACACTTCTTATAATACAATTCAGCGTCCCGAATATAGCATTATATGCATCGGCTTCGAATCATGTCTTTCGTCAATAGTTGGGTTGCCCGGCTCCTGTGGTTACTACCTTACGTTCCACTTGTTCGGCTAAGGTAGTAAAGGGAGAACTACTGCGGTTGTGTTTCTGGCTCATCCGGATAAACACCTCAGTAGAGAAAGCCGAAAACTGACTGTCATGATGCGGCGAGAGCTGGCCAGCTATTCGGCGATTAATTACAAATCTCTTGTGATTTTTTCCGCATTATGCGACGAACCGGTCTTCGCTGGGACAGGCGTCTATAGCACCCATGTTTGGATCATTGAACAATACTAGGAGCTACGCCTACAATCTTATTGTCAAACTCCTATGGCTAAGTGAGAGTAATAAAGCTGCATAGTCTGATTGCGTGGTTCGCCGCCCTAACACCTCCATCAAGGACTAGATCGTTGGGTTAAGTGCGTTTTTGTGCTATTCCGTACACCCCCGTAGTATCTATGGGAGGGGCTGACACCAACGACTGGCCAACTCTCAGATTTAATAAACGACCACAACGGAGAATAAATAATCTCGGATGAAACAAGACTAATATTTTACAAATGCCTTGTTTTCATAATACACAGTTTGGGCAGCACAGATACATTCATTCAAAAACGATGTCCTTCGAACACAGGCCCTCTATAATGCGCGATCCTTCAAGGACGTCATCGAAGTATCGCTCCAGCGTACAGTGCTCCTTGCCTTCGGGGGGTCCCTCGGTTGCAAGACTGGTGGCATTCATCTTCGCCCACTACACCTTGACACGGGCAAAGGCCATCCGGGCACCTTCGATACAGACTGACCACTTTATAGCGTCAAGTCATGGGCAGGCATTAACTAGCCGCTTCACAAGCCCAAAGTAGCTACTGGGTATGGGTTCGGCTGGCCAAAGACGGACTATAACTTCCTTCATGGCCAGTTCGGCCACCCTATGTAGCTCGGTCCGCTATTTTAACTGATCACTGAGGGGCACATGATGCTCTTGCCCAAGGTACTGTGACCAGAACAGCTTCTCTGTTGAGCTCCCCTCTTCGGCTTGGAAGAAATCTGCAGCGTCAGCAATACTTTGGGGAAGATCTGCAAACTTCTTGGAGAACTCCAAATGCGTGTCAGTAAGGTGTACTTTCTCCACACAATCTTGCTCTGCATAATAAAGGCCTTATCCGTCGCAATCTGCTTGGCCTCTCAGATCTCCCGACATGTGCCTTGGGCTTCAATCCGGGCCTTCTTTGCACTTTGGAGCGCCGTAGCAAGTTCAGAGTCTCGATCCGACACCTTGCGCGCCAAGAACTCACATTTTCTTATAACATCAGTGAGCTCTTGTTGAACTTCCTCCAAGCTTGGCTCATGTTTTTAGCGGGCGGTTCGTTCCTCGTCCGCCTCCTTCTTGGCCTCGGCCAGCGCGCTCTTGAGGGCCTCGACCTCAGACGTGTCAACTATGAGCATAATCATAAAGCTTAGTTAGATAAAAAAATTGGAACTCTTATCATTTCAAGATACGCTTCGGTATCACATACCTCGCTTTTCCTCCAACTTCCGCTTTAGTTCGGACAGTTCAGCGGCATGCGAGGTTGCCGCTAGCATCGAAGCCTGTTCATCAAAAGAGACATATATGTTAGCTCCTGTGAAAGATTATTCGATTCTCTGTTCGGCCTTTCTTCGCGAACGCCGAACAGAGTCTTAGGGGCTACTAACTATACACAGGCATTCCCTATGCAAACAGCCAAAATGTGTTACGTCACAAATCTCAAAGCCTGTTAAAAGGCTAGTATAGGCTTGGTTCAATCCATTTTTAGTGGACCGAACCTTTTCAACCACCATACCCATAAGGGTACGGTGATCCTCCACGATGGAGACGCTTTGAAGAGCTTCCACCAGAGTGTCCGGCACCTCCAGATTGATAGAGGACACCGATGGAGATGGCACGCCCCCTTCTTTCGAAGGAGGCTGCTGGCTCGATTTCGGAGACGTATGGGTCTCCAAAATAATATTCGTTGGGGGACGAATTGCGCTTGGTCCCCATCGCCGGTCTCCATGGGGGTCGATTTCCCCCTCTTTTCGGCAACAGATGTATTACCCTCTGTCGCCACCTTCACGGCCTCCCGCACCTCCCCGCGACCTATAGAGGTTCTTCGGGATAACACTTCAGTGTTGTCCGTAGCGGTGGGTGGAGAAACCTGCGGAGGAGATTCACTCTCCATCGCGTTCGGCCCTAGCGAGTCCCCAGATGACGATGATCATTGAGGGAGATCACGAGCCGGGCTGCAATGCGCAATTCAATATATTAGAACTACAAGGCATGAAATCGGATATATGAATAGTGTCTTTGGATACTTACGATCCGGCCAGGGGCTTTGGCCTGGGGTGCCACTCGGGGATGGCTTCGGCATCCGTTTCAGAGTCATCTGAAAGAGAGGGTTCCCCTTCTTGGACGCTTTTGCCTCTAGATCCGTGGAAGCTGCCCTTTTCTTCTTTCCCCCCTTAATGGGAGAGTTGCTCTCTTCCTCCTCTACATCTTCGTCATGAGAGGAGGAGCTCTTAGTGTCTTTGGACACGACGTCTGAAGCACCCTTTTGGCGGAGGCCACCTCTGGCCTCCTTGCCTTTCTTCTTGGCCTTCTTCTCCGGCACCTGATACGGTGCCAGAACCAGCATCTTCGTCAGCAAAGTGGTGGCCTGGTCTTCAGGCAGCGGAGCCAGACAGTTGATCTGCTCCGCCTTCTTTGTCCAGCCTTATGGGAGTAAGAAAGCTCAATATACTCCTTGGATTTGTAAATTAAAGTTATCATAAAACTTACGGGAGTGGCCAGATGGTCGTAGTCGAGGCCGCCGTCTTCAGTTGTTTCCGGCCACGACTTCTGAGCCTTGAAAAGCAGCTTCCATATGTCCTCGTGCATCATGCCGAAGAACCATTGCAGGGTTCGAGGACCGGTCGGGTCGAATTCCTACATATGTATAGTCCGGCGTTGGCAAGGGAGAATCCGACAGAAAAGCATCACCTGGATCATGCTGGCAAGACTGGTGTTCTTGTTTATCATACCCTTGACGCGCCCCTCCAGCATCGTCACCTTGTCGGGCGACTCCCAATCTAGGCCCTTATTGGTCCAGGATGTAAGCCGCATTGGGGGCCCAGACTTGAACTCAAGAGCAGCGGCCCATGTGGCATCACGGGGTTCCGTGATATAGAACCACCCCTGCTGCCATCCCTTGACAGTCTCCACATAGGTCCCCTTTGGCCAGGTGATGTTGGGAAGTTTTCTCACCATGGCGCCGCCGCACTTCGCGTGTTGGCCTTCAACCACCTTCGGCTTCACGTTGAAAACCTTGAGCCATAGGCCGAAATGGGGAGGGATGCGAAGGAATGCCTCGCACACGACGATGAACGCCGAAATATTGAGGAAGGAATATGGGGCTAGATCATGAAAATCTAACCCATAATAAAACATGAGACTGCAGACGAAAGGATGAAGGGGAAACCCTAGCCCACGACAGAACTGAGGGATGAACACTACCCTCTCATTAGGCTCCGGAGTGGGAATGATCTGCTTTTTGGCAGGGAGCCGGTGGATTATGTCCATTGCCAGGTACCCGCACTACAAAAAAAGACACATTCGTGGCATTTTGGGCCGAACGGATTTTTTTTCTGTCATACTTATGACACTTCTATGACGATAATTGTGGTGGGCTCCTACTTCTATGACAAAACAT
This sequence comes from Triticum aestivum, assembly GCF_018294505.1. Taxonomy (NCBI): domain Eukaryota; kingdom Viridiplantae; phylum Streptophyta; class Magnoliopsida; order Poales; family Poaceae; genus Triticum; species Triticum aestivum. The sequence goes on from NC_057801.1 coordinate 451,883,917, forward strand.
CATGACAGAAAATGGACTTTTCGTCCTGGGCAGGCCGGAGATGCAGCTGCATGACATTCTTTGGGCCGTCCATGACGGAAAAAACCATGGTTGAAGCGAGGGCGAGGAAAATTTCGGCGACTTCCCGGTTATGGTGGGTGGTCGGGGGCCGAGCGACGCGTCAGTATGCGCGTGTGTGCGAGGCATTGGGCTCTAACTGAACCTGAGCGTGGCATTGGTCTCTAACTGAACCCGAGCGATTGCACTACAGGCTATGCGTTACTGAACCTGAGCGGTCGATCGATGGCTGTTAACTGAACCCGATCGAGCGATCCTTCACTACTGCTGCTAACTAAAGCCGATCGATGCTGCCTCTGGATGAACAGTGAGCGTTGCGGCGGGGGGGGGGGGGGGTGGATGAATAGTGAGCAGTGGGGGTGGATGAACAGGACCACGTGGTGTTGCCTCCGGATGAACAGGACCCCGATTGATCGAGCCGGTTGGGGCTGGATGAACATGACCCCGTGGAGGGCTAGATGAATAGGACCACCCCGTGGAGGGCTGGATGAACAGTAGACAGTGGAGGGGTGGATGAACAGTAGCCCATGGAGGGGTGGTTGAACAGGAGCCCGTGGAGAGGGGTGGTTGAACTGTAGCCAGTGGAGTAGCGCGCGCTGGAGGCTGGATGAACAGGAGCCCGTGGATGAACAGTCGCAGGTGGAGGCTGGAGGAGGTCGACGGTGGATGAACAGTAGCCCGTGGAGGCTGGAGGAGCTCGACGGTGGAGATGAACAGTATCCCATGGAGTCCCGTTTTGCGGTACGCCACACCCCTCCCGATGAACAGGACCCACATTTCGACCGTAGCGCTCCAACACAAGTCCATTTCGTCCGTTTTGCGGTATGCCACACCCCTCCCGATCAACAGGACCCCATTTAGACGGTAGGAGGTCCAACACAATTCCGTTTCCTCCGTTTTGTGGTACGCCAGACCCCTCCCGATCAAGAGGATCCCGTTTCGAACGTGTCCGGTCAAACACAAGGCCGTTTCCTCTGTTCTGCGGTACGCCAGGCCTCGTTTCCATCATCTGTTCCGTCCAAGCCCTCCCGATGAACACGACGATGCATTCCATTCCGACCCAGTCGGTTGGCTCCCCATGAACACGACGACAACGCTATTTCTCCGTTCCGACCCAGCCATGTACACGAGCCCTGGCCATACGTATGCGCGAGTAGGCGTTCGAGACCCCGCCCGTATGTACGCACGTGGTCGTATTTACTTTCTTGCACCCTGGCCGTTGTACGTACATGTACATGCTACGTGCGCGCCTCTACTACGACATGTGCACGCCTCTACTACGACACGTGCACACCTCTACTACGACAAGTGCGCGCCTCTACATCGACCAGTATGTACATGGACGTTAAGCGACCAAAATGACAACGCTACGTACGCTTCGACCAGGTGGGTCCCGACTGTTAGGCACTTCCTTGCGTGCGAAGATGTAGCTGGTGGGTCCCAGCAGTCAGGGGGTGAATCGTTTTTTTGCCCAGACGCACTTCCTTGGGTGTGAAGATGTAGCTGGTGGTCCCCAGCAATCAGGGGGACAAATCGTTTTTTTGCCTGGGCGCACTTCCCTGCGTGCGAAGATGTAGCTGGTGGGTCTCAGCAATTAGGGGGGAAACATTTTTTCGCGAAATACGGTGGCCCGTCCGGTGGGTCCCTGCTGCAGGTGGAGGAATAATTATTTTGCGCGTAATAAGGAGGCACTTCCTTGCTGCGGCCGTGTACCCAGTTATCAGCCTCTCCACATACAGTCCACGTCTGATGGAAGTCGTTCCTTGACCACATTGACCATGCCACGCCGAGAGCACCAGGGAGGTGGACGACGCAAGGCCTAGGAAGGGGATGACACGGAGACGGGGAAGACACGGAAGTGGATGCCCACGCGGTGAGGAGTACGAGGGTTCACTGGTTCGGCTGCGGTGTGAGGCACCGTCGCCGTAGAATAACAGGGGGTGTGGGTGAGTAGAGGGATGGCCTGGCCAGCGGTGGGAGTAGTAGGGGGCGGTGAGGCCTCCGCGACATCACAGCCAGCCACGGGAGGCAGGAGCACGCGGCACGACCCGCGCTGGTTTGGGCAGCTGGAGCAAGAAGACCAGAGGTTGAAGAAGCACTACGGTCATTGGATGAACATCGTACGGTAACAGGAGCTAGAATCATTCATATTGACTGAGTTCCAGCTGGCAGGGGGAGTATTCATTTTTTGTGCGTAATAAGGAGGCACTTCCTTGCGTGCGAAGATAGCTGGTGGGTCTGACCTGTCAGCGGGGGGCACATTTTTTCACGAAATACAGAGGCCCTTCTGGTGGGTCCCAGATGTCAGGTGGAGGAATCATTATTTTGCGTGTAATAAGGAGGCATTTCCTTGTGTGCGGCCATGCACCCGGCTATCAGCCTCTCCATGCATAGTCTACTTCCGATGGTGTCATTCGTTGAGCACGTTGACCATGCCGCGCCGAGCGCATCCAAGGTGGTGGATGACGGCGAGGCCCCGGACAGCAACAAGTTGGAGATGGGAAGACGCGGGAGTAGAGTCATAGACGGAGAGGTGTACGAGGGTTAACTAGTTCTAGTGCGGTGTGGTTCGGCAGTCGGTAGAGAAGAATAAGAGGTGTTGAGGAGATGGAGGGATGGCCTGGCCAACGGTGGAGTAGCGCTTCACAGTGAAGCGTGCTAAGCAAAGCTGCTAGCAGCAGGAGGCGGGAGGTGGTCCTGACGGCACTAGAGGAAGAAGACGAGAGATTGAAGATGGATGCCAGTCGTTGGATGTAAATCCAATGGCTAACATGTCAGAATCATTTGTTGACTAAATTGACAACGACTTGCGTTGGCTTCGACCTATTGGCCCACATTTTAGCCTCCAAAAATGTGGCATGTATTCAACCCATTTTTCAGAATTTACAGTCTTTTTTTTGCGCGATAGAATTTACAGTCAATTTGATTTATTTATTTTTTTGAATTACAGTCCATTAGCTGGGCTGGGTGAACAAATAATGTAGCGTCCATGCGGCCAATTTATTTTTTTCCTAAAAAATTACAGGCCATTTGCACTTTCTCGAAATACACGATTTTGCTGGGCTGATTCTAATTATAATGTTGCGTTGGGCCAGCGGTGTTATCAAAAAATAAAAAGGGGCTGAGCATTTTGTTATAAATATATTTTAATAATAAGTGATATTATTACATTCATCCTTAAATCTTACCAAGCTTTTGTACACAATCACTAGGATTTTCGTGCCAAAACAATCCATGATTTTATTGTTAAGAAATTATTTTTATAAGTTAATAAGATGTGGGATATTGTTTTCTTACATATGTAAGTATCTGTTAAATATATGATGACAATAAAAATAATATATAATAACATATAAAATAATTTAAATATATATAATATAGTTAGAAGGGAAACATAAGTTGGACCTGGCGTTCCTATTCTTATATAGAAAAATAGAACAGACCTCCGCGTTTTCTTCAAAAAAATACTTAAATTGGGTTGCCGATGTTTCAGGAAAAACAAAACCACGGATGGGAGGTCTATAGGCCGGTCGATACATCACGGCCCTCAAGAAAATACAAACAAGCCTATGGACCTCCCATCCGAGGTCGTGGGCTGCGCATGTTAAAAAAGAAAGCCTAGAGGGGGCAGCCCAAAACCCAGCTGATACTTGTTGCCCCAGTGATAATAAATGATACCTGCCAGCTCCCCGGCTTTGTTGTGAATTTATCTCCTACAGTAACTACGTTGAAGCACCTAAAAAAATGTAACTATGTTGACAACCCCGTGGGCCCCAATGTCAGTATAGCATTAGGAGGAAGTATTTTTTCGATGAGGCACTTGCTTGCGTACGGCCATAGAGTTGGTGGGTCCCGACTATCCGCCTCTCCAAGTACAATCCTCTCCAGATTCCTCTCATTTTTTCAGCATGTTCATGATACGTCTCCGTCGTATCTATAATTTTTGATTGTTCCATGCCAATATTATTCAACTTCCATATACTTTTGGCAACTTTTTATACTATTTTTGGGGACTAACATATTGGTCCAGTGCCCAGTGCCAGTTCCTGTCAGTTGCATGTTTTTTGTTTCGTAGAAACCCAATATCAAACGGAGTCCAAACGGGATAAAAATGGACGGAGATTATTTTGGAATATTTGGGATTTTTCAGAGGAAGAATCAACGCGAAACGGTGTCCGGGGTGGCCACGAGACAGGGGCGTGCGCCCTCCCCCCTTGGCGCACCCTGGACTCTCATGGGCCACCCGTAAGGCGGTTGACGCTCTTCTTTTGCCGCAAGAAAGCTAATTTTACGAGAAAAATTTGGGCGAAAGATTCACCCCAATCGGAGTTATGGATCTCCAAATATAAAAGAAACGATGAAGGGGTAGAATCGGAGAACGCAGAAACAGAGAGATAGATCCGATCTCGGAGGGGCTCTTCCCCCTCCCATGCCATGGGAGCCAAGGACAAGAGGGGAAACCCTTCTCCCATCTAGGGAGGAGGTCAAGGAAGAAGAAGAAGAAGGGGGGCTCTCTCCCCCTTGCTTCCGGTGGCGCCGGAGCGCTGCCGGGGGCCATCATCATCATCGCGATCTTCACCAACACCGCCGTCATCTTCACCAACATCTCCATCACCTTCCCTCATCTATATTCAGTGGTCCACTCTCCCGCAACCCGCTGTACCCTCTACTTGAACATGGTGCTTTATGCTTCATATTATTTTCCAATGATGTGTTGCCATCCTATAATGTCTGAGTAGATTTCTATTGTCCTAACGGTGATTGATGAATTGCTATGATTGGTTTGAGTTGCATGTTTTATTATTGGTGTTGTCCTATGGTGCCCTCCATGTGGCGCAAGTGTGAGGGATTCCCGACGTAGGGTGTTGCAATGCATTCATGATTCGCTTATAGTGGGTTGCGTGAGTGACCAAAACACAAACCCGAGTAAGGGGATTGTTGCACATGGGATAAAGGGGACGTGATGCTTTAATGCTATGGTTGGGTTTTACCTTAATGAATCTTTAGTAGTTGCGGATGCTTTCTAGAGTTCCAATCATAACTGCATATGATACAAGTAGAGAAAGTATGTTAGCTTAGGCCTCTCCCTCAAATAGAACTGCAATAGTGATTACCGGTCTAGTAACGTAGTCAATTGCTTAGGGACACTTTCACAACTCCTACCACCACTTTTCCACACTCGTTTTATTTACTTTATTGCATCTTTATTTAAACAGCCACTAGTTTATATTTACGTGTTCTTTATTATCTTGCAAACTTATCCAACAACACCTTCAAAGTACTTCTAGTTTCATACTTGTTCTAGGTAAAGCGAAAGTCAAGCGTGTGTAGAGTCGTATTAGTGGCTGATAGGACTTGAGAGAGTATTTGTTCTACCTTTATCTCCTCGTTGGGTTTGACACTCTTACTTATCGAAAGAGGCTACGACTATCCCGTATACCTGCGGGTTATCAAGACCTTTTTCTGGCGCCGTTGCCGGGGAGTCATAGCGTGGGGTGAATATTCTCGTGGGTGCTTGTTTGCTTTATCACTAAGTAATTTTTATTTGCTGTTCTTAGTTGTTTTCTATCTTCAGTTATGGGTAGGAAACGCAAAATACCAACAAAATTAGTTGTACCTACTTAACCAATGGTTGAAGAACCACTCAAAATCTATCACAGTACTGAAGCTTTTTACTTGGATCATCTTCGATCCCTTTGTGCTCGTGCTGAAACCCTGATAATCCCCAAGTGCAGGGAATCATCATAGCAATTCCCAAAGGTGGAAGTGATAAGTATGGAGTGTCGAACTCACAAGGAGCTAAAGGTAAGATCAATATTCTCTCAAGCCCTATCTGCCACTGATACGACTCTACGTGCACCGAATGTTTGCGTCCAACTAGAAACAAGAAGTAAAACTGTGTTGTGGGTATAAAGAGGATAACTTTGTATGATATCGGAGAGATAAAAAATAAAAGTAGGTGCTGTTATCATAAAGTTAGAATATAATACTAAATAATATAAGTAGTGAGTGTGGAATAATGGTGGATCGGTGTGCGGAATTGTCCTAAGCAATTGTTAACAAGATCGATAGTCGTCATTGCAATTTCATATGAGGGAGAGGCATAAACTAGCATACTTTTCCTACTTGGATCATATGCTCTTATGATTGGAACACTAGCAAGCATCCGCAAACACTAAAGATTCATTAAGGTAAAACCAAACCATAGCATTAAAGCATCAAGTCCCCTTTTATCCCATACGCAACAACCCCCTTACTCGGGTTTAAGCTTCTATCACTCTAGCAACCCACTATAAGTGAATCATGCATGTATTGCAACACCCTACAGCGGGAAGCCCTCATGCTTGCGCGACACGGAGGGTACCATAGGACAGCACCAAAATAAAACATACAACTCGTACCAATCTAGATCATCAATCAACTCAAGGACAAAAGATATCTACTCAAAACATCATAGGATGGCAAGACGTCATTGGATCTTAATATGTAGCATAAAGCACCATGTTCAAGTAGGGATTACAGCGGGGTGCGGGAGAGTGGACCGCATAAGGTGAGGATGGTGATGTTGGTGAAGACGATCACCGCGGCGATGATTCCCCTCCCGATGGCACTCTGGTGCCACCAAGAGAGAGGAGGAGAGGTTCTCCCCCTTGTGCTTCCTCCTCCATGGCTTCCCCCCTCTGGTCCTTGGCCTTCATGGCGATGATGGCCCCTCCGAGATCCTCCTCCATGGCCTCCGGTGATGATGGCCCCCTCCGATAGGGTGGCAGAGAGGGCCTAGATTGATTCCTCATGGCTACAGAGGCTTGCGGCGGTGGAACTTTCGATCTGGGTTAATTCCCGAAGGTTTCAGTATTTATAGGAATTTTTGGCATTGGTTTCACGTCAAGGGGGGCTCCGGGCTGTCCACGAGATAGGGGCCCGCGCCCTAGGGGGCGCCCTCCACTGTCGTGCGCAGCCCGGGACTCCCCTGGCCCAACTCCGATGCTCCGTGGTCTTCTTTTGGTCCAGAAAAAATCCTCAAAAATTGGCACGTCAATTGGACTTCATTTGGTATCCCTTTTCTGTAAAATACAAAAACAAGGAGAAAACAGAAACTGGCATTGGGCTCTAGTTTAATAAGTTAGTCCCAAAAATCATATAAAATGACATATAAATGCTTATAAAACATCATAGATGGATAGTATAATAGCATGAATACTTCATAAATTATAGATACGCTGGAGACGTATCAAACCCCCACTAGAGAGGGCAAATCTTTAGATGAGCATGCTTGTTTTGTGCGACACCGTATATCTGAAAAAGGGAACTATTAAGGGATCAAGTTCAATGTTTGCAATGCTATGCTTGGAATCTATGTGAAATATATGAGTTTACTTGTTGTTCTGAAGACCCTAAGAAACACCTACCCTATCAATGCTTGTTTAGTGATAATGGAATCGTACGTTCGTATGCTAAGGGTGTTTACAATTACTATGATGTTCAACAAATTGAAGAATTTGTTGCTTTTAAAGGTGCTTATGAGATTGCCTCTTTGATTGAAAAGTACGATGCTACTCTTTACAAATCTGAAAATTTTGCCATATTTCATTATTGTTATGATAATTATGCTTCTAATGCCTATGTTAAACCATATATTGAGGACTTCTCCGCTGTCCAAGAAGAGACTAATATTTTGCAGGAAGCTATGGAAGAAGAAATTGATGAAACAGTGAGCTCATTGGAAGAAAAAGATGATGAGGAGAGCGAAGAACAAAAGGAGGAAGAGCGGATTAGCTACCCGTGCCCACCTTCTAATGAGAGTAACCCTCCAACTCATACAGTATTTAATTCCCCTTCGTGCTTACCGAAGGATGATTCCTATGATGATTGCTATGATCCCTTGAATTTGTTTGAAATATCCCTTTTTGATGATGCTTGCTATGCTTGTGGCCAAGATGCCAATATGAGTTATGCTTATGGAGATGAACTTGCTATAGTTCCTTATGTTAAACATGAAATTGTTGCTATTGCACCCACGCATGATAGTCCTATTATTTTTTTGAATTCTCCCTACTACACTATATCGGAGAAGTTTGCGCTTAGTAAGGATTATATTGATGGGTTGCCTTTTACCATTGCACATGATGATTTTTATGAATGTAATAGGCATGTGCTTGCCGCTCCTACTTGCAATTATTATGAGAGAGGAACTATTTCTCCACCTCTCTATGTTTCCGATACTATGAAATTGCAAGAAACTGCTTATACTATGCATTGGCCTTTACTATGTGTGCATGAATTGTTCTTTTATGACATGCTGATGCATAGGAAGAGAGTTAGACTTCGTTGTTGCTTGATATATGTTAGTTTGTGCTCACTACTAAATTACAAATCATTGTTAATTAAAATTGGCTTTCATATACCTTGGGATCCGGGTGGATTCATTACTTGAGCACTAAATGCCTAGCTTAATGGCTTTGAATAAAGCGCTGCCAGGGAGACAACCCGGAAGTTTTAGAGAGTCATTTGTTTCTGTTGAGTGCTTCTATATAGTTTAAAAACACAAAAATAAAGAGGGGAACCTAAAAACTTTTCAAAAAAGAAAGTGAAAGTAAGAAAGACAAGCATTGTTGAAGTGGGAGCTAGCCTTGAACTTTGTTCATGCTCACGGAAACTTTGTGAATCTTGATTACAGAAACTTTTCAACAAAAATAATTATCCCCTTGCATAATTCCATTGTATTATAAAAATAATGTGCCAAGGTTTTCCTTTAGGATGTTTACAATGCTTGTTGGTTTGTAAGGTGCAGGACAGAAACTATGGCTGTAGTGCGCGATTTTACATTTTTAACTGGAACGTCAATTGGTTCTGATTCCTTTTGCACTGTCTTGCTATAAAACTTATTTATTTTTCCTAATTTTTGTAGAATGTTTGGGGTACCAGAAGTTTGGTGGATATTCAGATTGCTACAGACTGTTCTGTTTTTGAGAGATTCTGTTTTTGATGCATAGTTTGCTTGTTTTGATGAATCTATCAATTTATATTAGTGGATTAAGCCATTGAAAAGTTATATTACAGTAGACACAACGCAAAAACAAAATATGAATTTGTTTGCTACAGTACTTAGAGTAGTGATTTGCTTTATTATACTAACGGATCTTACCGAGTTTTCTGTTGAAGTTTTGCGTGGATGAAGTGTCTAATCGAGGATGTCTCGATATGAGGAAAAGGAAGAGAGGCAGGATCTCAAGCTTGGAGATGCCCAAGGCACCCCAAGTAAATATTCAAGGATACTCAAGCATCTAAGATTGGGGATGCCCCGGAAGGCATCCCCTCTTTCTTCAACAAGTATCAGTATGTTTTCGTATTCGTTTCGTCCGTGCGATATGTGCAAGTCTTGGAGTGTCTTTTGCATTTAGTTTTCACTTTTCTTTTATGCACCATGATGGTATGAGATAGTCCTTGGTTGATTTATAGAATTCTCATTGCACCTCACTTATATCTTTTGAGTATGGTTTTATAGAATGCTTAATATGCTTCACTTATATCATTTGAAGTTTGGATTGCCTGTTTCTCTTCACATAGAGAACCACCATTTGTAGAATGCTCTTTTGCTTCACTTATATTTGTTAGAGCGTGGGCATATCTTTTGTAGAAATAATTATACTCTCTTGCTTCACTTATATCTATTTAGAGAGATGAGAGGAATTGGTCATTCACATGGTTAGTCATAAAATCCTACATAAACTTGTGGATCGCTGAATATGATATGTTTGATTCCTTGCAATAGTTTTGCGATATAAAGGTGGTGATATTAGAGTCATACTAGTGGGTGGTTGTGGATGGTAGAGACACTTGTGTTGAGGTTTGCAAGTCTCGTAGCATGCATGTATGGTAACCGTTGTGTGAAAAATTTGAAGCATGGGGTGTTTCTTTGATTGTCTTCCTTATGAGTGGCGGTCGGGGACGAGCGATGGTCTTCTCCTACCAATGTATCCCCCTAGGGGCATGCGTAGTAGTACTTTGCTTCAAGGGCTAATAAACTTTTGCAATAAGTATATGAGTTCTTTATGACTAATGTGAGTCCATGGATTATACGCACTTTTACCTTTCCATCATTGCTAGCCTCTTCGGTACCGTGCATTGCCCTTTCTCACCTTGAGAGTTGGTGCAAACTTCGCCGGTGCATCCAAACCTCGTGATACGATACGCTCTATCACACATAAGCCTCATTATATCTTCCTCAAAACAGCCACCATACCTACCTATCATGGCATTTCTATAGCCATTCTGAGATATATTGCCATGCAACTTTCATCATCATCATACACATGACTTGAGCATTCATTGTCATATTGCTTTGCATGATCGTAAGATAGCTAGCATGATGTTTTCATGGCTTGTCCATTTTTTGATGTCATTGCTATGCTAGATCATTGCACATCCCGGTACACCGCCGGAAGCATTCATATAGAGTCATATCTTTGTTCCAGTATCAAGTTGTAATATTGAATTGTAAGTAAATAAAATTGTGATGATCATTATTATAGAACATTGCCCCATGAAAAAAAAGAAAAAGAAAAAAAAGGAAAGGCCAAAGAAGCCTAAATAAAAAAGGGGGCCAAAGAAGCCCACCGGAAAAAAGGAAAAAAAGAAAAAAAGAAAAAGAAAAGGGGCAATGTAACTATCCTTTTTCCACACTTGTGCTTCAAAGTAGCACCATGTTATTCATATAGATTGTCTCCTATGTTGTCACTTTCATATACTAGTGGGAATTTTCATTATAGAACTTGGTTTGTATATTCCAATGGTGGGCTTCCTCAAATGCCCTAGGTCTTCATGAGCAAGCAAGTTGGATGCACACCCACTTAGTTTATTTTGTTGAGCTTTCATACACTTATAGCTCTTAGTGCATCCATTGCATGGTAGTCCCTACTCCTCGCATTGACATCAATTGATGGGCATCTCCATAGCCCGTTGATTAGCCGCGTCGATGTGAGACTTTCTCCTTTTTTGTCTTCTCTACATAACCTCCATCATTATATTCTATTACAACTATAGTGTTATATCCATGGCTTGCGCTCATGTATTGCGTGAGGGTTGAAAAAGCTGAAGCGCATTAAAAGGTATGAACCAATTGCTCGGCTTGTCATCGGGGTTGTGCATGATGGGGGCATTTTGTGTGACGAAAATGAAGCATGGCCAAACTATATGATTTTGTAGGGATAAGCTTGCTTTGGCCTTGTTGTTTTGAAAAGACATGAGTGCTTTATTGGTACGCTCGAGGTATTATGGTTTTTATGTCAAATGATAGACTATTGCTTTGAATCACTCGTGTCTTAATATTCATGCCATGATTAGACATATGATCAAGATTATGCTAGGTAGCATTCCACATCAAAAATTATCTTTTTTATCATTTACCTACTCGAGGACGAGCAGGAATTAAGCTTGGGGATGCTGATATGTCTCCGTCGTATCTATAATTTTTGATTGTTCCATGCCAATATTATTCAACTTCCATATACTTTTGGCAACTTTTTATACTATTTTTTGGGACTAACATATTGATCCAGTGCCCAGTGCCAGTTCCTGTCTGTTGCATGTTTTTTGTTTCGCAGAAACCCAATATCAAACGGAGTCCAAATGGTATAAAAACGGACGGAGAATTATTTTGGAATATTTGGGATTTTTTGGAGGAAGAATCAACGCGAAACGGTGTCCGGGGTGGCCACGAGACAGGGGGGCGTGCCCTCCCCCCTGGGCGTGCCCTGGACTCTCGTGGGCCACCCGTAAGGCAGTTGATGCTCTTCTTTTGCCGCAAGAAAGATAATTTTATGAGAAAAATCTGGGCGAAAGATTCACCCCAATCGGAGTTACGAATCTCCAAATATAAAAGAAACGGTGAAGGGGTAGAATCAGAGAACGCAGAAACAGAGAGATAGATCCAATCTCGGAGGGGCTCTCCCCCCTCCCACGCCATGGGAGCCAAGGACCAGAGGGGAAACCCTTCTCCCATCTAGGGAGGAGGTCAAGGAATAAGAAGAAGAAGGGGGGCTCTCTCCCCCTTGCTTCCGGTGGCGCCGGAGCGCTGCCGGGGGCCATCTTCATCAACATGATCTTCACCAACACCGCCGTCATCTTCACCAACATCTCCATCACCTTCCCCCATCTATATTCAGCGGTCCACTCTCCCGCAACCCGCTGTACCCTCTACTTGAACATGGTGCTTTATGCTTCATATTATTTTCCAATGATGTGTTGCCATCCTATGATGTTTGAGTAGATTTCTATTATCCTATCGGTGATTGATGAATTGCTATGATTGGTTTGAGTTGCATGTTTTATTATTGGTGGTGTCCAATGGTGCCCTCCATGTCGCGCAAGCGTGAGGGATTCCCACTGTAGGGTGTTGCAATGCGTTCATGATTCACTTATAGTGGGTTGCGTGAGTGACTGAAACACAAACCCGAGTAAGGGGATTGTTGCGTATGGGATAAAGGGGACTTGATGCTTTAATGCTATGGTTGGGTTTTACCTTAATGAATCTTTAGTAGTTGCGGATGCTTGCTAGAGTTTGAATCATAAGTGCATATGATCCAAGTAGAGAAAGTATGTTATCTTATGCCTCTCCTTCAAATAGAAATGCAATAGTGATTACCGGTCTAGTAACGTAGTCAATTTCTTAGGGACACTTTCACAACTCCTACCACCACTTTTCCACACTTGCTTTATTTACTTTATTGCATCTTTATTTAAACAACCCCTAGTTCATATTTACGTGTTCTTTATTATCTTGCAAACTTATCCAACAACACCTTCAAAGTACTTCTAGTTTCATACTTGTTCTAGGTAAAGCGAACGTCAAGCGTGCGTAGAGTCGTATCAGTGGCCGATAGGGCTTGAGAGAGTATTTGTTCTACCTTTAGCTCCTCGTTGGGTTCGACACTCTTACTTATCAAAAGAGGCTACAACTATCCCGTATACTTGCGGGTTATCAGTTCACAACGGCAGACAACGGCGTCGCGGCGAGCGCACAAAGGCGCAGGAGGGGATCCGACCACCTGAGGACATGCCTTATTATTAACGAAACTACCGAACTAGCCTAGTGGCCAAGTGACACTACCCGACAGCTGTTCCGCCCGGGTTTGATTCCACGTGTGCAGGGAAAATATCTTCAAATTTTTTGCATCTGCCTTTATTGACATGTGGGTCCCCATTGTCATCTACGCACACCACGTCCAACACTTGCCAAAACTCCGTCCCTCGTTTCTCTGTGTTTCGCACACTCGACTTGTGTGGGCATTTTGAAAATAGCATATCTTTTTGACTGTGCATCATATGAAGATGTGCTATGCATGAATGTTGATCAGCATAATATTAACTGGCTGGTATTTCCATTTTCGACCATGAATAAAACTTCCAACATGAATTTAATCCTGTTTTAAAAGGCCGTGTTAATATAAATGCTCTGCCTCTGAAAGTTGCAGTTTCTTATCTGAAATTGAACTTGTAGTTTCTTATCTGAAACTGAAACTTGAAGTTTCTTCTCTGAGAATCACATTGTCTGCACTTCTATACTCCTATGAAACTACATTTTTTAAGTGCTAAAAATAGATCTCTAGAATTCATAAAATACTTCATATGCTCAATACTGCAAATCTGAAATTCAAAAGACATTCATATCTGAAAGTACTCTCAAAATACACAACACAAAACACAACTCACAACCTGCAAATACTGACAACCCTAAGCTCCTCCTAACAATTCACAACCTGCTCGACTATTGGGCTGGGGGCAATCCCCTCCTATTCCTCGGTGGCAGACAGCCGCCCCGTGAGACGATGTGAACAGCGAGGGAGAGGATGGTGGGGAAGCATCATCGGGCCAACTACTTTTCTCCTCTTGCAGTTGGGTTTGGTCGACGAAGACTCCACCGGCTCGCTCTGGTAGGACACCCTCACAAACGGCACCCTGTAGATGCTCGATCCTTCAATCTCTGGTGGATGCTCCATCTGGGATCAATACTCCCACCACCGCTCCCTCACGACCGGATTCGGTGAATCTATTTGCTCCATGGCCCAGAGGAGCAACTCTATGTACTCCCGCGCGACTCCCTCCGGGAGTATCACCGCCTTTTCACTCTGTTGCAGATATTTGGCCATGGATGTCACCGTCGCCGCTAGTTGGTCCTTATTGTCAAACCAATACTGTATCTCCAACATCCCAGCTAGCTTCATAGGGTTGCCGTCTATGATCCTCACATATTGGTTGTACTCCTCCATCGATCTACTTCTCCATAGCACCTTCACTCGCTGGCGGTGGTTTTTGAATGGAAGAGGAGAGGAGCAGCGCTGGTTTTGGATTAGAACGGGAGAGGAGCGATGCTAGTTTTGGACTGGAACGGGAGAGGAGGGGCGGTGGTTTTGAAATGGAAGAGGATAGGAGCGGCGTTGGATTTAGCTTAGAACAAGAGAGGAGCGGCGGTGGTTTAAGAGGAGAAGAGCGGAAGAGCGGCGCTGGTCTTGGAAGTATTTTTGTTTTGTTTTGCGTATTTTGGGTAAAAGTTTGACCACGTACTGTAATTGACAAGCAAAATGTGAATGCATGTCACCAAAAATTGTATCATTTGGTTCGTATCTGAATGTACTTTCAAATTATATTATTTTTGTAGCGTATAACATATATTTTATGTGAGAAAATCATGGTCAATTATGACCCAGAATAAAACGGAGACTAGTTAATGTGGGGTCGATTTCTTAATTGAAGGATAAATTGATTTTGATTTTGATCTAGTCACAGCGCGCCGGCCCTCTCGTCCAATCCTAAATCGCTGCCGCATGCTTCTCTCCGTCTTCTCCATTGCAAACCCACCTCCTCTCCTCTCCATCATCTCCATTCCAAAACCACCGTCTCGCATCTCCCTCTTCTGATCTTCTCCATTGCAAAACCACCTCCTCTCCTCTCCATCATCTCCATTCCAAAACCATCGTCTCGCCTCTCCCTCTTCTCTATTGCAAGACCACCGTCTCTCCTCCCATCTTCCAAAGCTAGCATCGGACCACTCAGAAGGACATCTATGGAGAGGATGCAGTAGTGAATCAGGCAGACTGCTGGCGGCGACCAGGCAAAGTTAGCCAGGTTGAAGGAGATCCTTACTTAGTTTGACAATGAGTGGGAGATTTAGAGGACGGTGAGGGCCATGTGGCAATGTATGCGAAAGAGCGAGACGGCAGCGATGAGGGCGGCGATGTACATGTACTCCTCAGCGGCAGTCACACCGCAGTCCTCCGAGTTCATTGAGTATCTCCTCTTGACGATGGAGCAGACAGATTCGCCCGAGGCGACAGTCAAGCGGAGGTGGTGGGTGTACATGTCGAAGGTCGAGCACCCAGAGGATAACGAATCAATCGAGTATGGTGTGCCTTTCATGAGGGTGCAGAGCCAGCCGGAGCCACATGAGTATTCGTTCTCCCACCGCAAGAGGAGGCCGGATGGCACGACGACGCTTCCCAGTCATTCTCCACGGTTCCCTCGACGCTCGCCTCGTTTCAACGGCAGCGGTAGGGTTTAAGGTAAGCTTCGCACAACCTAATCTTCCACTTGCTCATGCTTACAATCTGTGTGACAGCTAATGAAAATCATGCTTACAATCAGTCTTCGAGTACTATGCCAATCACCCTAAAATAGCTCTGGACCTTTGGATCAAATTTGTGACACAGTGTACAAATAAAGAAAAATAGATTGGTGCTTCTTTCATAAAAGAGTACTCCCTAGAAAACTGCTAATATAAGCTACTAGTATTTGGTTAGATGATCTGCTGCCGAGAAAGATCCGTCCACAGAGAGCGCCACACATCCCACTGGTGGTGGTGGATGCCAATGCGTGCATGTAGCATGGTTGGTGTCGGTATTTTTTACTTGGCACACCTCGCACTCTGCATATATGCCGGTTCCATACATACATTTGTGCAGTTCCACCAAAATGCAGCTGAATAACCCTGTTTGCACAAATAATGAAAAAGCGTGATCACATTATAGTGGCACTAGTTGATGAAACACACAAAATAAATAGAAGAAAATATTGTGATAGTATCATTGTATGCCATGTTGCGAGGGCGAGATGGGCCCTGCGACGCCTCATACGGTACGCCTCACACTGGATATCGTCCCAAGTCTCCCAGATACACCTTCAGCAGGTGATGAACATCAGTGTACAACGGTAGTACAAGGAGGCGCCTTGAGACATTCAAATCTCTATTTTTGTACAAATCAACTAAAATTAAGCACCCCAATTTGCAGAAACGCTTAAACATTAACAATGGGACTAGTTGATGAAACATACATTAACAAAGAGAAGCACTTTCTTTATCTACATTGGAAATGAAATGATAGAGAGGACACTCGCTCTATTTTAATTGTATTATTACTTCATTTTATCAGTGACACTAGGTTCGAGCAGGTGGCAAACGAGGTGTACCGTGCGTCGCAAGGATGGAGGCCGGGGGTGCTTAGACTGGGATGCTGAAGCTGGCTCTTTCAGTCACCAACATGGATGATTCAATTCATGGGACCTTTTGGTGCAGTTCACCTAAAATGAAGCAATGTCCCGTGAGCTAGCAGCTTCTTCTTCATTTTTTTAAGAAAAGGGCTCCAGCCCCGGTTCCATTTCCATCAGAAAACGAAACCCACAGAGCTTCTTCTTCATTAGTTGCAATAAAATTGAGCAACATCAAGGTTGGTTGTGAAGCTCCTGGAATGTTCAACTATAATTTGGATATCATTTGTGCAGTTCAACTAAGATCGAGCGTGAAATGTATATCTCTGTTTGCACAAAAAAGGTGGAAAGGAGGGTGACTAACAAGTGATGAAACATGCATCAAATGAAAAGAAGCATGTTCCTTATCTGAATGGCAATCCTACAAGGACAGTAGCAATTTCTAAAGCAGTGGCATTGCTAGATATTAGTGTGGGCATTAGGATTAACTATGACAACCGTTAAATATGACATTACTTTGGGCACGGGAGAGTAGGCGGACCAGGACAGTTGCATTTCTAACGAAAAGAACCAACTTATCTTAATGGGAAATTTAGCAGGACATTTAAAAAAGTGCCATTGATTCATATTACTGGAGGCATTACATTGAAAACAACATTGGTTTAACGTGTCCTTACTTTTAACAGTGCGACTGCTACATATTACCAGTGGCATTACATAAGAGTGGCTCGGGGCAACAAACATCAGAACATGATATCTGGGTTGGTCCCATTTTTGTTCGGTATAGCCACCTTATACTGTGTGAGGCTAGCAAATCTAGTGCTGGACTTACTCTGTTGACTTGTCTCCCAGTCCCCACTTTCTTTCCTTTTTCAACCAATAGATCGGGTTTATATTGAGTTTGTACTGCATTTCCCCTTATTTCCCTATTAGACCTAGAGACCAGTTGGATAGCCAGTCTCTGCTACTTTTCGCCCCCATTATTTCCTCTTTCTACCAAGTCCTAGATTCAGGTAACAAATCTTCCCCCACCCCCACCCCCTTTCTTCCTTGTTTGAACCAAGTTGTACTAGATTCTAGTGCATGAACTAGTTTTACCTCTTAACCGTAAAAAAATAGGTGGTTTTCGAACAGCCGATCGATCCTATCTATGAGGGGGCCTGAGAAATAGTAAAAGATACAAATGCAGCAACGTCGGGAGCTCGGGAAGTAGAGCAAGGCCGGTTTCGAAGGAAGTTATACCTGATGGTCGCCAGGATGTCGCTAGGTGGGCGGCGGGAGGCCGGATCTGCCCACACTACGGCAGCAAGGAAGAAGGGGTCGGAGGCACTCCCTCGTCAACGGTGCTTGGAAGAGAACGACAAGGCAGGCTGATCGGGACGCGCCAGCAGTGGGTAAGAGCTATCGCCGAGGACGACTGCGTGAACGTTGCACCTTCTCACCTTCCCCGACGGAGAGGATCCAACTGGATCTGTGACCAGCGGTGAGCAGAGAGAGAGAGTGTGTGGCCAACTCGTGTTTAGATTTGGAGAGGACGAGACAGTTTGAAGAGAGCAACACTAGCAAGCAAGCGCGGAGGCTCCTGCCTATATAGTGGAGTACTAGTTTTCTTTTGTCTAGCGGAGTCGACTTGACCTCGTCAATGACTGTCGAGAAGTCTTCATGCACGTGGCCTGGAGGTGCAGTTGTCGTCATTTTGATCTGAAGCACTGAATTATAACATATAACACGAAAAAATGCCACATGACAAGAAATCATAAACTCACTGCCCAAAGGAGACAACATGAATCCTGACGGACAAACTAGACGAGGAACAAAGCTCAAATTAAAGATAAATTCGTAGAAAAGGGGTCCATCGATAGATGCCCTAATTAACATAGCCGGCTTGACCTAGATGGCAGCCGAGTAGTCTTCGTGCATGTGCCCCAAATGACTATCCCAACTCAGTTGTCGCTGCTTAACCCTCGCAGTGATCCAAAGCACATGACACCTAATTTTGTGACAAGAAACCTTTTTTTAGATTTCTCACCAGAACTACAGCCCCGTACAACACAACCTGCATGATATGTAGACGATAGCCAATCCAGGCGTGTCTGCTAGAGTCTGGTCACATGCATGGACGAACTGATCTTCCGTGTCTTGCAGGGATCGTCCAGGCACCAACGTAGTACAACACTTCTCTAGTACTATCGCTCGTCTCCCTCTTCTATTAAGTCACCCGACTTGCGGGGCCGGGGAGTATGCCTATGGTCGGTTCTCAATTGCGGTCCCACATGTGTGCGCAAATGCAATATGACGTGCGTTCCATTCGGAGAGCAGCGTGCTAGACAGACCGACCGTCTGGGGTGCGATGCGAACGTGACGGGTGTGCTGTATACTCCATACATGTGTACCACCATTTTCTAGAGGCTTTGCTCCATGGCGCAATCCATGGATACAAAATTAGTATAGTGTACTATTTAAAAGTCGAGGGTGGGGCTTTTCCTGTGCGGTAGGCAGGGCAGTTCCGCCTAGTCGGTTCGACAAAGATGCGAGAAGATGAGGGAGTAGGCTGCTACAAACGTAGGGTTGTGTGATTTGACAGCGCGTTACTGCTGGACAGGTGGGGCCCGTGATTTGACTTTCCATTATCATTTTAACTGCGAGGCTACGACCGGCGTGAGTCTCCCAATTCCTGACCACCTCCATACAGGTGCCTCTCCCAATGCTCCACCATGTAGTAGAGGCTGGCTCTTGCATGAGAGCCCACTTCTCCACTTTTTCCTTGCCTCTTTCCTCCACATATGCAAAAATGCCATGTAAAGCGGGATTATAGCCCACTATTGTAGTACTTAATTGCTCCTACAGGTGCTAAGCTTACCACATAGGCATAAAGTCTGATGTGGCAAGTTTGGTGACCCAAGGAAGAAACGGTGCTAAGCGCGTGTACCTAGGTGAAAAGACAATTCTGAGTCTATAGCTAATTAAATGAAGCAAACTTAGCAACAAAAAACTAATAAGCACCTATGCATTGGGGACTTGATTGCTAAGCCATTTAATGCCCTTAGCACCTCATCTAGAGCACCATTTCATTGGAAGAGGTCACTCCTTGGCAAATGCAATAAATACTACTCCCTCTGTCCCATAATATAAGAAGGTTTTGGCACTACACTAGTGTCAAAAACGTTCTTATATTATGGGACAGAGGGAGTACGAAGAAAGAGATAAAGAGAAGTAAAAAATACACTTATAGCCAACCTTATAGTTAACCTTGTTGTAGTATGAGTGACTAAGTGATGACTTGCCAACATAAGATAGCCTAACGCACTGTGTTAAATCTCCAAGGGCGCGACCGCGCGACCGACACGACGGGCGTGGTAGGCGTCACCGTGATACAGGCTGCTGGCAGCCCTTGGATCTGAGATCGAACGGTCGCATGCTAAGTTGCTGAAAATTTGCAGAATAACCCTCCAGGATAGGATATTCACCCATAGGTCTATAATCACGCCACGCAACCGTTCGATCTCAGTTCCAAGGGCACTCAGAAGCCCGTATCATGGGAGAATGGATAGCCACTACCCTGCCGTTCGCACGCTGGCAGTTCGCTCCTACTCGTCCTCGCACGTCCTTTAATATAACGGCGGTTCGCTCCTAGTCGTCCCATCCTTTCACATTACGGCAGTTCCACTAATCCTAACCCTCCTCCCAAATCCATGGCGTCCCAAATCTCTATGATCAGCGGTGAGTACAAGGTTAGAACCATCACCGGCGATGAGTTCGACGTCATCTACACCCTTTCTTCCACGAAGGTGAAAGGATGCCTTTCTCGCTTAAGACGCATGTTCGAAAACTCAGATGATGAGTGGGTCGCTGGGCTAGATGTTGACTACACCACAATCCTGGGACGAGAGACGTATCTAACGGAGGAAGAGAGGAAGAAGCCCGCCGTGATCCAGATTTGCGTGCATGACTTATGCTTGGTCTACCACATATGCCATGCCGACGTTGAATGCCTGGATTTTAAGAACTTCCTCGAGAGCAACCTAGTCAAATTCGTTTCTGTAGACTTTATGAATGACAAAAGAGTCCTGCGTTAGATAGGCGTCATTGTAGGCAACCCCTTCGACCTCTAGAAGAATCGGTTGCTGCCCTCTAGTGTCTAGCCTTCAATGCTGACTCTGGTAGGAGCCATGGTTCATCCTTCGTACGGTAAACTGGAGAAACCTCATCACACATTTCATCGTCATGCATGGCAGCAGAATGTACTAGATATAGACCACATCCACTACGCTGCAATGGATGGCTACCTTTGTTTCAATATCTACAAGGGTTGGATGAAGAGCAAGAGCCAAGTGTGCGGTTCAAGCAAAGAAGTATCAGCCAAGAGGAAGAGGGACAAGGACGAAGTCGAGGATGTGGACAAGGACTCCGAGTAACGTGGCAGTGTCGTTGCTCATGGTGGTTCTAATGCAGTGTTTACCGGATTAGTTGCATAGTTTAATTTTAGGTGTGCTTAGTTTAATTTGAGGGGTGTGTTGTGCTGAGCCCCCACCAGAACTATGTTATGTTTCTTCTCATTACTTTAACTCTTCAGTATGTACATACTAGTATTTCTTACATTTCATCTTTTAGTTGGTATAGTACTACCACTCGTTTCTTCACATTATATACGTACAATATATATGGCCAACATCATATAGCCAGCAGTTTAGTTGTCAAAGAATTTCAGGGTGCTTAGTTTTGTCAAAGAATCCCAGGGTGCTTAGTTTTATTTGAGGGGTGGGTTGTGCTGGACACCATTATTGTGACTAGCCTTTTTAATAGTACTATATGCATAATTTGGCAACGAGCACTCTCTATATGTACCACCTTTTTTTTTAATTTCTAGTTTTGCTCCATGGCGCAATCCATCGATACTACTACTATACAAAAGTATACATTTTTTAAAAGGCTAGAGGGCGGGGCAGTCTAGCTTGGTCGGTTTCACGAGAGGCGAGGGCCTTTGTGATTTGACGGCTCATTACTGCTGGAAGGCGGGGCCTTGTGATTTGACTGCTCGTATAAATGTGCCGATGACCCGAGGAGGAGCAAAGAACCGTACGGTATACTCAAGTTTTCCACTGGAGTAGTACTACGACGGAGGAGCACGAAACACGGTAGCCCAGTGCCATATGGCAATAAACAATGATCTAATTTGCTAGTCATCTCATTGTTAGCATTGTTCTATTCATGCCTCGCAGAGAACGTGACACGTGCAGCGAAACACCCAAAGCAAAAGATGAAACACAGGAGCAAAAGAAGAAGGAAGATTATCACCCCAAATGATCTAATTCTCCACGGAGTCGTAACTGCTTCTTCATCGCCTCCACGACCTCCATCTCCTTGTGCGTCTCCTCTGCCATCTTCTTCATTCTGTCCATGACACGGGATTTCTCGACGCGAGCCTTCATCATCTGTTCCACGGCCGCATTGCGTACCTTGACAGCAGTCGGGTGCTTGATGCAGAGCTTCGCCAACTCCTCCTTCTGTTCCATGACGAGGGCATGCAACATCTTCATCAAGGAACTACTATTCTCATGCATCTTCTTCCAGCCGGCATTCTTCTCCTTCAATAGGTCGAGCTCGTGGCAGAGCTTCGCCTTGTCCTCCTGAAGTTGCAGGATTTGGCCGGTCGCCTTCTTCTCTGAGGCAATGCTCTTCTTCAGCAGCATCACCAAGCCGGCGGTCAACTCCCCCTGCTTATTGAGCTCAGCGGGCATGTCGTCGAGGCTCTCCTCTAGCAGCTCCACCAAGCCTTGGATGAACTCTTTATGCTTATTGAGGTGCTTATTGAGCTAATCGGGCATGCCACCGAGGTATAAGGACTCCAGCACCGTCGGCTCGGCATGTTCGCCTCCGCGGCTAGGGCGCTCCTGGGAGCCATCGCCTGCCCGTGGGAGATCTTTCGAGGTCTCTGCGTGGCGGCGAGCCCTCTATTTTTTCACAGCCTTGGTTGCCGCTCCCTTGTTATGAGTAGTTCTCGACCTAGAGCTCTGCTCACCGGCCATGGCAAGGATAGACAAAGAAGAAGCACTTATGAGGAGGAAAGATAGAGTAATTTTCGGTTAGGTAGTTCCCCTTTTTATAACCTAAGTACTAGCAATAGTACTAATACCTGCATAGTGGGAACACGTTCAGGTTTGGTACGTACTAGTAGGTGTGAGCAGGCTTTTGAATGGTATGGGAACAGGGTAAAGATTAATTGATGCTTTTGGTTTCGAGGCCCGAAACGGCTCCCGATGAGTTTAGTGGAACATAAATTTCAAGTACACTACACTGCTCAAATGCGTAAATATTATGTTACTGTCAACAATTGGCACAAAATACGAAGGAGACCAATGGAAGTACTACTAGCAACCCATGATTTAACTACTCGCATGCGCGCAGTGGAGTAGTAATGTTGCATGCGCTGTATTAATTGACCATCAATGAAGTGAACGACTTTACACGCGTCAAATTATCACATGGGGTGGATCTTGGTACAAAATTGCGTCCGCCCGTGTACCCGCGTGTGCGTGCGAGGGAATGAGTGCGTGCGTGGCGTGCGTGCACATCTTCGCTTCGTGCATGTACCGACAGTATGGCTCAGGGAGGACGAGTACATTCTTCTGGAACCAGCAGCACGTCACTGTGATCAATCCACACAAGGAGGTCGCGACAACGCCTCCACATGTGCCACGTGGCTTCATGAACTGTAAGAGAGACACTGTGTAGCGTGCCATTGGAATTCTAATTTACGTGTTTTGCACATACTCGAAGTACTAGTAAGGTACACGTGCATTGCACGCATCAGATTTTGCAACCAAATTATGAATAAATACCACACTATAGCATGTAAGCTCTGAGTCATATATGCCTGATGTAGACCTTCGTTTAATTCTTATAGTTCATCTCATTCAAAATCAATTAGTTTTTATAAAAAAGCTAGGGCCTCTTGGATTCGTAGGATTTCCAAAAGGCGGGAATAGGAAAAACATGGGATTATAGTGGAATGTCGTCTTGAATCCTACAGGATTGTACGAGTGTTTGATTGTGCATAGAAAAAACGCAGAATTCTTTCAAAGAGGTTTGAGTGGATGGGATGTTTCCTATGAAATCTAGTGCAAATGAATCATATGGAAAAATTCCTATGGTTTACAATCCTACGAATCAAACAACCAAGATAGGAAAAATTCCTAAGGATTAGAATCCTCCAAAATTCCTTTGAGAATCCTTTGAATCAAAGAAGCCCTTAATCTATTTTATGATTCATGGAATTGTGCGTTGAAAAGCATAAAGTAAAAATAAATAATGGCAATTCAACTAGAAAAAAAGTTTGGCAGTTATGATACGGAAGATTCTAGAACAAAGGAGAACCACTGTTGTTTTGAGGTTTGTGCATCATGCTTAAGTTCAACCATGGAGTCTGCTAGATTGTACATGTGGCAAAATCCGGTGGGGGGCTAGAAGATGGTGCGAGGGGCCGAGTGGAGGGAGACTATGAAGGAGTGCACAAGTGCGAGATCGATATTTAGAGAGAGGGGGCAAGAACATGCGATGTTGCGCGCAGTGGTGGGGCCATGAAAAATAAATGAGCTAGGGGTCTAAGAATTGCTAATCCTTTACGAGGAGGGTCAATTCATGAACTTAAACCATTTTTAACAGCAATTGTCTAATGATCACATTCATATTAGCCTCGATATATAGTGATGTTAGGGGGGGCAGGGCCCTTGCTGCCCCCTGTCTTCGCCATTGTGCGCGCGTCTGAGAGATGAAGCGGAAGGCATGGATGATGAGAGGGGGACGTTGGATATATAATTAATGTGGGTGTATTAGCTATATATGTTAATCCTATATAGAGAGGTATAGATTGATCGATGTGGACGTGGGAAAGAGGGTGAGACCTCACTGGATATATCGATTGATCGGTTTGTGTGGAAAACTATGAAAGACCTAGCTATATACACACATACATAGAGGAACATCGATCGTTGCGCATGCACGCGTGAGAGATAAAGAATGCCCGATATGATGGAGAGGGGGATGTGTGTGGGTGTGTGCCTTCATGGGAGACCGACCTGAAGAAAAAGATTGCATGTGTGCGATGGATAATGCCGACTGGTAGTGTGTGTGCATGCATGCACGAGAGAAAGTTAGTGGTACAATTATAAAGAGAAGACGACTGTGTGGGTGTAAAAGACTAGGTGAGGTCATAATCAATGTAAAGTTGAATTCAAATATTTGAATAAGAGATCCTGATGTTTGAAACCCATGCATGCATGAATATAACGGAGATCTGCGCGGTGTGGTTTGGAAACGAGCATGTTGTAATGTATACACATTGAACAAGGTCAGACTGATTTGAATTTGAGATACCGATGGCAGACATCATTTGGCCACGTCGCATCCGTGCATGCACACACTATTCTAGTTGGAGATGATGGGTGGCTTTCGCATCACATATCTATATCTATACCCCTATATATATTATATATTATATTTTTTATATTGTGTGCGGGTAACTTTAACTTTGAAAGATGGTCGTTGGATGAGGCGAATCCGATGGTCCAAAGATGGCAAATTTGAGCACTACTGGCCGTTGGATATCATCTAGATTCCACCAGATTTCGCCACATGTATAATCTAGAAGACTCCATGGTTGAACTTAAGCATAATGCACAAACATCAAAACACAAGCACTTCTTCTTTGTTCTAGAATCTTCCGTATCAGAATTGCCCAAATGTTTTTCTACATGATTTGCCATTATTTGTTTTTACTTTATGTCTTACAACGCACAATTCCATGAATCTTAAAATAGATTAGCTTTCTTATAAAAACTAGATGATTTTGAATGAAATGAACTATAAGAATTAAACGAACATCTACATCATGCATATATGACTCAAACCTTACATGCTATAATGTGGTATTTCTTCATAATTTGGTTGCCAAATCTCATGTGTGCAATGCACGTGTACCTTACTCTAGTCTAAATGGTGTTTGTGTGTGTGTTGTGCGTGTTGAGGTGCAAATTGTCTTTTTTTTGGGTACACGTTAAGCTTGTTCTCCCGAAATTTCAAGTCGTGCCTTGTTATGCCGAAATTTCAAGCTAGCGTCTCTGTCTATCGTGCTGCGAAACTCCCGCCTCTTCAACCCACGCCTAGTTACCCCAAAATATTTAAGATATATCTTTGTCTCGTTGTGCTCCGGCAACTCCCTCCATCTCAACCCGCGCCTTGCTATTCCAAAATTACAACGCGCGTGAAAACTCCCACCTCCTGTGAAATCTCGACAGGCGAAATGCCCGTGGTACCCCTGAACCAAAAGAACCGCCTCAAATCGGTGGGGGTACTTTCGTAACTTACGCCACATTTCAGACAAGCGCGTCCCTAAGCCATGGTTCCCCACTCCCATCCCATCCGCCCACCCATTCGTACACCAAGGCCACGAAAACCCGTGACGAAGCCCCACACCCTCCTCCGTTCGCCACCCAGCCAGAGCCTCTTCCCTGATGACGTCATCCACAGCAACACCTCGATGTCCCTCATCCACCGTACCGGATGAGGATCCGTCGTCGATCTCGTCATCTCGCCGGTTCAGCCATCCCGTCCTCCACCTCCAAGGAGTTGCCCCGACGTTCCCCTCGTCTTTCACGCCACCTCCATTCCCACACCACCGTCTTCACCTGCACCAACGGAAGAGCATCATCATCATCGTTTCCTCGGATGAAGCTGCAGCCTAATCGGTGCCCCCAAAGAGGTTGTACACTAATCGCCGCATTTTCTTCTTGATTCGATCTCACGGTGCTGCTGGCGCTCAGTCCCGAGCAAACACGGTGCGGCTCCATCCACGGCGGCATCACCGGTCACTTCCTCCATGGCGTCGCTCCCTCTGCTGCTCTACTCTTGCTCTCGGTCCCCTGCCTGGTCTGATCTTGCTATTGCTCTTGCTCGCCCTGCTGCTCTCGCTCTTGCTCTTGCTTGTGATGCTGCTCCGATTTAGCTAAACTTCAGTCGACTGAATCTGTCGGATTTCGGGTTTCGGCAGACCCTTGAGGTTTGAACATTGGGGTGCGCACGAAGATCTTTCCCCTACCAGCTCACGTCTCGATACTTGCAAGGAATCTAAGCTAGAAAGAAGAGCACACAAGGGACATGAGGTTTATACTGGTTCAGGCCACCATTGTGGTGTAATACCCTACTCCAGTGTGTGGTGTGGTGGATTGCCTCAAGGGCTGATGATGAACAATACAAAGGGAGAATAGCCTCGCAAGGGGTTGTTCTTGAGATGGTGTGATGAATTGCTTGGCTGAGTTCAGTCGCTTCTCTCTCTCTCCCTATGATCTGATTGATCTGTTTCCAGCTCACCTCTACTCTGTGGTGGCTAGTCCTATTTATAGAAGGAGGCCTTGGGCCTCTTCCCAAATAATGAGCGGGAAGGGCGCCAAGAATTGGCCATTTTGAAGGGGAACATCTAGTACACTTATCCTAACTAAAGTTGGTCTTCGGCTGCCAAAGGCTCTGACGATGACGTCGTCCTGGGCTCCACGATGACCTCCATCCTGCCATTCTGCGGGTCTTGGTCTTGTTGCACTGAAACGGTAACCTTTGCATGATGCCTTGGCCTGTGCTTGCCCCCTTTGCACCGAAGGGGAAACAAGGACACTGCACAGGCCGGCGCCCGCCTGGCCTCGATCGTCATGGCTTGCGTCACGGGTTCCACGCGAGGTACCCTACCTTGATCTCTCCGCCTCCTCGCGAGCCTGCCTGGTGAGGCCGCACTTGAGGAAGTTTCCTGTTGCCCGCCCCGCGAGTCTTGGCCCCTCGCGAGGGTCTTAAGCTTGAGCTGATGAAGCTGGGCCGCACTGGGCCCCCACTTGAGCCACGCCGCAGGCAGGCAAGTCTGGGGACCCCCGTTCCCAGAACGCCGATAGTAGGCCCCGGGCCCAAGGCGCGCCCGGACTTGGCTTAGCAGAGAAGCAAACGGGCAAGTGCGAAGCGCCGCGGGCCCCAACAGCCTACGGCCTTGGGTGCCGCGTGGCGATTGATTGGATGTGGGCGTCTCCGCTTCCCCATGACGCCTCGGCAACCGCATGGCTTGACAAGTCCCTGCATGCAAAAATGGGTCATGATTACCTGCGATCGTGGAGGCCGACGGTTGGCCTCCTCCGGCTATATGTACGGAACGGTGCGAGCCCTTCCAGTCCATCCCTTCCTGCTACTCCCTTTCTTTTTCTTCCTCGCCCTTGCTCCTCCTTATGCCAATGGCACCAATCCGCCGATTTTCTGCAGAAGAGAAGGGAAAGGCCCCCCGAGAGTGTCCCGACCCACTTTCGCCAAAGAACCGGCTAGTCCTCTGCCACCGAGACGAGGGTGCTCGGCAGGGGGTGTCGAGGCCTTGGTTCGAGCGGACGCCGCCTGGGTTTCCGCTGCCCTTATATGCCTGAATTGAGGGCCCTGGAGAAGAAGGCGCCGAGCGACACCGACGGTGCCGCTGTCGATGCCGGCGGGTAAGGGAGGTGCGCGTCGTTCCTCCTAGAGTCCATGCCGAGGGCTCCTCTCGCGAGCTTGTGCACCACGCCGCCATGCCTCCTCGATCCTGGATTTGCCTTGCTCCCTCCTTTGCCTTCGAGATCCTGCCGAGGGGGCCTCTTGAGCTCTGGCTGCAGCACGCTGACTGCAGTACCCCTGCGACCGGAGAGGAGGTCGAGGTCGTCGCTCCGGGCAAGGTCTACATGATCGTGAATGGGGCGAGATCGCCCGGGTCTGCCGGACAGGGGGCGCCCTCGTAATCCACCTTGAATACGATGGCGCCTCCTTGCTGTTCTTCAAGGTCTTCGACGCGGAAGGACGCCGGCTGGAATGCTGCCCCGAGAAAGGCGGTCTGGGCATCGTTGTGGCGAGGACCAGGCCTGCCAACCGCTTCCCCAGCGGCTCCTCAGGCAGCAGCGGAGGTGCCGGAGGGTCCAGCGACTCCGTCGAGCTTCTCGCAACTCCGGAGACAAGCGACAACAGCTACGAGCACCCGAGCTCGCGCCGCGCCCGGAGCAGGGCAACCGCATCAGGTCGCCGACACCACTGATCTGTATGGGGTTGGCGCCGGCGCCTGACGGCCCACTGTTGATGATAGCGTCTTCTGCGGAGGCGCGCGCTGTTATCGCTCCTTAGGATTAGTACCTTTTGTTCCCTGCGAGGAATCGTAGTACCACCCCGCGGGGCATGTGAGACGCCGGTCATGCCTTTTGTGAATATTATATCCTTATTATGAATCGATGTGAGATGCTTGTCCTATAACGGCTCGGCTCCCCCTTTCTTTCCTCACGAGGGCTCGGTGCTCTACGCCGACAGGTCCTAGTCCCCAGGCAAGCTTCAGTCGTGGCTGGTATGCCAGGTCGCGATGCCGTGGTCAAGGCCAGGAGGTGAGCGGCCCAAGGTCCAGTAAGAGCCCCTGAGTCGCGATGCTCAGGAGGTCCCCTTTGGCGCTCAGGCAGCCTCCGCTGGGCAAGAAAGGCGGGCAGCATCGCCGTGACAGAGCTGCAGTAGGCGAGGGTTTGGCGCTGAGTCGATTCAATTTTTGCGTGACTTATCTTGTAGGTTGGGGTAGTTTTCGGTGAAGTGTCGGGCCTGCGTGGCGGCAGCTGAGGTGTTGCTGAGTTAGCTCCTCGCGAGCTTCATCTCTCTCCCCCGCACTTTCTTTCATGCTCTATGTCCTCAGGTCCCGGCCCTCGAGCGAGCTCAGTCGCCGCTGGTATGACAGGTCGCGATGCCGTGGGTCAAGGCCAGGGGTGAGGGCTGGAGAGCCAGTAAGAGCCCATGAGTCGCGATGCTCAGGCGCCCCCCTTTTAACATGCAAGTGGATCGTGCCGGAGAGAAGGGGAGAAAGCTCGCGATGTCCCCAGCATTACTCCTGGAGCGGGTCCTACATATCAATCACGGGGGAAAACAAGGTATGTTGTTATGGTTGCCAGCCAACCATTGGTCGCTCCAAGGGAGTGATTGGGGCACTGAGGGCCTGGTGAGGTGGCGCCTTGCAGGGCTGCTGCGGCCAGAGCTCGACCACTCAGATTTATCGGCGTTGTAGGGACGGACCCATGCACAAGTGCCGTGCCAGAGCGAGCGGCTCCAAAGGTGGGTGTCAATCGAGTAGGCGATTAGGTCAAGCATGTTAAGCACGAAAGGAGAAAATCCATTTAGATAGATGCGGAAAAAGAAAACGCCACTAGGTTAGGCCCGAGCAGCTTGGGGATAATGCAGCCCGAGGGGCGCCCCCAACAAGGTAGGTAAAGAGCATAAGCAAAACGGATACATGCCGCAGGGACGGACCCACGCGACCTGGGAATGATGCAGCCCTGTGGGTGCTCGCAGTTGAAAACGGAACTTGAAAGATGTCACCTGATACGGTTGGAGATGAAGGGAAGCTGAAGTAGCAGACAACGCGCGGCGAGGAAGCCGATCCTCACGAGCTCCCGGGACCAGGAGCCTCAGGAGGCTCTGGAGGTCCGGGCGGCTCGGCAAGGTCCATCTCCATGTCCTCCAGGAACATGTGGTGCCTGGCCGCCTGAGCCTCCAGAATGCTCCTCATCAGGTGCTGGTGAGCAGCAGCCGCGTTCGGTAGGCCGAAAGGCATGCAAACATAGCTGTGAGGTGGACCCTCACAATGCCCCACACGCGAAGGCCAGAGGTGCTCCTGAGACGCGGCTCGGTTGAGCCCTGGTACGTCGATGCAGACACGCAGCCCACCATACTCGCCTGGATGTGGGGCTATGGCGGGTAGGCGGCGGCTGCCGCGGATGACTCTTGACTCCTGTAGCTCCTGAATGTTCCTCGCGATGAACTCCTGAGGGTTTGGCCCTCCTTGCCTCAAGCCTTCCTGAGGGAAATGTGCCTTGAAGCACGCCTCCAAATGGTGCCCGAGCGCCTCCCTTGTGACCTTGGCAAAGTCGGTGGCTCCCCAAGAAAGAGCCCCCGAGCCCTGCCCTAGGAGGGCGCTGGGCGCGCCTTCCTAGGCGACAGAGGGTGGCGTCCCCTGAGCGGGCGCGAGTGCTGACGCGACACCTCCAGTGGTGCCTGCCTCGTGAGGTTTTGGGCCAGGTGAAGCCTTCTTCTTCTTGGGGACCGCCTCGGGAAGCCTCCCGCTCCTGTGATCTGGGTCTTTGATTGCCGTGGCCTGGAAGGCACGCTCAAGAGAACACACTGCATCCCTTTCCTCATATGGCACTGTGATGACTCCACCGCTTCCTGGCATCTTGAGGACGTTCTAGCCATGGTGAATCACTGCCATGAACTTGGCCAGGGCTGGGTACCCGAGGATGGCGTTGGATGGCAGGCGAATGTGGGCGACGTCGAAGTCAATGAGCTCTGTGCGGTAGTTGTTGCGCTGCCCAAAGGTGACAGGAAAGCGAACTTGCCCTATCGGAACGGTGGAACCATCAGTGACTCCTGAGAAAGGCTTGGTTGGCTGAAGCTGATCATATGGCACTTGGAGATTGTTGAATGTCTCGACGGACAGGACATTGAGTCCTGCTCCGCCATCGATGAGGGTCCTGGTGACTTGCACATTGCTGATGACTGGGGAGTAAAGCATTGGGAGGACTCCGGTCGTGGCTGCGCACTTGAGCTGATCCGCTGAGCTGAACATGATAGTGCACGCAGACCACCTGAGGGGGCGCATGGCCTCAAGTATGGGCAGGACTGCATTCACCTCACGAGCAAACTGCTTGAAGATGCGCTGTGAGGCTGGGGCCTGAGCACCGCCCAGGATGCAAGCGATTGCGCGCGGCTCCTGGAAGCCCCCAGCCCCCTCGTCCTAATGATGGTCTTCATTCCTCCTCGGTAGTGGTGGCAGAGGAGGGAGGCCTGCGTTGCCTTGAGGGCGGTCCTCACGAGGCTGATCCCTCCAACCTCCCTCGCGAGGCTGGTCCTGCCAGCGATCCTCGCGAGGTCAGTCACGCCACCCTTGACGAGGGCCTCAGTCTTCCCAACATCCTCCGCCTCTTCCTCCTCCTCGGCCATAGCCCTGGTCATTGCGGTCGGGGCGTCGACCGATACGCCCATCTTGCACGGCCCTGAGCTCTTGGCATTCGTTGGTGTTGTGGGTGTAGAGGTCGTGGTACACGCAGTATCGGCTGCCCTTGGATGACTCAGGCTGATCCCTGCCTCGCTTGGTGTCTGGCTCTGCTGCGAGCACAACAGCCCCCTTGCGCTTCACGTCCTTGACCTTGGGCTTCTTCTCTTCCGGATCGGCAGCCGGAAGCTCGAGGAGGGAGAGGCGCCCTTCCTCAGCCCTGGCGCACTTGGTCGCCAAGTTGAACTGCTCCAGGGATGTGTACAGGTCTTCATGGACTACTAGCTCCTATTTCATCTTGATGTCACGCACGCCATCAGAGAAGGCTGAGATGATGGCTTCCTCAGTCACCCTGGGGATCTTGATGCGAGCGTTATTGAAGTGCTGGATGCACTTCTGCAAGGTCTCTCCTGGCTGTTGCTTGATGTAGCACAGGTCGCTCATGGCCGAGGGACGGTCGCGAGTGCCTTGGAAGTTGGTGATGAAGCGGGTGCGCATCTCGTCCCAGGAGGAGATCGTGCCAGGAGCCAGGTGCGGGCACCGTCCTTGAGCACCATGGGAAACCAGTTCGCCATGACCTTTTCGTCCCCGTTGGCGGATTCGATGCCCAGCTCATAGAGCTGGAGAAACTCCGCGGGGTCGGCAGTGTCGTCATAGCGAGGAGGCAGGTACGGCTTGAACTTGTCGGGCCATGCGACGCTATGCAGCTCGGCGGTGAAGGCGCGGCAGCCTGCAGTCGCCAGCGAAGCTCTCTGCTGATGCAGGGCTTGCTCCTGGAAATTCCCACGCGCCGCTGCCTGGAGCAGCGCGGGGTCTTGGTGTGGCGGCGTAGGGATGCGGTCATGGCGCACCGATGCTGGGAGCACACGAGCACCTTCTTGGGGACGAGGGATTTCTTGGCAGCTCCTTTCTTGTCGCGCAAGCGCCATATGTGGAGGGTCTCGTCTTGGGGCCGCACGCCTTGGAGCCAGGGCGCCTTCTTGGGGAGGAGGTGGCGGAGGCACCTCCTGATCCTCGCCTCCTGCGCAGGATGGAGGGTGAGGCAGCGAGAGAGATGGCAGAGGAGATCCCCCTGCGGTGCTGACGAGCTCGGTGATGCGGGCGAGCCAGTCCTCGTAGAGGTCGTCGACGGGACGGTAGTGCAAGAGTTCATGCGCCAAGAGCAGCGCAGCGTGCGCGTCCGTGGGGGCGCGACGGGCGTGGGATGACGAACCGGCTGGAGTCAGTGACGGGGTGGCAGTGCGGCCTTCCCGCCGCACCGAAGGATGCAGGGACAAGGCCTACTGCTCGTTCCCCGCCGGGACGGTGGCGGCGTTGGCGGCAGGCGAAGGGGAATGACGGGGGCGTCCGCTAACAGGAGCCGTCTTGGCGACTCGAGCGGCGAGAGCAGCCCGACGCTCGGCGTGGGCTCGGCGAGCGTCAGACATGGACACGGCGGAAGATCATGCATGAACAGCGGAAGAAAGATTCCGGCGCACCCCTACCTGGCGCACCAAATGTCAGATTTCGGGTTCCGGCAGACCCTTGAGGTTCGAACACTGGGGTGTGCACGAAGATCTTTCCCCTACCATCTCACGTCTTGATACTCGCAAGGAATCTAAGCTAGAAAGAAGAACACACAGGGGACACGAGATTTATACTAGTTCCGGCCATCATTATGGTGTAATACCCTACTCCAGTGTGTCATGTGGTGAATTGCCTCAGGGGCTGATGATGAACAATACAAAGGGAGAACAACCTCACGAGGGCTGCTCTTGAGCTGGTGCGATGAACTGCTTGGGTGAGTTCAGTCGTTCTCTCTCTCTCTCCCTCTGATCTGATTGATCTGTTTCCAGCTCGCCTCTACTCTGTGGTGGCTAGTCCTATTTATAGAGAGAGGCCCTGGGCCTCTTCCCAAATAATGAGCGGGAAGGGCGCCAACAATTGGCCATTTTGAAGGGGAACATCTAGTACACTTATCCTGACTAAAGTTGGTCTTCGGCTGCCAAATGTTCTGACGATGACACCGTCCTAGGCTCCACGATGACCTCCATCCTGCCGTCCTGCGGGTCTTGGTCTTGTTTCACCGAAACGGTAACCTTTCCCTGATGCCTTGGCTTGTGCTTGCCCCCTTTGCACCGAAGGGGAAACAAGAACACTACATAGGTCGGCCCCCGCCTGGCGCCCACCTGTCCTCGATCGTCATGGCTTGCATCACGGGTTCCTCCCGAGGTACCCTGCCTTGATCTCTCCGCCTCCTCGCGAGCCTGCCTGGTGAGGCCGCTCCTGAGGAAGCTTCCTGTCGCCCGCCCCGCGAGGCTTGGCCCCTCACGAGGGTCTTGAGCTTGAGCTGATGAAGCTGGGCCGCAATGGCCCCCCACTTGAGCCACGCCACAGGCCGCAGGCAGGCAAGTCTGGGAACCCCCGTTCCCAGAACGCCGACAGAATCGACTTTTGGGTCAGTCGATTTTCAGGGGGTGGGGGGCTCGCCGGAGTGAAGGAAAAACCAGCCGCAGCGGGGAGGGGGGCTCGCCGGAGAGGTACCCTACTATCTATCTTAGGGTTCAGGGTGGGGGCGGTGGTCGCCGGTGGTGGCATGGGGATTGCCGGAGAAAAAGCTCGGCACGGGGGGGGGGGGGGCTAGAGGGATGGCCGGGGCGGCAGCGGACCGATGGTGGGGAGTGCTTTCGGGGCGGGCAGGGCAGCGCCTGGCCGACCACGGGCGGCGGGGGGCTGCTGTTTGGCCGGTGGTGGCTCGCGGCTCAGGGGGTGGAGGTTGAAGATGAACTGCAGACCCTTGATTCCGTATCCAACAGCAACAAAATCGACTGACCAAAGATGAAAAATTCAGTCA
Source organism: Triticum aestivum (assembly GCF_018294505.1). NCBI lineage: Eukaryota > Viridiplantae > Streptophyta > Magnoliopsida > Poales > Poaceae > Triticum > Triticum aestivum. Next base: position 451,918,347 of record NC_057801.1, read on the forward strand.
ACTGACGTGTAGCCTCACCTTGCTAGTGCGTTCAGTTTCGACAGTAAAATTCAGTTTCGACCGCAAAATTCAGTTTCGACAGTTAAGTTCAGTTTCGACAGTTAGATTCAGTTTTGACAATTAAGTTCAGAGATGAGTGGCTGATGTATTTTACATCTAGCAGTTTGTGGTTATGTATTTTACGTCATGTATTGGAGATGCTATTAGAATTCCACTCAGGTTAACGTTGTCTCTCTTGTCCTGCTTCAGCCTCGGCGTCGTACAACTCACCGGAGCTGCTCCAACGACGAACCCCTCCATCACAGTGGAGCAGTACCTCGGGCTCCATCTCCAGATGCCTAAGATCTTCTTCCCCTCCTCCGACAGCCAAGTCAGCCGGAGTATCCTCACCGGCCAACCCAATCACGCTGAGATCGACATGGCTTCGCCAAAGAGGTTGTACACTTGTTGCATCTATTTTTTATTCTACATGTTATATATATTGTCCACTTAGAACACATAGTAACGTGAAATACGATTATTTTATCCTACTATATGACAAAAAGTGAGGTACCAGACAACTTAGCTATCCATGATGGACTCTCTTGAATGCCATCATTATTTATCTCTGCATGTTTGAGCTGTGCATTTGTCGATGGGCCTGGGAGTTGAGCTAGTATGGCAGTGGCCTGGGTCTAAAGTAATAGAAGTAGCACAAAAACATTTTTTTAGTGTAGGATTTTCCTTGCTCAAGCCTGACTACTAGAATCGCCAGTGCTTGAAAGGAAAGTGAATGAAAAACATAGGAATTGGAAAATTTCCTATGGTACTACTTATCATGAATTTGGTGCAAAGGAATGGAGCAAAGGAAAACTGTAGGATTCGTTCCTTTAGTGTCTCCTTGAAAGAAAAACCGTAGGAATTCTGATTTCCACTTCTCCTCCTTTTCATATTCCTATTCATCAAGCACAAGACTAAGAGATAGTAGTGCAATAGCATTATAACCGTACATTTTCTTGTGGTTTGACTTAATTTCACCATGCTTTTTTGCATCCTGTGATCTTCCAATTCTTGTGAATCAAACACCCAGATTGGCAGAAATCCTGTGTTTTTAAATTCTCTGTTTTTCACGTGCATTCCTATCCTATTCCTGTGTATTTCCTATCCCTGCATTGTTAGAATCCTCAAATTCAAACAAGCCCTTACTCAATTACTTCTGTTACAGATATGTGTCAAATAAAACCTTGTGTGGTTTGTCCTACTCCTGCGGCACTGTGTTCCACCCCAGCTCAGCTGCTCCAACAACAGAGGAGTTCACCACAGTAGGGATCCACTCTCCAGACTGTCTTTCACTACCTCGGATCTTCTTCCCCGCCGCCGGCAGCCACGACAACTGCATTACCATCATCAACTAAGCAGATGACCTTGAGGACTACACGGGTCCGCAAGAGAGGTCGCACTCTTCCATGTATGCTTACGTTATGCATCTCTTAATATGATGACATGCTACATTATCACCGTGTTCACCTATTAGACTCCGAGTCAGGTCCAAAATAATGTTGAAACTTGAGTTTTTAAATGGTTGTGGGGTACATATTGGGGTAGCAATCAGTACTATCTGTCTACTATCTGGTTAATCTCGGGTGTCTACTATGAGTTTCATGTTGGGTGCAAACAAACATTAAAGGAGCCATTATCTGTATTTTTTAACTAGGGCTATTATCTGCCTGCTATCATTGGTTTTTGGTCTATCCACAGTTTGCTACAATCAGTCTGGATTTGTGCATGCACTCCTTACATAATCTCACTATGTTTTATTCCTATGCATGCCAGTTATTGTACACAATGGAACTGATCATGTAGAGCAAAAGAGACGAGCCTTGCGTGGCAATATAATTACATGCAGACGTCGCTCCATGGTGGGCACAAAGGCAGCCCCCCCTCCACCCATTTCGGAACGTAATAAAGAGGAAGATAACTGTTCTGAGGGGGATTCAGAAGGAGAAGACCACTCCTATTTACCCCATGAAGTCTTTGCTCTAACTTGGCATGCTGATGTTGGTAATATCATGCATATGGTGCTTTGCATTGCTTACTGTATACATTAAAGATGTCATCTGCTTAGTTTAGACATGCTTTGTGTCAATGCCACCTGTTTAGTTTCCTTATCGTATATGTGAATCATGCAATGCCATCTTGTTTAGCCAGGCATCATATATGTGAATTTTGCAATGCCACCCTGGTTAGCTAGTCATCTTATATGTGAATTATATCATGCCATCATTTTTTTATTACGTGTTAAATTTGTCAACAATTTTAGTACATCCAATTACTCTTCCTGAGCATCAGACATTCGACACGGTCATGGAAAAATCTGGAGTGGAAACAAGGTCCAGAGCAGACAATGCTATCTGACGAAGCGCATGTCTTGCTGGTTACCGATAGCTCCTCAGAGGAGGATTCTTTGCTCTAACTTGGCAGGGTTATGTTGCTCATATCATGCATATGGTATCTTGCATTGTTATGTCATTTGTTTAGTTTACACATGCTTTATGTGAATGCCACCTGTTTAGTCTCTAATTACCATATATGTGAATTATGCAATGCCATCTTGTTGCAAGACATTATATATGTGAATTATGCAATGTTATCTTGTTGCAAGGTATTATATATGTGAATTATGCAATGCCATGCTGTTTAGGCAAGCGTCATATATGTGAATTATATCATGCCGTCCTTTTTTTGTATTTCTCATTGCTTTTGTCAACAATGTTTGTATATTCAACTGCTCTTCCTGTGCATCAGCCATTTGAATTGGTGATGGAGAAATCTGGAGTGAAAACAAGGTCTTCAGAGCAGACAATGCTACCTGCTGAAGCAGATATCTTGCTGGTTACGGATAGCTCTTTAGAGGAGGATTCAGAGGCAGATGACCAGTCCTATTATCCCCGTGAGGTGTATGCTCAAACCAGGGTTATATTACATATATCATGCATATGTTGTATTGAAATGCTTAGTTTATACATCATATACACAATATTGAATGCCATATCCTTAGTTGACATATCATATATGCGATTGCCCTCTGCTCACTTCCTTAGTATATAAATCATATATTTGAATTATGTCATGCCATGATGTATACATAGACAGCATGTATCTGAATTATGGCATGCCAACCCATTTTCTAAAGACATAATATAGTTATATCATCTCATCCTGTTTACATAGTCATCATATTTAAAATAATGTCATTCTATCCGTGAATTATATCATGCCATCATGTTTCCATCGACGACATGTTTGCGATTTATGGCATGCCAACCACTTTAATAGACACATCATATAGTTACATCATGTCATCCTGTTTACATAGTCATCATATTTTGAAGTATGTCATTCTATCATGTTTAGTTAGCCATCATACATGTGAAATTGTGTCATGCTATCCTGTTTAATTAGCCATCATATATGTGAAATTATGTCATGCTATTCTGTTTGGTTAGACAACATAAATGTGAATTATTTCATGCCCTGTTTTCTTCCCTACTATCCATTGCACCTGTCTATCTTACAATGTTTGTACATTCAATTACTTTTCTTTTTTATTAGCCATTTCAATTGGAGGAGGTGATGGCAGTATCTATGGGAGTAAAAACACGGTCTTCAGAAAAGATCGTGCTACCTATCGATGCAGATAGAACCACGGTTGTACTTGCCCAAGAACTAGCCCCACAACACATAACCCAGACAAATGCAGATTGTACCCCTACCCAGTTGGACAGAGAACCAGCTACACCCCTTCTAACCCCAACCCCAGCAGATAGTAACCCAGTTCCCATTGACACAGCACCGTCTCCACCATAGAGCACCCAAACACGAGCAGTTAGTAAGGCAACTGCAGTGCCCAAAGCACGAGGACCACCACTCCGAACCCCAAGTCAACACTTAAAGCAGCAGAAGAAGAATTCTCAGGTCAGGTTCCGTATCTATGGTTCATACTACTTTGCTCTTGCATCACTGTATTTACTCATACCAACTAATTTCAAATTTGAAGGATGCAATTGAAACTCCAATGGCACAACAGGTATGTTTTAAACCTGTTTCTTTAATGTGTTTGCTGTAGTAACTTGCTCTATGTTGATTTCAGTTTCAATTGAATAAACAGTTATGTTCTCATGCCATGCACATTAAAACTGTTGTTATTGTTGTGCAGTTTCCCACACTTATATTCTGTCTATGCTGCTTTGTCTTAAATAGATATGATTCGAACTATATCTATCTTGATTTGGCAACATAAACTAGAATGATATAGACCATGCAGTGACCATACTACATAGATATATGTTTGTTTCATGCTGTTATCCTATCCACCTTACTACTGAACTGGTTTACCAAAATGAGTTTCATATACTACATTGTAAACCTGTGATGTGTTTGTTTGTTTCTCTTTTAGAACGCGGATAAAATATTGGAGAAGAGTACCCCATTATGCAATGGTAAAGGAAGTAATCTAGTAAGGTTCAAGCTAGTGAGACATCCCTGTTGGTCTCCAAGAAAGCTGATAAAAACTATATTAAAGACACTGAGACAACCCCAAAGTCCTGTCTTGATGTAGTGTTCGAGTTACTGGCTACTACTGCTGGCACCAGCTCTTTGAACTCGTTGCCTAAATCAGTTCGGCTTCTTGAGTCTCAACTTCAAGTTGAAAGACATCGATCAGATGTTATGTGACAGGAAGCCGAAGGACTGAGGAAGTCCCTGCAGAATTTAGATGCATACTTTCTGGTGCAACAGGAAGTGTTGGAGGACTTAAGCGCCAAACAAGGGAAAGTTAATAAGCTTGCTAAGCATCTTGCCAGCATTATGGGTACCCAGGATATTGTTTCTTGAGCTCTTCTGAAGTGGTTTCAATTCTGGACTTGTTTTGCTGCGGTGTTTATATGCTGTTGTGTTCCCTATATTTGCACTACTGGCGAACTTTGATGCCCAGTGGATGTAATATCTGTAATAGCTGTGATAGCCTAGCGTAAGTTGCTTGCTTATTTATTTCCTTATTGTCTTGTTTATTTCTTTGCTTGTAGTCAGTGCAGTTCTTTTTCGGCGGTTTGCTAGTGGCCGCAGTACCTATTTTTTAAAACTAGGCCACAATAACCACGGGCTACATATTTAATGTAGTTACCATTTCCCTCCTACGAGTCGTAGAAACAATGGGCCTTCTACGGGTCATAGAAACCATGGGCCTTATACGGGTCGTAGACACAATGGGCCTTCTACAGGCTGTATCATCAATGGGCCTTCTACGGGCCATATGATTGGTTGGCCAAACATGGGCCAATAACAGACCGCATTATGGCTGTAAACGGGCTAGAGTTGGAATCGTCTGTTCATGGGCCGACCATAACGGTCCATCGTTAATCGGCCGTATTTGATGACGCTATGAAAACGGCCCAACATATTAACGGGCCACAAACGGGCCGACTGTAACCTCGGGCTGAATTTGGCCCACAAGCAGAAAATGACAGTAACGGGCCATAAATAAACGAATGCTGGAAATGATCTGAAGAATAAATGGGCTCTGAGAAGGCCGAAAGATAACATGGGCTGGAAACAGCCCAACGGAATAACGGGTCGTTAATGGGTATAAAGTGATACACTGTTCATTATGGGCCAGTTTCACCACGGGCCATTAATGGGTATAAAGAGATACACTGTTCATTACGGGCCAGTTTCACCACGGGCCATTAATGGGCGAAGAGTTACAAAGGGACTCATATGGGCCGAAAGACATCATGGGCCATACATGGGCCAGAAGTGAAAATGGGATGGAATCATATTGGATGGCCCAGATGATGCTACTGGGCCTAATTCGGATAGGGCGTAACGGGCCTTGGGTTAGCGGGCTGTAAATGGGCTATATGTGAACAAGCCATTAACAAGCTTTCCATGGGCCGGCCCACCACCTTTTGACCAAGTCAAACGGGCCGGCATTTTCACAAGAATGGGCCTCTGTTGGGCTGTACCACATGTTGAGGTATCATAGGCGCCTTATGTCCAATGAGTGGATGACATCTGTCCCAATGATGAGTCGACACGTGTTTCCTCCAGCCAATGATGATTTTACACGTGGAAAATCCCCATTGGTCGGGGCTGTTAACGGGTTATTGGATCCAAAACCGGACCCAATAGCTTAACAGCGTTCCGTTACGGTGGATGCCACGTGTCGGTCACCCTTGATGAAAGCACTTATGTGACGCGTGATTTATCGTCATGGAAGTGGACACTTCCGTGAAGATAATTTTGGTAATGTAATGGAACACTTCTATGACAACACAGGTATGACTATCTTGATTCTGTCATAAAATCGTCATGGATGTACATGCATGACAAAAAACACGACCTACTATGACAAACACATATCATCACGGAAGTGTATTTTTTTTGTAGTGTCAGCTTCCTGGAGCTTCTTGATGTTCTCCTCTGTAAAAGAGGAACCCATCCACTGGCTCTGCACTCTAGATTCGGACATGGCTGGGGTGTTTTGTCCAATGGAGAATATTGGGACTTGGGCGCTGGAGCTCGAATGTCAGATAGGCTGAGGAGGAAGAAGGCATGGGGTAAAAAAGATGGATCCTTATCTCCTTATAAAGGCAGTAGATATCAAGCTTCCCCTCATAAGCTTTAAATCTCGCCTATTCCCAAGGGGACGTGTGAACGGCACGGTTGGATTAACCCAACCCCTCTTGATGAGAATCCCGTAATAAGGGGACACAATCTCCGCTTTGACAAGATGTATCAATAACCGCGCCTCAAAACACGAAGCGGGGGCTGTATAATGGTTCGGGATACTAACAAGGCCAGGACATAATGCCTCGTCGGAAAAATCACCTATGGACATGACTTACTATGTTCTGAATATTTTTGCCCTTACAGCTCAAAGTTGTAATTATTGAACAGAGCCGGCTACACCTACTATGTGTGAAAAACTGCTTTGGAGTATTCGGAGAAGGAACCCGCCTTGAAATGCCGAAGACAGTCTGCGCGCCAGATACATCGTCACTGAAGCCCGATTCAGGGGCTAACGTGGGAGTCCTAGACTGTGGGGTCCTCGGGGAGCCGGCCTATGTGGCATGGGCCGGACTGATGGGACGTGAAGATATGAGATAGAAGGCCTTCTCCCGTGTCTGGGCGGGAATCTCCTTTGTGTGGATGGCAAGTTTGGCGTCCAGATGTATAGTTTCCTTCCTCCGTAAACCGACCTTGTGCAACCCTAATTCCCTTCGGTGCCTATATAAACCGGAGGGCTTAGTCCATAGGTAGGATCATAACCATACATGCTAGACATCTAGGGTTTAGCCATTACGATCTCGAGGTAGATCAACTCTTGTAACCCATATACTCATCAAAGTCAATCAAGCAGGAAGTAGGGTATTACCTCCATTAAGAGGGCCCAAACTTGGGTAAACATCATGTCCCCTTGCCTCATGTTACCTTTGATCCTTAGACGCACAGTTCGAGACCCCCTACCCAAGATCTGCCAGTTTTGACACTATCGGCGTTCTAAGAACGGGGGTACCCAGACTTGCCTGCCTGTGGCCTGCGGCGTGGCTCAGGGAGTGGCCCAGTACGGCCCATCTTCATCGACACATGCTCAAGACCCTCGCGAGGGGCCAAGCCTCGCGGGGCGGATGACAGGAAGCTTCCTCGGGCACAACCTCGTCAGGCTGGCTCGCAAGGAGGCGGAGAGATCAAGGCAGGGTACCTCACGAGGTGCCCATGACGCAAGCCATGATGACCAAGGCCAGGCGGGCACCAGGCGGGCGCCAGGCGGGCGCCGGCCTGCGCAGAGTCCTTGTTTCCTCTTTGGTGCAAAGGGGGCAAGCACAGGCAAGAGTATCAAGCAAAGGCAACCATTTCGGTGCAACAAGACCAAGACCAGCAAAACGGCAGGATGGAGGTCATTGTGGAGCCCAGGGAGGCGTCATCGTCAGAGTCTTTGGCAGACGAGGACCAACTTTAGTGAGGATAAGTGTACTAGATGTTCCCCTTCAAAATGGCCAATTGTTGGCGCCCTTCCCGCTCAATATTTGGGAAGAGGCCCAGGGGCTCCCTCTATAAATAGGACTAGCCACCACAGAGAGAGGCATGGGATCGAGATCTTGGGCAGGCTAGAGAGAGAGAGAGGCGACTGAACTCACCCAAGCAGTTCATCGCACCAGCCCAAGAACAGCCCCTCGCGAGGCTGTTCTTCCCTTGTATTGTTCATCATCAGCCCCTGAGGCAATCCACTACACCACAAACTAGACGTATGGTATTACACCACAATGGTGGCCCGAACTAGTATAAACCTCGTGTACCTTGTGTTGTTCTTCGTGTAGTTTAGATCCTTGCAAGGCGACGAGACGTAGGTAGGCAGGAGGTGGTGATCTCCGCACGCACCCCAGAGTTCGAACCTTGAGGGTCTGCCGGAACCCGAAATCCGACATTTGGCGCGCCAGGTAGGGGTGCGCCGGAATCCTTCTCCTGCCGCCTCGCGTATCGTCGCATCATCGTCATCATGTCCGGCGACCCAACGGGCAATCCCGATCCCTGGGTGGCCTGGCCCGCCCACGCAGAACCGCTTGCCCAGGGCGACCTCAACCCTGTGACCCAGGCAGCCCGCGGTTTGCAGGGCGCTGCGGGCCGCGGATGATGCAGTCAGGCGTCGCCAGCTCTCATGCTGCGGCAGGTGCGCTCGGCAGCAAGGGCCTCAAGCCACGCCACGGCCACGGCGCCGTACACCCGCCAGGAGCAGGCGAACTCAAGGGCCGCGTTCACGGTAGCCCGAGAGCTACTACAATGCAGGCTGCTGGAGGGCGGCCACGACGTGCTACTGGAGCGGGTGGCAGAGCTCCTGGGCTACGCTGCCTCGGGGGCTCATCCCTTTTGCACCCAGCCGTCGCCTCAGGCCCAAGGCGGACCGCACGAAGGCCCCACGCGCTCCCGCACAGCTCCGAGCGGATTCCAGGGCCACTCCAACACCAACCTGGCCGTCGGTGCCGGGCTACCAACAGTGCCGCCTCCGCCTCCGGCCAGCGAAGGGGGATTCACTACAGCCCACGGTCCTGGTGGGCCGCCGCGCTACCACTCCCAGGTTGGCACCTCGAGCAGGACTGCGTGGCACATAGGGCACTACAGCGAGGCGTTCGGGGCGGCGGCCCCGGAAGCGTACGTGCCCCACATGGTGGATCAAGGGCACACGCAGGAGGAAGACCATGGCTCGTTCCTCGGCCCAGGCTGGGGGTAAGATACACCCGAAGCTGAGCTCTTTCAGGAGCCCAGGGAAGGCCTCGTTGACTGCGCTGGAGGCAGCAACTATCGGGTACCTCTAATTCCACAGGAACAGGCATACGCTAAGCATGGATCACAGGAGGTACAGGTCGTCGCGGCGGATGGCTGCCCCAATCCAGCAGCTTCCTACCCCTCAGGAGGAGGGCACCGGGGGCTGCAGGAGAGGGGCCGAGATCCGGCCTCGCCACCGCGGTGCTCGGAGCAAGGCGTCCTCGGGAGGTAGGCCCTCTGCCGGGGAGGCGCCTTAGGGCCTACCCACGGCAGAGGACCCGTGGTCATCGGGGGAACCGCTGGCGACCACTCTATCCCATCGGCGGCGTCCTCGGTCTCCGGCCGTCGTCGATGCCAATAGAGTGTGGCGCAAGGCGGGGCCCTCGTCTGGCGATATGAAGCAAGGCCGGTACCTGTGAAGAAGGCCCAGTGCCTGTGAAGCTCGCCGCCCCGTGACACTCTCACGTAATAATGAGTGGGGCTGTACACGCCCCGGAGTCTCCAGAGAGCCGCCCTCAGGCCTTGGGGGCTCCCGCCCACGCCCAGTGGGAGCACTTAGCTCTGCGCTGGTGAGAAGACGTCAAAGACAAGACTAGGTGCCGGACGCGGCCTTTCTGCTTTTTTGCCTTTCCCTTAGTTGTCGTTTTTCCCCTGTTTGGATTTAAGTTGGATTTGAGCTTGAGATTTGCGTGTGTTCGGGGAAGGGGTGTTTAGTCTTGTTCGAGCAATCTCTCGTGTTCTGGCTACCGCCTTGCGTCCATCCAGCTTCAGCTGCCTCCCCTTGTGAGCCCCTCGCGAGCCGGGCCAGGCCAGGCATGCACGCAGACTGGACTGCCATCGCCATGCCCTCTCAGGAGGTTCATTACAGGTTCAATGGGTTCGTTCAGGGGGCACTCAGGACACCACGGCCCCCACAGGCTCGCTCAGGGCCCACGCGGGTCGAAGGTAAACAAGTCAATTGACTCGTCACAAGATCAGTTGCTCGGCGTAGGCATGCGGGCGATATCATATCTACAAATACGCTAACTGCAAGTTTTTTACATGAGGGGGTCCCCCTCCCAAAATGCTCTTACAACCTTCTGGGCCAAGCCCAAACTCTCTCTGCGCAGGGTAAAAAGCAGGAAGAGCGCGTAGTCAATCGGATAAATCCCCCAATGCATCATCAGGGGCACCTCCGGAGTCGTCACTGGCATTGTTGGCCTCGCCATCGCCTTCTACGTTGCCGTCATCAGCACCTAGGCCATTCACCACGCCGCCCTCATCAGCAACCACGACCACACCGTCGTCATCGGTGGTGAAGGCCCTAACAAGGGCGTGCACGTTGTCTTCCACCCAATGTGCCAGATCGCCCCGGATGGCCAGGGGCACCGGTGCGATGGCAGCATCGAAGTCAAAATGGGGGTCCATGTTCTGGAGATGACTGAAGACGCAAGAAAAAGCACGCCCAAGCTGGGAGCGGCTCCTCTCCTCCACCAACCTGTCGGCTCTGCCCGACCGAGTCTCCAGCTGCGTCACCACATCAGTGAAGAAGTGAAGGTTACCGGCATAGTTAACCACATGAGGCTCCCCAACGGCTGCCTCACAGATGTTGCCCAAGGCCGTGTTAGTTCTTTCCCGGAGCGTGCGGAGCATAGGGCCATGCATGTGCTCCAAGGTCTGCTACTGGCGTATCTCGTCCTCGTTCCGCCGCGTGACGGCCCCAACCGCGTCCACACTTTGACGGAGAAGAAGCACCTCGGCGCGGGAGGAAACCAGCTCCACCTGCGCCGCACCAAGGGCGGCCCCGGTAGCGTCCACGCGCCGCGTCACCTCATCCAGCTTGGCCTTCAGGGCGGCGGTCCTGCCCTCTGCTTCGACCCTGATCAACTCCATCCTTTCCTCGTACTCACGCTCGAGGTTCGAGCGGGCCGCCACCACACGACGATCAACCTCTTCTAGGGCTCAGGCTTCCCGCGCGGCAACATCATCCTCCGCCTGCGCCACCAGGTGCTCCCTTGTCTCCAACCGCTCGAGGTCCAGGGTGCGCTCGGTTGCCTCCAGCGTCAGTGCCTCCTCATGTCTCTGGAGCTCTGCCCGGTCGACCGAGGCCCCCATCATCGATGCAAGGGCCGCCTCACGCAACTCCACCTGCTGCTCCAGGGAGCTACTCCAGGCCCGGAGCTCCCATGCCCGCTCCTTTGCAGCCCTGCGACGCTGGTCAGCCTCCTGGGCCTCCTCGACGGCCCGGGAGCAGGCCTCTCGAGAAGCCGCCAGCGACACCTCGGCCTTCTCATCGTCGAGGTCACACTGGTGGCGCGCAAGGGCAACAGCCACCTTTAGCTTGCGCCTCTCCTCCGCTAGGCGCAGGCCCTCGGCCTCAAGGCGCGCGTCCTCGCCGACAAGCTCTACACCGAGCTGGCTCACTGCATCAGCCGCTCTCTGGAGAAACCCTTGGCGAAGGGCGTGGCACTCCCGGGCGCGCTCGAGCATGTCTTCTGCATCGTCCTCCTCCCCAGGCACGCGCGGAGGGCCACGAAACAGCACTCCCCTTTTGGGCAGGGGGCTGGGGGTTGTCGCCCTCGCGATGGTCGGGCGCACCCCGCCAGAAACCTGGCCCAGAGCCGGTCCGTCCTCCAAGGAAGAACGCGAGACCAGCCTCAGCCATTCACCGTCCACGACCAAGGGAAGAGCCCGGGGCAGGCTGGCTGCGCCCCGGGAAGGCTAGCGAAGGAGGGTCGTGAGGTGCACAGAATCAAGATGCACTTCAGGATGGCTCACCTCTCCAACCGACCTCACAACAAGGGCAGCACTCGAGCTCGGGACGGTTGGGGACGGTCGGGAGGGCGAGGCCTGGGGGATGGATCCTCGTCCATCTCCGCGAACTCAGCAGGAAGGGCCCTGCAGGGCAATGGTCAACTGAAGCAATGAGAAAGCAAGGGACCAAGAAATGAGAAGGCTTACTCATCAATGGCGAAGTACTTCCTGCACATCAATAGGCAGCAAGGGTAATCATCACCCAAGGCCTCCTTTCTCTTTCGGAGAGCCTCGAAGTCCACGCAGAAGCGACCTAGGAGCTCGGTGCAAGGGTCGGTCTGCGACGAGGAAGAAGCGCTGAGGTGACCGTCATCGGGGGCATTGCCCTGGGGCACGCCGCCAGACGCCGCCTCGTGGAGGATGGTCGGGGCCTCTGGAGCCTCTGCCATGGGAGACGTGAGCCGCGGCTCAGCACCTTCGGCCGCCACAGGGCAGGCCTCAGAAGCTTCCACCTCAGGAGTTCCGCATGGCGTCATCACCCCGACAGCAGCCCCCTCAGAGCTCCCCCGGCGGCCCTTGCCTCCCAGCTCCACCACTCGAGGAAGGACCGCCGCGGGCAACCGGAAGGGCGACCACCGCAACTGGGTTCTCACGAGGTCCCATGAGGTCTGCAGGGTGCAACCCCAATTCGTCGAAGTTGGGCATCTGCTTCACAAAATCAGCCCTGCCTGAGCAAATGTACAACAAGGCACCCCCTTCCCGGAGGCTGCCAGGGGAAGGATCCCCAGTCAGAATCATGAGAAGCTTCCTCGGCACTTCAGGCGCCAGATCTTCCTTCTGGAGCCTCATGAGATCGTCACGTCCCCCGAAGGTCCACATCCGGCAGGAATGACGCTGGAGGGGGGCAATGCGCCTCTGGAGGAACTCCTTCACCACCTTGGGTGCCGTCACACCAAGCGCCCTCAAGTTCTCGAAGCGACTCCAGATGAAGACGAGTTGGGGGCTCGTGAGTGTCTCATGGCCCCAGCCCGAATTGGGAACAGCGGGCAAGGTTGGCTCCGAGAGCAAGGGGCTGGGCACTCCGACATCCACGTACAGCCACCGCTCTTGGAACCTAGTCGCTGTCAGGGGAAGGCTGAAATCAATCCCCGAGGCTGCCGCTTCTGGTACGGCGAGGAAGCTCACGCACCCCAAACATTGGGTGGGGTCACTAAGGCACAAAGAGAAGAAGTGGCGCAGCAAGGCAACTGAAGGAGGAATGCCCACCATAGCCTCACAAACTAATGCGAAAACGGCAAGAAGAGCAATGGATTCGGGACACAAATGCATCATGTGGATCTGGTAATGGGAAAGTACGGCGTTGAAGAAATCAGAAAATGGGGGAACCAGTCCCGCCCACAGGGCGTCGGCAAAGTATCGGACCTTGGTGACAATTCTGTCAATGGAGAAGTGAGACGCGTGCCAGACCGTCGTCGTCCCACACTCGTTGAAGATGGTAGCAAGGGCGGAACTGACCTTGCCCAAGGCTTCCGGGTTGAGTATGATCGACCGATAGACAGCAGGAGCCGTCGACGGCGGCGAGCGGGGCGAGGGCACAGGCTTCTGCCATTTCCCCCTCTTCGTCGGCGCCATGGCGACAGCAAGGGGAAGGATTCGAGATTGGATTGGAAGCGGAGGCTGGAGCTCGAGAGGAGGAAGAGCAGGAGACGCGCGTGCAGCGAGAAGAGGGATGACCGTGTGCAATCGCGGGTCTGCCTAGCTGGGCGCAAAATAAGGAGGCGTGGGGAAACAGGGGCGCCCACGTCCAATCAACCGCCACGCGGCGCCCAAGGCTGCAGGCTGATGGGGCCCGTGGTGCTTCGCACTTGCCCCTTCGCTTCTCTGCTAAGCCAAGTCCGGGCGCGCCTTGGGCCCGGGGGCTACTGTCGATGTTCTAGGAACGGGGGTACCCAAACTTGCCTGCCTGCGGCCTGCGGCGTGGCTCAGGGAGTGGCCCAGTACGGCCCATCTTCATCGACACATGCTCAAGACCCTCGCGAGGGGCCAAGCCTCGCGGGGCGGACGACAGGAAGCTTCCTCGGGCACAGCCTCGTCAGGCTGGCTCGCAAGGAAGCGGAGAGATCAAGGCATGGTACCTCATGAGGTGCACCTGACGCAAGCCATGACGACCGAGGCCAGGCGGGCGCCAGGCGGGCGCCGGCCTGCGCAGAGTCCTTGTTTCCTCTTTGGTGCAAAGGGGGCAAGCGCAGGCAAGAGTATCAAGCAAAGGCAACCATTTTGGTGCAACAAGACCAAGACCAGCAGAACGGCGGGATGGAGGTCATCGTGGAGCCTAGGGAGTCATCATCGTCAAAGTCTTTGGCAGGCAAGGACCAACTTTAGTCAGGATAAGTGTACTACATGTTCCCCTTCAAAATGGCCAATTGTTGGCGCCCTTCCCGCTCAAAATTTGGGAAGAGGCCCAAGGCCTCCCTCTATAAATAGGACTGGCCACCACTGAGAGAGGCATGGGATCGAGATCTTGGGCAAGCTAGAGAGAGAGAGGCGATTGAACTCACCCAAGCAGTTCATCGCACCAGCCCAAGAACAGCCCCTCGCGAGGTTGTTCTTCCCTTGTATTGTTCATCATCAGCCCCTGAGGCAATCCACCACACCACAAACTAGACGTAGGGTATTACACCACAATGGTGGCCTGAACTAGTATAAACCTCGTGTCCCTTGTGTTGTTCTTCATGTAGTTTAGATCCTTGCGAGGCGACGAGACGTAGGTAGGCAGGAGGTGTGATCTCCGCGCACACCCCCAGAGTTCGAACCTTGAGGGTCTGCCGGAACCCGAAATCCGACAGACACCAACAACGGTCGGCGCCTGGAGTGTTTCTCCGGGAGAGGCAGCCCATGCGGCGCGGCCATGGGTGCCGAACTTGCCCCTGGTCTTGCCACCAGCTCCTCTAGGAGCAGGAGTGACTCCCTGGAATCCAGTGACTCTCCCGAGACCAGCGATTCTCCAAAGTCTAGCAATGACAGCTACGTGCCGCTGAGCTCTCACCACGCACGAAGCACATCAGCGACGTCCAGTCAGCATCGCCAGTGATACCCGGCGGCCGGGGTCCCTCGAGGTCTTCTTCTTTTGTTTCCCTGTGTGGAATTGCGACGAGCCCCATGGGTGCATGTAAAAAACTATAGTGCTTTTCCTCCAATGTTATCTTTCCTAACATGGTGTTGGAATTACATATCTCGCTCCGGCACGGTTACCCCTTTTTGTTCTCGCGGTAGCTTAGTGCTCCACGCCGACAGGACCGAGTCCCCAGGTAGGCTTCAGCCGTCGCTGGTATGCCAGGTTGCGATGTCGTGGTCAAGGCCAGGAGAGGAGCGGTCCGAGGTCTGGTAAGAGCTCCTGAGGCGCGATGCTCAAGAGGTCCCCTTTGGCGTGGAAGCAGCTCCCTTAAGGCCGAAAAGGAAAGCAGTGTTGCTTGAGAGAGACTATGAGAGCCGAGATATTGGGTCGTGAGGTTCACACTGATATGTATGGGTGACTTATCTTGGTGAGCCTGCGGTGATTCCTTTGCGCGGCGCCTGACCTTGCCTTAGTGGTGATGCTCCTAGGTAGGGCTCATGCCGATCTCCCCTTTCCCTCGCTCATCTAGATACTCTACGTCCTCGGGTCCTGGCCCTCGAGCGAGGCTCGGCCGCCGCTGGTATGCCAGGTCGCGATGCCATGGTCAAGGCCAGGGGCGAGGACTCAAGAGCCAGTAGGAGCCCCTGAGGCGCGATGCTTAGGAGCCCCCCCTTTAACATGCAAGCGAATTGCATGAAAAAGGGACGGCCGGCGGGGCTGTCCGTAGTTAAGCTCTAGAGGTTCCTGCGGGTTAGTCCGAGGAGGAGAATATAGTGCATAATCGTGCTTGTTGTCCTGCCGCTGATCTTTTCGTAAGAAGATGAAGGCACTAAGGATCCTTTGAGGTGACGTGCGCGGGGCAGGCCGCGAGCCAGAGCTCTATCTCTCAGATTTGTCAGCGTTGCAGGGACGGACCCGAGCACAAGCATCGTGCCAGCATGTGTAGCCCCCATTGCAGGATGAGCGAGAGACGGGTCAGCAGTGTGGGAAGGCCACGAGGGGCGATAAAGCACCAGGCAGGCGGGTGATAATCATAAAGCAACTCATGAAAGAAGGTAGAGCCAGTTCCGATAGATGCAAAGAACGATACATGCCATAGGGACGGACCCAAACGGCTTGGGGAGAATGCAGCCCGAGGGCCGCCCCCAACTGAACAAACCGAAAAGTGTCACCTGGCACCGTTGCTGAAGAAGTGTTGAGGCAGCCGAAGAAGCACACTGTCGAAGTCGCTCCCACGAGCCGGCCCAGATCCTGAACCTCACGAGGCTCTTGAGGCATGGGGGGCTCGCGAGGATCCGTCGCCACCTCCGATAGGATCGCCTAATGCCTAGCCTCCTGAGCCGCCAGGATGCCCCGCATGCAGCACTGGTGCACGGCAGCCGTGTTCAGCAAACCAAAAGGCATGCGAATATAGCTGTGAGGTGGGCCCTTGCACCATCTGACGCGGGGCGGCCAGAAGGGCTCCTGAGACATGGCTCTGTTGAGCCCTGGGATGTTGTCACAGACGCGCAGCTCGCTGCCCTCACCGGGGCAGGGAGCTGCGTCGGGTGGTGGGCGATGGTCGCCTCGCATAGCTCTTGCCTCCTGAAGCTCCTCGATTGCCTTGGTAATGAACTCCTAAGCACCTGGCACCTCATGCCCTACGCTCTCTCTGCGGAAACATGCATTGAAGCACGCCTCCACATGGTGCCCGAGCGCCTCCCTCGTGACGTTGGTCAGGTCTGAGGCCCTCCACAAGAGAGCCCCCGAGCCCAACCTGAGAGGGGAGCCAGGCGTGCCTTCCTATGTGAGAGGGGAAGGCGCCCTGTTAGTGGGCGCATGTCCTGAGGCAGGGCCACTGGCTGCCCCATCCTCCTAAGGTCCATGGTGGAGTAGCTGTTTCTTCTTAGGGACAACCTCAGGAGGGTAGACAGCGCCTTCGCAATCTGGGTCCTCGACAGCCGCATCTTGGTAAGCGTGCTCGAGAGAGCACACCGCGTCCTTCTCCTCGCAGGCGACCATTATGATGCCGCAGCTTCCTGGCATCTTGAGGACATTGTAGCCATTGTGGGTCATAGCCATGAACTTGGCCAGGGCCAGGTACCCGAGGATGGCGTTGTACAGGAGGCGAATGTGGGCGACGTCAAAGTCAATGAGCTCAGTGCGGTAGTTGTCGCGCTTGTCGAAGTTGACAGGGAGGCGGACTTGCCCTATCGCAGTGATGGAGTCGTCGGTCACTCCTGAGAAGGGCTTGGTAGGCTGAAGCTGGTTGTAGGGCACCTGGAGTTGGTCGAACGTCTCGATGGAGAGGACATTGAGCCCCGCACCACCATTGATGAGTGTCTTGGTGATAAGCAGGTTGCTGATGATGGGCGAGCGGAGCATTGGGAGGGTATGGGCAGTTGCCGCACACTTGAGCTGGTCGAAAGAGTTGAAGGTGATGGTGTACTTGGACCACTTGAGCAGACACATTGCCTCGAGCTTGGGGAGGGCCGCGTTCACCTCGCATGCAAACTACATGAAGATGCGATGGGAGGCTGGGGCCTGAGCGCCGCCTAGGATGCAAGCGATGGCACGAGGCTCTTGGAAGCCCCCAGCCCCCTTGTCCGGGTGGTGGTCATCATTCCTTCTTGGTGGTGGCGGCAGCGGAGGAAGGCCAGTGTTGCCCTGGGGGCGGTCCTTGCAAGGCTGGCCGGGCCAGGGACCCTCGCGAGGCTGGCCCTGCCAGCAGTCCTCACGAGGCTGATCACGCCATTCCTGGCGGGGGTCGCGGCCATCCCAGCGTGCCCCGCCTTGACATACTTCACGGCCATAGCCTCATTGCACTTGGGGCAACGTCCAAGGCGCCCATCACGGATGGCCCTGAGCTCCTAGTAGTCATTGGTGTTGTGGTTGTGCATGTTTTAGAAGACACAGAATGGGTGACTGCACTTGGAAGACTCCGGGTGGTCAGAGCCGCGTTCGTCTCAGGTTTGGCTGCAAGCACAGCTGGCCCCTTGCGCTTCACATCCTTAGCTTTGGCCTTCTTTTCTTCTCGGTCAGCCTCCAAAAGTTCCAGGAGGGAGAGGCAACCTTCCTCAGCTCTCTCACACTTGGTTTCCATGTTGAACATCTCCAGAGCTGTGCACAGGTCCTCGTGTATGGCGAGCTCCTCCTTCATCTTAACGTCGCGGGCGCCATTAGTGAACACCGAGATGATGGCTTCGTTCGACACCTTGGGGTTCATGAGGCGAACATTGTTGAAGCGCTAGATGTACTTCTGCAAGGTCTCTCCAGGCTGCTACTTGATGCACCGCGGGTCACCCGTAGCCGGTGGGCGGTTGCGAGTGCCTTGGAAGTTGGCGATGAAACGCTCTCACATCTCGTCCCAGGAGGAGATCGATCCCGCGAGGAGGTTCAGGAGCCACGAGCGTGCGCCTTCTTTGAGAGCCATAGGAAACCAATTCTCCATAACCTTCTCGTCGCTGTTGGCCGCCTCAATGCTCAGCTCATAGAGCTACAGGAACTTGGCAGGGTCGGGGGTGTCGTCGTAGCATGGAGGCAGGTCGGGCTTTAACTTCCTTGGTCGCACAATGCTACGCAGCTCCGGAGTGAACGTGCGGCATCCCTATGTGGTCACGGGAGCCCGTCATAGAGGTGGAGCCTGGTCTTGGCGCTTGCACGCCACCACCACGGGCGGCACGCGGTCTTCACGTGGCGGTGCTGGGAGCGCACACACATCTTCTTGCGGCCGCTACACCACCTGGGAGCTTGCCTCGTCGCGCGTGGGCGCCCTGCGCTGCGGATCACACCATGGAGCCTCCTACCTTGGCTGGATGATGGCACCCTTCCCGGGAGGTGGAGGAGGTGCCCCGTGAGCTACATCACCCGCAGCAGGCGGCGGGTAAGGCAGCGAGCGAGATGGGGCAGGAGACTCTCCGGCGGCGCTGACGAGCTAGGCGAAGTGGTCCAACCAGTCCTCGTAGAGGTCGTCGACCGGGCAGTAGCGCAGAAGCACGCATGCCATAAGAAGCGCGGCCTGCGTTTTCACCGGACCACGACGAGCATGGGAAGACGAAGCAGCCGGGGTCAGTAATGGGGTGGCGGTGCGGACATCTCACCGCATAGAAGGATGCAGCAACGAGGCCTCCTACTCATGGCCCGCGGGGCCGGTGGTGGCGTTCGCCACTGGCGACGAGGGACAGGGAGAGCAGTCGTTGCCGCTGGTGCCTTCTGAGCGACGCGGGCGGCGAGGGTGGCCCGGCTCTCAGCACGAGCTTGACGAGCGTCAGCCATGGGAGCAGTTGAGCGGTGGCGAATCAACCGGCAGAAGAGAGGCTCCAGTGCACCCCTACCTGGCGCGCCAAATGTCAGATTTCGGGCTCCGCAAACCCTGGATAGATTTGAACTCTAGGGTGCGTGCGAAGAACTCAACCTCCCTAGTCTGCCTATTCGCCAATCTCATGGCCTAGCTCGACGAACTCAAGGGAAAAGGGACACAATAGTTTATCCAGGTTTGGGCCACCTTGTGGTGTAAAACCTTACTCCTGCTTTGTGGTGGATTGGCCTCAAGGTTGGCTGGGGATGAACTAGTACAGTCGTAGAACAACCAAAGGAGGTGTGTTCTTGCATGGGGTGAACTGGTGAGCTGATCCCCTTCTACGATGGTAGCTAGGCCCTATTTATAGTGGCCTTGGTCCTCTTCCCAAATAAAGGAGGGAAGGGATCCCACAACGGCTAAATTCAAAGGGAGACAACTAGTTCATCTTATCCTGACAAAAGTAGTCTCCGCCTGCAAAGCCTCTGGTCATGACGCCGCAGTGGGCTCGGCGATGACCTCTGTCCTGCCGTCCTTGCAGCCTTGGTCTTATTGCACGAGAATGGAAACCTTTGGCTGATTCCTCGGGACTCCGCGCCTGCGCTTGCCTCCTTATCAACAAAGAGGAAACTGCTATCCTGCGCTCGTTGGCTCCTGCCTGGCCTTGGTCATCATGGCTCACGTCATCTGGACAAAAATAGCCACTCCTCAAGAGCCATCCTGAGGAGGGTGCTCCTCCCGGAGGACTTGGTGTTGTCCGCCTCACGAGGCTTGGCCCCTCGCAAGGGTCTTGATTTGTTGATGCTGAAGGTGGGTCGTACCAGACCGTCGATGGAGCCACGTCGTGGGCCGCAGGTAGGCAAGTCTGGGTACCCCGGGTCCCAGAACACCGACAGGTTGTGCCCACCTCGGCCGCCTCCCACATAACCTCTTTTCTCTATAAATATCCCCAATATTCCAGAAACCCTAGGGGAGTCGACGAAAATCAATTCCATGCGCTGCAAGTTCCAGAAACCATTGATCCAATCTAGACACCATCACGGAGGGGTTCATCATCCTCATTGGTGCCTCTCCAATGATGCGTGAGTAGTTCATTGTAGACCTTCGGGTCCGTAGTTAGTACCTAGATGGCTTCCTCTCTCTCATTTCACTCTCAATACAATTGTCTCTTGGAGATCTATTTGATGTAACTCTTTTTGCGGTGTGTTTGTTGGGATCCGATGAACTTTGAGTTTATGATTAGATCTATGTTTTTATCCATGAAAGTTATTTGAGTCTTTTGATCTCTTATATGCGTGATTACTTATAGCCTCATATTTATTCTTCGAATCTTTGCTTTAGATAGGCCGACTAGATCGGTTTTTCTTGCCATGGGAAGAGGTGCTTTGTGATGGGTTCGATCTTATGGTTCTTGATCCCAGTGACAGAAGGGGAACCGACACATATGTATCATTGCTATTAAGGATAACAAGATGGGGTCTATTTCCACATAAATAGATCTTGTGTACAGCATGTCATTGTTCTTATTGCATTACTCTGTTTCTCCATGAACTTAATACACTAGATGCATGCTGGATAGTGGTCGATGTGTGGAGTAATAGTAGTAGATGCAGGCAGGAGTCGATCTACTAATCTTGGACGTGATGCCTATATAATGAGCATTGTCTGGATATCGTCATGATTATTTGAAGTTCTATCAATTTCCCAACAGTAAAAAAAATTCCCACTGTATGCTATTTTTCTTGAGGGAAGACACTAGTGAAATCTACAGCCCCCAGATCTCTTCTTTATCATATTTGCCTTCGAGATCTATTTTTATTCTCTTTTATTTTCAGATCTATTAATCCAAAAACCCAAAAGTACCTTGCTGTATTTTATTTGCTTTTATTTGCATCTATCAATCTATTACAACTTTCTCCCGTCCACGTGCCAATTTTTGGCCTGTTACCCGAAAGGGATTGACAACCCCTTTAACATACTGGGTTGCAAGTATTTGTTCTTTGTGTGCAGGAGTTGTTTACGTAGTGTTGCGTGGTTCTCCTACTGGTCTCATAACCTTGGTGTTATCACTGAGGGAAATACCTACCATTGTTTTGCTGGATCATCCCTTCCTCTTTGGGGAAATACTAACATAGTTCAAGCAGACATCAATGCTACTTGTGAGCTGCGTTGGGGTTTCCTCGAAGAGGAGAGGATGATGCAGTACGGTAGAGCTAAGTATTTCCCTCAGTTATGAAACCAAGGCTATCAATCCAGTAGGAGAACCAAGCAACACTACGTAAACAACACCTGCACACAAACAACAAATACTTGGAACACAATGCGTAGAGGGGTTGTCAATCTCTCAACGGTTACGAGCAAGATGAAATGGTATAGTTTTTCATATATAGATGAAACAAAAAATAAAAAATAAAATAAATAAAAGAAAAATGCAGCAAGGTATTTTTTGTTTTAATATATAATAGAAAATAGAGTCGGGGGCCATAGTTTTCACTAGAGCCTTCTCTCATAAAAAGAGCATATGGTGGGTAGACAAATTACTGTTGGGCAATTGACAGAAAAGCAAATAATTATGACAATATCCAAGGCAATGATCATGTATATAGGCATCACATCTGAGACAAGTAGACCAGAACAATTCTGCATCTACTACTATTACTCCACACATCGATCGCTATCCAACATGCATCTAGTGTATTGAGTTCGTGGAAAAACGGAGTAATGCCTTAAGCAAGATGACATGATGTAGACAAGATAAACTCACGCATGAAATAAATCCCATCTTCTTACCCTTAATAGCAATGATACATGTGTGTCATGTCCCTTTCTGTCACTGGGATTGAGCACCGTAAGACCGAACCCATCACAAAGCACCTCTTCCCATGGCAAGATAAATCAATCTAGTTGGCCAAACCAAACCAATGAATTGGAGAAGAAATACGAGGCTATAACAATCATGCATAAAAGTGTTATTCATGGATAGATCTAATCATAAACTCACAATTCATCGGATCCCAACAAACACACCGCAAAAAGTCATTACATCAAATAGCTCTCCAAGAACACCGAGGTGAACATTGTATTGAAGATCAAAAAGAGAGAACAAGCCATCTAGCTACTAACTATGGACCCATAGGTCCGTGGTAAACTACTCACACATCATTGGAGGGCAGCAAGGATGATGTAGTGCCGGAAAAGGCCTCTAGATGGGATCTCGTGGTTCTAGAACCTGCGGCGGTGGAAAAACTATTTCATGGATTCCCTGGTTGGTTTCCTGATTTTAGAGTATTTATAGAGGCAGAGTTAGGTTAAACGGAGTCTTGTGGGCCCCACTATGTACCAGGGCACGCCCCAGGCCCCTGGCGTGCCCTGGTGCCTAGTGGACCACTCCTTCGTCTTCTCGTTCCTTCCCGAAGCTTCTAGGGTCTCTATTTGCCAGAAAAAATCTGCAAAAATTTCGTGGCATTTGGACTTCATTTGATACTGATATTCTGCAAAGTCAAAAACAAGCAAAAAAAAACTACAACTGATACTGGGCACTAAGTTAATAGGTTAGTCCAAAAAATGATATAAAGTTGATTGTAAATGTATATAAAACGTCCAAGATTGATAATATAATAGCATGGAACAATAAAAGGTTATAGATACATTAGAGACATATCAGTGTACGTGGCCGAAGTGTGGGAGACTCGTTGGATTCGACGCCACAAATCCACATACTCGACAGTGGCCAGGGGGCCAAGCGCGCTGTGAATGTTGGTGGTCCAAGATACTTGATCGAGGCCCTCACAAACCAGGTGTCTACATCTTCGGCGGCAAGAAATGAGAGCAGTAATCATCGACGCAATCTCAATGATAGATTGGCCATCAAGCCAATGGTCAATCCAGAATAGGCATGTTTAGTCGTTGCCCAAGCTCAAGAAGGTGGAAGCCCAAAAAAGTTGCTACGCATCGAGCTCGTGGGGCAGCTGTCGGTGCCGTCATGGGTGAGTTGGGTCAGTAGCATGCAGCCATAGCCATTGAGTATGAAGAGCGATGCCCAAACGCTGCAGATCACGGACACTGCGAGTCCCCCAAATTCCAGCGGCCGGCAGACCTTGGCCTAACTAACCAGGCAGCTGAAGCACACATCCTTTGAGCCTTGCTAGAGGAAGTATTGGATGGTCTTAGTCATTCTTTTTAGGATGGGTGGGGAGATTGCCATCGCCAGTGGGATGTGAGTGGGGCATGGCAGTGAGCACTTGATGTACTCGAACAAGACGCTCGCCGCAGGAGAGTAGCAAGGCTTTCTAGGTGGCCAGTTTTGCGATGAGTTTGTCAATAAGGGGCCTGAGGTCCATGGATGAGGCTCTGCGCATTGACAGGGGAAGCCCAAGATACTTGATGGGGAAGGCCGTGACAGGGCAGGGCTGCGCCAATGGCCTCTGTCTCCATCGGCGAGCAACGAATTGGCGTTGCCAAGCATTTGGTGAAATTAGTGCAAAGGCCTGATGCCGTGCCGAAGGTACGCGGGAGCTTGTGGATGTTATTGAGCTCAGATGGGCCGGGGTGGCAGAATACGACAATGTCGTCGGCAAACAACGAGATGCTCGAGGTTGCATGGTGCGTTTCTGTACAGCGTGCTGGAGCACGAAGTTGAGGGTGTGGATGACGATTGCGAATATCATGGGTGACAAAGGTTCACCCTGGCATGAGCTACACCCGTGAGGGATGGGGGGAATATGTGGTGCGCCCGTGCTACTCGTGCACCAAGCTCACGTTGCACATTTAAAATGTTCAAAAAATATGAAAAAATTAGCACATTCACACAATGTTAATGCAGGTTGTAACAAAATTTCAAGTCAAAATTTGAAACAGTCCGGAAAACAAAAATGATAAGCTGCGCATGAAGGAAATATGCCCAAGAGGCAATAATAAAGTTGTTATATATATTTCCTTATATCATGATAAATGTTTATTATTCATGCTGGAATTGTATTAACCGAAAACTTAGTACATGTGTGAATACATAGACAAAACAGAGTGTCCCTGGTATGCCTCTACTTGACTAGCTCGTTAATCAAAGATGGTTCTGTTTCCTTACCATAGACATGTGTTGTCATTTGATAAACGGGATGTGATGGACAGGACCCATCCGTTAGCTTAGCATTATGATCGGTCAGTTTCATTGCTACTGCTTTCCTCATGACTTATACATGTTCCTCCGACTATGAGATTATGCAACTCCCGAATACCGGAGGAACACCTTGTGTCCTATCAAACGTCACAACGTAATAGGGTGATTATAAAGATGCTCTACAGGTGTCTCCGAAGGTGTTTGTTGGGTTGGCATAGATCAAGATTAGGATTTGTCACTCCGTGTTTCGGAGAGGTATCTCTGGGCCCTCTTGGTAATGCTCATCACTATAAGCCTTGCAAGCAATGTGACTGATGAGTTAATTGCGGGATGAAGCATTACAGAACGAGTAAAGATACTTGCCAGTAACGAGATTGAACTAGGTATGATGATACCGACGATCGAATCTCGGGCAAGTAACATACCGATGACAAAGGGAACAATGTATGTTGTTGTGTGGTTTGACCGATAAAGATCTTCATAGAATATGTAGGAACCAATATGAGCATCCAGGTTCCGCTATTGGTTATTGATCGGAGATGTGTCTCGATCATGTCTACATAGTTCTCGAACCCGTAGGGTCCGCACGCTTAACGTCCGATGACGATTTGTATTATGAGTTGTGTGATTTGATGACCGAAGTTTGTTCAGGTCCCGGATGAGATCACGGACATGACGATGAGTATAGAAATGGTCTAGACATAAAGATTGATATATTGGAAGGTTATGTTCGAACACCGGAAAGGTTTCGGAAGGGTTCAGACATTTTTGGAGTACCGGGAGGTTACCGGAACCCCCAGGGGGAATTAGTGAGCCTTCATGGGCCTTAGTGGAAAGGAGAGGAGGGCCACAAGGGATGTCGCGTGCCCCCCCCCCATGGCAAGTCCGAATTGGACTAGGGAGGGGGCGGCGCCCCCCTCTTTCCTTTCCCTCTCCTACTCCTTCCCTCTCTCCACCTCTTGGAAAGGAAGGGGACTCCAACTAGGATTGGGAATCCTAGTTTGACTCCCCCTATGGCGCGCCCCTCTTGGATGTCGGCCTCCTCCTCCCATCCTTTATAGGGGGGCAGGGGCACCCCAAAGCACAACAGACAATCTCTTAGCTGTGTGCGGTGCCCCCTCCACAGTTTAACACCTCGGTCATATCGTCGTAGTGCTTAGGCGAAGTCCTGCGCTGGTAACTTCATCATCACCTTCGCCACACCGTCGTGCTGACGGAACTCTCCCTCGTCCTCAACTGGATGAAGAGAACGAGGGATGTCATCGAGTTGAACGTGTGCTGAACTCGGAGGTGCCGTATGTTCGGTGGTAGATCAGTTGGATTGTGAAGACATTCAACTACATCAACCATGTTAAAATAACGCTTCCGCTTTCGGTCTACGAGGGTACATGGACACACTCCCCCGTCTCATTGCTATGCATCTCCTAAACAGATCTTGCATGATCATAGGAATTTTTTTGAATTACTACGTTTACAAACAGTGGCACCCGAGCCAGGTCTATGCGTAGATGTTAAATGCACGAGTAGAACACAAAGAGATGTGTGCGATGATAGTCATACTGCTAACCACCAACGTCTTACTTTGATTCGACGATATTGTTGGATGAAGCGGCCTGGAGCGACATTACATGACCGCATTCATGAGACTGGTTCTACCGATGTGCTTTGTACATAGGTGGCTGGCGGGTGTATGTTTCTTCAACTTTAGTTGAATCGAGTTTGACTACGACCGGTCCTTGTTGAAGGTTAAAACAGCACACTTCACAAAAAATCATTGTGGTTTTGATGCCTAGGTAAGAACGGTTCTTGCTAGAAGCCCGTAGCAGCCACATAAAACTTGCAACAACAAAGTAGAGGACGTCTACCTTGTTTTTGCAGGGCTTGTTGTGATGTGATATGGTCAAGACATGATGAGACATAAATTGTTCTATGAGATGATCATGTTTTGTAATAGAGTTATCGGCAACTGGCAGGAGCCATATGGTTGTCGCTTTATTGTATGAAATGCAATCGCCATGTAATTGCTTTACTTTATCACTAAGCGGTAGCGATAGTCGTAGTAGCAATAGTTGGTGAGACGACAATGATGCTACGATGGACATCAAGGTGTCAAGCCGGTGATGATGGATATCATGACGATGCCTCGGTGATGGAGATCATGAGCACAAGATGATGATGGCCATATCATGTCACTTATTTTGATTGCATGTGATGTTTATCTTTTATGCATCTTATTTTGCTTAGTACGGGGGTAGCATTATAAGATGGTCCCTTACTAAATTTCAAGGTATAAGTGTTCTCCCTGAGTATGCACCGTTGCTACAGTTCGTCGTGCCGAGACACCACGTGATGATTGGGTGTGATAAGCTCTATGTTCACATACAACGGGTGCAAACGAGTTTTGCACGTTCAGAATACTCAAGTTAAACTTGAGGAGCCTATCATATGCAGATATGGTCTCGGAACACTGAGACAGAAAGGTCGAACGTGAATCATATAGTAGATATGATCAACATAGAAATGATCACCATTGAAAACTACTCCATCTCATGTGATGATCGGACAAGGTTTAGTTGATTTGGATCACACGATCATTTAGATGACTAGAGGGATGTCTATCTAAGTGGGAGTTCTTAAGTAATATGATTAATTGAACTTTAATTTATCATGAACTTAGTCCTGATAGTTTTTGCATGTCTATGTTGTTGTAGATCAATGGACCGTGCTACCGTTCCCTTGAATTTTAATGCATTCCTAGAGAAAGCTAAGTTGAAAGATGATGGTAGAAATTACACGGGCTGGGTTCGTAACTTGAGGATTATCCTCATTGCTGCGTAGAAGAATTACGTCCTGGAAGCACCGCTAGGTGCAAGGCCTGCTGCAGGAGCAACTGCCAACGTTATGAATGTCTGGCAGAGCAACGCTGATGACTACTCGATAGTTCAGTGTGCCATGCTTTACGGCTTAGAATCGGGACTTCAAAGACGTTTTGAACGTCATGGAGCATATGAGATCTTCCAAGAGTTGAAGTTAATATTTCAAGCAAATGCCCGAGTTGAGAGATATGAAGTCTCCAACAAGTTCTATAGCTGCAAAATGGAGGAGAATAGTTCTGTTAGTGAACACGTGCTCAGAATGTCTGGGTACCATAACCACTTGACTCAGCTGGGAGTTAATCTTAGTGATGATAGTGTCATTGACAGAGTTCTTCAATCACTGCCACCAAGCTATAAAGGCTTCGTGATGAACTATAATATGCAAGAGATGACGAAAATGGTTCCCGAGCTCTTTGCAATGCTAAATGCAGCAGATGTAGAAATCAAGAAGGAGCATCAAGTTTTGATGGTTAACAAGACCACTAGTTTCAAGAAAAAGGGCAAAGCAATGAAGGGGAACTTCAAGAAGAATAGCAATCAAGTTGCTACTCCTGGGAAGAAGCCCAAGTCTGGACCTAAGCCTGAAACTGAGTGCTTCTACTGCAAAGGGACTGGTCACTGGAAGCGAAACTGCCCCAAGTATTTGGCAGATAAGAAGGATGGCAAAGTGAAAGGTATATTTGATATACATGTTATTGATGTGCACCTTACTAATGCTCGTAGTAGCGTCTGGGTATTTGATACTGATTTTGTTGCTCATATTTGCAATTCAAAACAGGGGCTACGGATTAAACGAAGATTGGCTAAGGACGAGGTGACGATGCGCATCGGAAATGGTTCGAAGGTCGATGTGATCGCCGTCGGCACGCTACCTCTACATCTACCTTCGGGATTAGTTTTAGACCTGAATAATTGTTATTTGGTGCCAACATTGAGCATGAATATTATATCTGGATCTTGTTTGATGAGAGACGGTTATTCATTTAAATCAAAGACTAATGGTTGTTCTATTTATATGAGTAATATCTTTTATGGTCATGCACCCTTGTTGAGTAGTCTATTTTTGTTGAATCTCGATCATGGTGATACACATGTTCATAATATTGAAGCCAAAAGATGCAAAGTTGATAATGATAGTGCAACTTATTGGCAGCACTACCATTTAGGTCATATTGGTGTAAAGCGCATGAAGAAACTCCATGTTGATGGGCTTTTGGAATCACTTGATTATGAATCACTTGGTTCTTGTGAACCATGCCTCATGGGCAAGATGACTAAAACTCCATTCTCAGGAACAATGGAACGAGCTACTAACTTATTGGAAATAATACATACCAATGTATGCGATCCAATGAGTATTAAGGCTTGTGGCGGGTATCGTTATTTTCTGACCTTCACAGATGATTTGAGCAGATATGGGTATATCAACTTAATGAAACATAAGTCTGAAACATTTGAAAAGTCCAAATAATTTTAGAGTGAAGTGGAAAATCATCATAACAAGAAAATAAAGTTTCTACGATCTGATCGTGGAGGCGAATATTTGAGTTACGAGTTTGGTCTTCATTTGAAACAATGTGGAATAGTTTCGCAACTCACACCACCTGGAACACCACAGCGTAATGGTGTGTCCGAACATCGTAACCGTACTTTATTGTGTCAGGACCCTGACTCAATGCCACATCGATCTAGCATGTAACACCTCATATCACTTTGCGGCCTCACGCACGGTATTCCCATGGGTGTCGCTAGCATCCATATGATAAGGAGCCCGGACTGACATGGCTAGTCGTAAACCCAAAGTGGCACAGACTTACAGGGACAGGCATCCATGACCCAGCATTGAACGTGTCGGTCATCAGCGAGTGAATCCGGGCTGCAACACTAGGCTAGCAGGACTCCGGTAAACCAGGCTATAGCGGGCTAACAGGACTCCGGTATTCATCGTGTGACATTTCCCCGAGGGGACAGACACAGGAACGAAGAAGGACACATGTCGGCCAGCCTAAGTGTTCCGGAGCAGTAGCAAGCTACCATGGCTCAGTGGAAGCACTAGGAGACATTTCTCGGTAAGAGAGGCTACTAAGGATAAACAACTAGATAGTCAGATCCCACACATAGCAAGCATTTCAATAACAACATACACACAATATGCTCGATATGTGCAAATACAACATGGCATCACAACATGACTCTACAACTCAAGTATTTCATTAATAGGCTCCGGTCTCATGACCCAACACTCAGAGCATTCAAGTCAAAGCACAAGCGGAAGCTTAACATGTCTGAGTATAGACACCCACAAATGAAAAAGGCTGAGAAGCCTGACTAACTACCAGATCCTGCCGAGGGCACAAGATCGTAGCTGAGGTAACAAGCTAAACGTCGAAGTCCATGCGGAACTACTAACGAGACCGAAGTCTCTCTGCAAAAACATAAAATAGGCAAATGTGAGTACAAATGTACCTAGCAAGACTTACATCAGAACTAACTACATATGCAT
The DNA here is from genome assembly GCF_018294505.1 of Triticum aestivum. Taxonomy (NCBI): domain Eukaryota; kingdom Viridiplantae; phylum Streptophyta; class Magnoliopsida; order Poales; family Poaceae; genus Triticum; species Triticum aestivum. The sequence continues at coordinate 451,948,266 of NC_057801.1, forward strand.
CATTATCAACAAAGGGGGTGGTGGAGTTTAACAGCAGCAAGCCGGCTTTGACTCGGTGGCTATCCTGAACTACGACTGCAAGTAACTCTTTTGAGGTGGCGCACACGAGTCCACATATTCACCATATCAATACACCACTATGGATCCGCTCCCGTCTCCCTACGAGAACGCCATCCATAGCACTCACGCTTATCTTGCATATTTTAGAGTATCCACTTCCACTTGTCTATGAACTGTTATAGGCAACCCAGAAGTCCTTTACCGCGGACACGACTATTCGAATAGATGATGTTAACCCTGCAGGGGTGTACTTCTTCATACATGTTTCCACCACTTAGCGTCTCCACACGACATGTGCTCGGCAGACTTCAAGCGAAAGCCGACGTGGGTGTAGACCATGACCTACCTAAACACTCAAGTCTCTAGTCCAGGTTTATCGCCTATTCAGGTTCCATCCGCAGGGAGTCCGGCCGAAGTTTCCACATACGGCCCCGAACGATGTGTGTAGGGTTCCCGAGACACCAAACGGGTGCCCGCTACACCGTGCCACGTGCCTACCACATCACATCCCACCGCTCTGGTCAGCGGTGCGCACGGCCTCCAGCATACTACAAACACCAGAAACTACTTGCAACTCCTGGACAGAGGACAAGGGTGATTAAGAAGTTAAGCGGGGTCATATTTCAGGGCCCAATGCATGGTAGTATTTGAATCATGGATCACAAACACAGAACTCAGTTCCTAAGGACGGCTTCAATGAGACAACCCACCATGTACTCCTACATGGCCTCTCACCGCTACCTTTACCAAATCGTGTTCACACACTTAGCTCACACACAGAAGGACATGTTCACACACCTCTGATTCATTCCCAATGAATCAGACCTGACTCAACTCTAAGCAGTAGCAGGCATGACAAACAAGCATGAATGAGTAGGCACAACAGGGCTCAAACAACTCCTACTCATGCTAGTGGGTTTCATCTATTTACTGTGGCAATGACAGGTCATGCAGAGGATAAAGGGGTTCAGCTACCGCAACAAATAACAGATGATTCGTTGTTGTCCTAATGCAGTAAAAGAGAGCAGGAGCGAGAGAGTGGGATTGTATCAGAATGAACAAGGGGGTTTTGCTTGCCTGGCACTTCTGAAGATAGCATTGAGTCTTCATCAGTGACAACGATCACAACGTCGGTACAACGTCTACCGACGGGGAACAACACCGACAAACAGAGAAGAAACATGATCAATGCAATGCACAATATGATGCATGCTATGACAAATAAGAATGTGTTTTCGCTAATGCAAACTAGAACAGATTGAGATGAGTCCATTTGAACCAAAGATTCAAATGCAAACCCATTTTAAGAGGTCATAATAGTGCATTAACTTGTTTCACCTAAACAGCAAGGTTAATGTGTTCTAACATGCATGAAACCAGTGCAGATGGATAGATTGGATTTTTCTGATCATTTTTCATATATAATTTATTTGATTTGGAGCTACGATTGATTTTCTATGATTTTTAGAAGTTTTGGTTATTTTCTGGAATTTCCTGTAAAATAACAAATCCTGAAAATAATTAACTGCGTCAGCATGACGTTGGTGTGACGTCAGCAGGTCAACAGGGGCTGGTCCAGGTCAAACCTGGCCAGTGGGGTCCACTGGTCAGTGACCCAGTGCATCCCAGCGTCAATGACAGGTGGGTCCGGTAAACAGACACGTCAGCACAGTCAACACCGACGCGCGGGTCCCGCTGCGGTTTAAACTAACCTAACCAGAAAAGAAACTGGGATTAATTAGGGCGTGGGGCCTGTCGGTGTCAAAACCGGCGGATCTCGGGTAGGGGGTCCCGAACTGTGCGTCTAGGCGGATGGTAACAGGAGACAAGGGACACGATGTTTTACCCAGGTTCGGGCCCTCTTGATGGAGGTAAAACCCTACGTCCTGCTTGATTAATATTGATGATGTGTGTTACAAGAGTGGATCTACCACGAGATCAAGGAGGCTAAACCCTAGAAGCTAGCCTATGGTATGATTGTTGTTCGTCCTATGGACCAAAGCCATCCGGTTTATATAGACACCGGAGAGGGCAAGGGTTACACAAAGTTGGTTACAATGGTAGGAGATCTACATATCCGTATCGCCAAGCTTTCCTTCCATGCCAAGGAAAGTCCCATCCGGACATGCGACGAAGTCTTCAATCTTGTATCTTCATAGTCTTGGAGTCCGGCCGATCACGATAGTTTGGCTATCCGGACACCCCCTATTCCGGAACTCCCTCAGTAGCCCCTGAACCAGCCTTCAATGACGACGAGTACGGCGCGCATGTTGTCTTCGGCATTGCAAGGCGGGTTCTTCCTCCGAATAATTTATAGAAGATTGTGAACACCAGGATAGTGTCTGGCTCTGCAAAAATAAATTCCACGTACCACCGTAGAGAGAATAATATTACACAAGTTCAATCTGCTGGCGTATTTTGTGGCGTGACGTCACACCACTACCAAGCCCTTACTCAGATTGTTTTTATTGTTCCACCTCAGCGCGTTTAGCGAAGCGGTTTCCTTGGCCCGTCTTGTCGAAGCAGAGATCGTGTTCCCCTTATTCCGGGATTCCCATCAATACGGACGTGGGTAACCCAACCGCGCCATTGATTGTGACGCTTGGGAGATAAGCGAGTTTTATCAGGCCGGTGGGGACACATGTTTTTGTCCGCCCATATAAGGGGATAAAGATCCAACCCTTTTACCTGCGCCTTCTTCCTCCTTGGCTTATCCATCTTCGTGAACTCGAGCTCCAGCGCCCAAGTCTGCACTTCTCACCTCAACCTTCTCCAACTATGTCCGGAGCGGGAGGCAAGTGGATGGCCTCCTCCGTCACGGAGGAGCAGATCCAGAAGCTGCGCAATGCCGGATATTTGTCCAGCAACATCGCGCACCGGCTCCCTGACGAGGGAGAGCTCATCCCCACCCCCAGGGCCCATGAGAGGGTAGTATTTCTTCCCCATTTCCTCCGTGGACTGGGCTTCCCACTTCATCCCTTTATCCGGGGGCTCATGTTCTACTACGGCCTAGATTTCCATGATCTGGCCCCGAATTTCGTCCTCAATATCTCGGCGTTTATCGTCGTGTGTGAGGCGTTCCTCTGCATCCAGCCCCACTTCGGCTTGTGGCTTAAGACCTTCAGTGTCAAGCCGAAGGTTGTGAAGGGCAGCCAAGCGGAGTGCGGAGGCGCCATGGTGGGTAGGATGTCCCACGTTACATGGCTGGAGGGCACTTTCATGGAAACCATTAAGGGGTGGCAATCGGGGTGGTTCTACATCACCGAGCCGCGTGACCCTGATTGGGCAGCGACCCCCGAATTCAGATCCGGCATCCCTACACGGCTCACCTCTTGGAAAGAGAGTGGCTGGATCTAGGGCGATTCGAAAGAGCTGACCGGACTCCAAGCCTGTATCCAAAAGCTGGTGGACAAGAAGCTCAAGCTTGTCAACGTAGTCCAGGTCATGCTCATCCGCCGATTCTCCCGTGCCAACGACGGGGTTTCAACATGTGGAAGTTCGATCCGGCGCAGCACCAGACCGTGAACGGGCTCTTCGACACTACGTACGAAGATGTCTGGAAGGTGTTGTTCAAGGGCGCCGAGGCTCCCGTATCCGCTACCGAAGATCGCGGATTCCGCTCGCAGCGTCCAGCTGACGAGGTAAGTGATTCTGTCACTTGTTTTCCATAGTTTGACTCTATGTGGGATATAAACTCCCTTTACCTTTGACAGGACTGGCTGGCGAAGGCCGAACGGACGATCTGTCTGGCCCCATTACCAGAGGACCCAGCCGACGCCCGCCTAACGGGGCTACTGGCTCCGGCACCCCACGTGGTGCCAGAGAAGAAGGCCAAGAAGAAGGCCACGAGGACTCGGAAGAGTTCGCGTTTTCAGGTGCTATCGGATGATGAATCCGAGGCCGACTCCTCCCACCAAGGCAAGGAGGAGAAGAAGAAAGCCTCTCCCCCAGCGGGGGGAGGGAATAAAAGGAAGGCCTCCCCCACAAGGGAGGCCGAAGGGTCCAAGAAGGGAAGAACTCTTCCCCCGGACTGCTCTGCCAACGCCAATGACGACGACGAGGACTGGCCTCCAAGGGCCAAGCCCCTGGCGAGATCGTAAGTATTTGGTCTCCCGAATAACTTCAAGGTTGTTCCTTTTCGCCACATAATGTCTTTCTAATGCCGCATACAACCCTGCAATCCGCCCAAGGATGATCTTCCCGCTTCGTCGAGCGGGTCCTTAGGTGCGTCGGATATAGATTCTCTTCCGACTGCCTCCACCCCCCGTGATGCGGATGATGCCGAGGTGGGATCCCAGGAAGGGACCTACCAGGAGGAAGAGGCCCCGGAGGTGTCGCGGGACAACCTCCTGGACTTTGCAGCGGACTCAGCCCCGGAGCCCACAGTGGCTCCGGAGTCCGACGAGCGACCCCTTCGTAAGAAGGGCAAGACCGTGACGCCGGCTGCCTCCGTCCAACCGGAGGCGCCGGATAATTTGCTGGAGGCGCTCAATGGCACCTCCATTGAAGAGGAACACCACACTGTTATGAGTGCGGTGATTCAGAAGGTTCAGCTCGCCAAGAGCAGGCTGACCGAAGCCTACAGCAGCCTTCTAACAGGCTTTGAGGTAAGAATTTCAATATATGTAAAAAGGTACCGCATAGACAGTAGCCCCTGATGCTCGGTTCGGTGTCCGGAAAGAAAAGCCGGACTGAGGATCTTAAAAAGATATACGCAGGAGTCATAAAAAATATGTCAATATGGGATTGCAGGCTGTGCTGCTGACCTCCGACGCACTTACTGCGGAGGTCAATACTTTGAAGGAAAGCCTCGAGCGGTCCGAGAACGAGCTCGGCCATGCCAAGAAGCAGCTCGAGGAAAAGGAAGGTGAGCGACACCTTATTAGAATTGTACCTTATAGAAAAGGATTTTGGTTGCAAAAAGAATGACAAGGATAACGTGGGTATTGCAGGGGCCACTAACGAGGTGGCGACCCTGAAAGAGGCGGTGGCCGCGGCCGAACGCAATGCGGCCGCAGAGCGCACCGAGCGAGAGAAGCAGGAGGCGCGGGTGGCGGAGTTACAACAAGAGCTCCAGGATCTCATGAAAAAACATGAGCTTGGAGCGTGACTCAAAGACTCGAGAGTCTGAGCTTGCAACGGCTCTTGAGAGTGCCAAAGCCGCTAAGGCCGAAGCCTACAAGGCCCTCCAGGAGATTGAGGCGGTGAAGAAAATAGCAGCGGGTAAGGCATTTTTCATGCAAAGTAAGCATGTGAGTGTTAATTACATGTTGCTTACTCGAATCCGGAGCTCTCCAGGAGCGTTCGCAGATCTTCCTTGCAGCGTGTCCGATGCTGCCACATTCTACCGGGCCAAGGAGGGGAGCTCGACGGAGAAGGTCTTCTGGTCTCAGTATGCTGAGGCCGGACATCCGGTGCCCCTTAGCGACCAGCTGAAGCAGCTGGTCGAGCTCCACAAGGCGGCCGAGCAGGCCATGAAGGGCCTCATAGTTCGGCTGTGGCCTAAGGAGGCCATGCCTGGGAGCTACTTCGGCCTGGTGCGGCGGCTGGTGGATGCGTGCCTGTGGGTTGAAGTCATCAAGCACTCCGCCTGTATTGAAGGTGTCTGTCGGGCCCTTGCCCGCGCAAAGGTGCACTGGGGCAAGATGGATGCCCAGAGGCTCGTGACGAACCCGCCACCAGAGGGCAAGGATCATCGCACGCCCGAGATGTATTATAAGAGTGTGCTGAAGGGCGCCCGCACTATTGCGGGTGAGTGCTCCAAATATGTAATATTTGAGTAGACTCGCATTTTGTTATCCTATGCGCTGAAAACTTAGTTCATATGCGCTAAGCAACGCTTGTTAATTTAAAATATTACCTTCTGTGCGGCTGTTTATCAAATCTGAGAGATGGCATGTCGTCGGCTTCAGCCCCCATGCCACGAGTGCTGGGGTGTTCGGGATAAACTTGAGCACTCTTGTTCCCATTTTTGGGTCCATCTAGGGAGGCGCTCAACACAGCAAACAAGGCAACCGGACTTATAATGCTTGAACACTCTTACTTAGCCATAGAATTCTATAATTTTAAATTTCGGCGAAGCCCCTAGTCTTCAGAAGGCCGAATTTGGGGCGCTATCCACGCCTGGGCTGGACAGGATCCGGCTCCTCGCTCTAAGCGGCATAAGTCTTTAAGGACTCGCAAAAAACCTCTCGAACAGCGACCGGCTCTCGCCTCATCATGACGGTCAGTTTTAGCTTTCTCCACTGAGGCGTTAACCCAGCTCAACTGGGGCGCAATCGCAGTGGTTCTCCCAGTGCTACCTTAGCCGATATAACGGAACGTAAGGTACCAAAACATGGGAGCCGGGCAAACCCAACTATTAACCCAAGACATGATTCGGAGCCGATGCATATAGTGCTATAAGTTCGGGGTGCCGCACTTGTGAAAGTGTTCGGACTTATCACACCATGATGCAGGAAACATAAGCCCCTGGTGTATTTTAGCCGTACCAAAGTGTACGGATGCAACATGCCGTAAATGAACATATGTAGAAAAAAGAAATGCAATTATAAGCAAGAAGGTGTTGCATTGTTTATTCAAGAAAGACTGCTGTAAGTGCAGAACAATACAAATGGTGCGATAAGCAAGGAATGGGACTATTAAACATGTCCCCCTCCAGGGGTAGGCTGCCGAATGGTGCGTAAAACAGATTTAATGCTCGTAATGGAGACCACCTGGATATTCGTTGTAGCCTTTATCCTTCCCTGGCTGTTGCATCGTGAGTTCGGCAGTTCTGCTACCGGACAGGGCCTCTGACGAATGGAGTCCTGTGGGTAAAAAAGGAAAAAGAAAAGAAAAAAGAACGACACACTTGAGAGCCCCTGGTGCGGTTGAGCCGCAGTCTGCCTTATCGTGGTCGTGCCCCTCTCCCCATGCCCATGGTATCTTCAGGGCGTAATGGTGTACGCGAAGGACCTGTTTTGACGTTTTACAGGGGCTGGGGTTGGGCCGCACTGCTACGCGTGCTCGGAACGTGCCAGGTGGTCTTGTCGTAGGTTACTCCGGGCGCGCTTAGTTGTGTCCGGCCGCTTAACGGCCGGACTCGAGAATTGCCTTAAGAGGCTGCATTGTACTTCTGCCGCGAGAGCTGCTGTATGTTCCTCCGTTCGGACAGAACGTTCAGTGTTTCCATTGACCGTGATGACTCCTCGAGGGCCTAGCATCTTGAGCTTGAGGCATGCATAGTGCGGCACCGCGTTGAACTTTGCGAACGCGGTACGTCCGAGCAGGGCATGATAGCCGCTGCGGAACGGGACTATGTCGAAGATTAACTCCTCGCTTTGGAAGTTATCCGGGGATCCGAAGACCACTTCCAGTGTAATTGAGCCTATACAATTGGCTTCTTCACCTGGTATGAAGCCTTTAAAGGTTGTCTTGGTAGGTTTAATCCTTGAGGGGTCTATGCCCATTTTGCGCACTGTATCCTGATAAAGCAGGTTCAGGCTGCTGCCTCCGTCCATCAGGACTCTGGTTAGGTGAAATCCATCGACGATTGGGTCTAAGACCAATGCAGCGAATCCGCCGTGGCGGATGCTGGTGGGGTGGTCCCTTCGGTCAAAAGTGATCAGGTAGGAGGACCATGGATTGAACTTTGGGGCAACTAGCTCCATCGCGTATACATCCCTGAGTGCACACTTTCGCTCTCGTTTGGGTATGTGCGTTGCGTATATCATGTTCACCGTCCGCACCTGTGGAGGGAAACCCTTCTGTCCTCTATTGTTCGGCGGTCGGGTCTCCTCCTCGTTGTCGCTGTGCAGCCCCTTGTCATTATTTTTGGCAATTAACTTGCCTGCTTGCTTGAATACCCAACAGTCCCTGTTGGTGTGGTTAGCTGGCTTTTCGGGGGTGCCGTGTATCTGGCACAAGCGGTCGAGTATTCGGTCCAAATTGGACGGACCCGGAGTAGTTCTTTTGAATGGCTTTTTCCGCTAACCTGGTTTGGAGCCTCTGAATCCGGCATTGACTGCCGTATCCTCACTATTGTCGCCGTTAATGCGGCGTTTGTTTTTGTTACGACGCGACCTGACATTACGGTCCTTGATATCCGGACTGCCAGAATGTTTGCTGAGGTTGTTGCTGCGTGCTAGCCAGCTGTCCTCACCCGCGCAGAAGCGGGTCTTGAGTGATGTGAGGGCTGCCATGGATTTTGGCTTTTCCTGTCCCAGGTGCCTGGCAAGCCACCCGTCGCAGATATTATGCTTGAAGGCCGCGAGGGCCTCCGCATCCGGACAGTCGATGATTTGGTTTTTCTTGGTTAAGAACCGTGTCCAGAATTGTCTGGCCGATTCGTCTGGCTGCTGAATTATGTGGCTTAGGTCATCAGCATCTGGTGGTCGCACATACGTGCCTTGGAAGTTATCAAGGAATGCGGCTTCCAGGTCTTCCCAACTCCCAATTGACTCTGCTGGCAAGCTGTTAAGCCAATGCCGGGCTGGTCCTTTAAGCTTGAGGGGGAGATATTTGATGGCGTGAAGATCGTCACCGCGGGCCATGTGGATGTGAAGAAGATAGTCTTCGATCCAAACCGCGGGGTCTGTTGTGCCATCGTAAGATTCGATATTCACGGGTTTAAACCCTTCAAGGATTTGATGATCCATTACTTCATCTGTGAAGCATAGTGGGTGTGCGGCGCCTCTGTACTGGGTGATATCACGACGGAGCTCAAAAGAGCTTTGTCTGTTTTGTTCGACCCGGCCGGACTTACTGTGTCCGGCGTGACGGTTGTCATCACGTACCGTGGGGCGCCCACGCGATCCATAGATCGATCTTGATTGTCTTGCCTTATCCTACAATATATCTCGCAAGTACGGAGCGTTCCCCTGTGACCTTGTGCTTTTCAAGCGATGCCGGGGTACGGGTCTGGTAAAGGGCCTAGAGGCCTCTCAGCCGTATTGTCTCCTGGTCATGCGGGTTCATACGCTTCCTCCTCTAATCGGGGGAGCAGCTTGCGTGTAGGGTAGCTTTTGGAGGGGCGTTCGAGCTCATGCTCTTCGGCCGTGAGGACTTCAGTCCATCGGTCGGCAAGCAGATCTTGATCAGCTCTAAGCTGTTGCTGCTTTTTCTTGAGGCTGTTCGCCGTGGCCATAAGCCTGCGTTTAAAACGCTCTTGTTGGACGGGATCCTCAGGCACGACGAATTCGTCGTCGTCGAGGCTTGCCTCGTCTCCGGAGGGAGGCATATAATCCTCTACCTCTTCTTCTGCCACTCTCTCATAAGGGATGGCATCTCCGTCCTCCTGCGCTGCATCTTGCTGGAGTGGGTTGTCTTCGGCACTGTCCGGTGTATTATTATCTCCAGTGCCGGAGTCTTCATTCTTGCTGTGGCAGGATTTAGAGCGGCGCCACTGACGCCGGCGCTTGGGCTGCTTCTTGGAGGGGTCATCCTCCGCTATTCCTTCGCCATTCCCATCTTTTGGGATATCCACCATGTATATGTCATATGATGAGGTCGCCTTCCAGTGCCCAGCAGGCGCTGGTTCTTGGTCTTCTCCGGCATCGTCGTCCATACCGTCGATGTCTTCGGAGTCATAGTCTAGCATGTCGGTTAGATCATCGACAGCGGCTACCAAGTGGGTGGTGGGTGGGGTTTGAATTTCTTCGTCGTCCGCATCCCAACCGTCCTGACCGTAGTCCGGCTAGGGCTCTCCTGATAATGAGAGATACTTTAGCGAGCTCAAGATGTCGCCGAAAGGTGAGTGCTGAAAGATGTCCGATGCGGTGAACTCCATGATTGGCGCCCAATCGGATTCGATCGGAGGGGGCGCGGGAGGTTCAGAGTCCGGCGAGGAGTCCGGCACCTCGGAGTCACGAGCTTTATGAGGGACAAGGTCAGTGTTCGGCTATATCACCGTAGAGGTTGCAGCCCCCGAGGCGGTGTCTAGCCATCCGTCCTCGGTCTGCGCAGCCGGCTCCGATTTGAAGATCGGAGTGGGTTCAAGTGCGGCCTCCAGGGTACTGTCCGGCTGCAGAGCTAAATCGTGCTCGCCATGACAGTGCGGCGTGCTCGGCTGTGGCTCGAATCCATCGAGGATCAAGTCCCCGCGGATGTCAGTCGTGAAGTTCAAACTTCCAAATCTGAGCTGGCGGCCAGGGGCGTATCTTTCGATCTGCTCCAGACGGCCAAACGAATTGGCACGCAGTGCAAAGCCTCCGAACACGAAGATCTATCTGGGGAGAAAAGTCTCACCCTGGACCGCGTCGTTGTTGATGATCGAAGGAGCCATTGAACCTATCGGCGACGACACAGAGGAACTCTCAATGAAAGCACCAATGTCGATGTCAAAACCGGCGGATCTCGGGTAGGGGGTCCCGAACTGTGTGTCTAGGCGGATGGTAACAGGAGACAAGGGACACGATGTTTTACCCAGGTTCGGGCCCTCTTAATGGAGGTAAAACCCTATGTCCTGCTTGATTAATATTGATGATGTGTGTTACAAGAGTGGATCTACCACGAGATCAAGGAGGATAAACCCTAGAAGCTAGCCTATGGTATGATTGTTGTTCGTCCTATGGACTAAAGCCATCCGGTTTATATAGACACCGGAGAGGGCTAGGGTTACACAAAGTCGGTTACAATGGTAGGAGATCTACATATCCGTATCGCCAAGCTTACCTTCCACGCCAAGGAAAGTCCCATCCAGACATGGGACGAAGTCTTCAATCTTGTACCTTCATAGTCTTGGAGTCCGGCCGATCATGATAGTTCGGCTATCCGGACACCCCCTATTCCAGAACTCCCTCAGGGCCCATCTGTCAGCGGCTGTGGGGTTAAATTAGCAGCATCATTAGCCACTAATGGAGGTGCCACGTCGGCAGCTAAACGCCGGTGCTAAGCACAGCACGACGGCGACGCCCGTCCATCCAACTCCGGCGACGGGAGCTCGCGTGGCCGGGCGCGTTGGAACATCCGCAGCAGGGCACATCCGATGGTGGTGGTGGCTGGACCTGGGGTGGTCTGTGGCAGCGGCGGCGGCAAGTTGGGCGGCGGCCGGAGTTCGGGCGAACTCGAAGCCGTTGCTACGGTGCGCGTGGAGGCTCGGGGTTAACTCCTACAAGCCCTACGAGGTGCGGGGAGGTCAAAGGACAGAACGGCGAGGCCGTTGCGTGGCCGGAGCCACGTCAGTGGCGAGCTTAGGCGGTGGCGCATGCGGGTGTGCTCGGTGCGGTTGCTATGGCGTGCGGCAGCGAGAATGGAGAAGGGGAGGAGAGGCAGAAGCTCACAACGGTCACGGTGAAGCAGACGGCGAGGTCGGGGCGGAACCGGAGCGAGTGGGGCGGCAGGGGGGATCTCCGGCGGCCGACAGCGAGGATGAGGATGATGGCGTTGCTTAGGGCAGTTCGCGGGCGCGTGCTTCGTCTTGGGGCTCCGTGGCGTCGAGGCGGAACCTCTGGACATCACAGAGAGGCGAGGGAGAGGCGAGGCCGCGGTTGCCCTCGTTGGCGGCGGCGACAGCGCTCGGATGGGGCTCGGGGAGGAGCTACAGAGGAGGAGAGGGAGCAGCGAGTGGTGGAGAGGGAGCAGGAGCTTCGGGGCGTCTCCGTGGCACGCCTGGGGGGTCGAGGCTGCGCGGCTGAAGCAGGAGGTGGCAAGGCGTCGTCGGCGTGCTTGCCACGCACCTGTCTGTCCTCCTGGCAGGAGGAAGACGACAGGGGGAGGGCTGCTGGGCTGGGCCAGCATGTGGGCTGCCAGCTGGGCCGGCCAAGTAAGTGGCCCAGGTAAAAATCTCCCTCTCTCTCTTTTATTTATTGTTTCTGTTTTTTTCTATTATTCTGCAGTCTTTAGGGCTTTATTTAAAATACTTAAACAGATCCAAAAATCATGAAACTAATCATGGCTACTGTTTAGAATATATCCAACAGTAAACATTTTAGTTTATGATTATTTGAGCATTTAAAATATTTTATAGTATTTAAATGCCCAAATGAAAATACCATATGATTTAATTCAGAACCCAAATATGTCATGGAAAAATGTGCAACACCTCTGGTTACTGTTTCCCGCATTTGCCAGAAATGATGAACATTTTTGAAAGCCATTTGGATTCACTGAAATTATTTTAGTTGAACCTAGTGAATTCCTTTGATGCTAGGGTTTAGGCAATCCCTATTTCAAGTTTCAAAAGAATTTAAACAAGATGCAACACATGACTAGCTAGCTCAGTGCATACCGGAACTAGGGATGTGACATATTGGATATGGTTCGATCTATGATGTCTCTTACTGATTTACCTCTATCGTTTTGGGGTTATGCTTTATAGGCGGGTACATTCACGTTAAATAGGGCACCATCAAAATCCATTGAGATGACACCATATGAACTATGGTTTGGTAAGAAACCCAAGTTGTCATTTCTTAAAGTTTGGTGCTGCGGTGCTTACACTACTGGAATCAGCTTCTTTGCTGTCCACTATGGCGGACGGCAAAGGCATACAAGGCGGACGGCAAAGACCTTTGCCGTCCGTCAGCTGACAGTAACAAGTCCGGCTGAATAGGCTACGGCAAACGCTTCTTTGCCGTCAGCTGGCGGACGGCAAAGATGAAACGATCTTTGCCGGCAGCCGGCTCACGGCAACGGTCCTGGACGGCACACGTGACAACGTCTGGCCGTTAGGGGGCTAATGGTGAGCTTTGTCGTCAGCTGGCGGACGGTAAAGTAACCAAATAGGATAGCCCATAGGTTGTACAAGGAGCTGCCATGTGGCATCTTTGCCGTCTGCTGGCGGATGGCAAATTTCATTGCCGTCTGCCAACGGACGGCAAAGATCTTGTATAGCCCCAGTTTTTTCTGTTTATTCTTAAATTCATTCAATTTGAACACACAAGTTTCAACACAAAAATTTCAACAAACAAATTTCACAAAAGACATATCCAACACACAAGTTTCATCATGTATACATACATAACAAACACATAGTTCCATCCATACATATTACAAAAGTTTCACATTGTTCATCCAACACCGTTATCCATCCATCCATATAACAAGTTCCATCCATGCAAGTTCATCAATACAAAATAAAAGCAGAAACGGAAAAGAAGCACTCCATCCATGCAAGCTTCCGTGAATTAAATTAGATGTACAAAATGGGAAACAAGAAAGTTATAAGAAGAAGAAGAACATGAAGAAGAAGAAAATGAAGAAGAAGAAGAAGAAGACTGGAATAAGAAGTAAGCATACTTAGGTAAAATGGTGCTAACCTAGCTAATTATGCCATCTTTGAGTGAACTAAGCATATTATGCCATCTTGGTCATTTTGGAGCTAACCTAGGTAAACAAGGTCATTTTGGAGCTAACCTAGGTAAACTTGGTCATTTTGGAGCTAACCTAGGTAAACTAGGTCATTTTGGAGCTAACCTAGCTAAAATGGATCATATTGGAGATAACCTAGGTAAACTTGATCATTTTGGAGCTAACCTAGCTAAAATGGATCATATTGGAGCTAACATAGGTAAACTTGATCATTTTGGAGCTAACCTAGCTAAAATGGATCATATTGGAGCTAACCTAGGTAAACTTGGTCATTTTGGAGCTAACCTAGGTAAACTAGGTCATTTTGGAGCTAACCTAGCTAAAATGAATCAAATTGGAGCTAACCTAGGTAAACTTGGTCATTTTGGAGCTAACCTAGGTAAAATGGATCATATTGGAGCTAACCTAGGTTAAATGGGTCATTTTGGAGCTAACTTAACTAATTATGACATTTTTGAGTTAACTAAGCATAATTATGCCATTTTTTACACAAGTAAGCCAAGTGTATGTCATTATTGAGCAAATCTAGGAAACTAAGCATATTAGAGATAACTTAGCATATTAGAGCTAACTTATGTCATTTTGGAGGAAACAAAGCTAAGTATATATAGATCATTCTGGAGATCTGACATATGTGACATAGTTCACTCCTCATTCTTCTTCTCCTTCTCCTTCCTCATCCTTATGCGCCAAGAGCGGCGAGGCGGTGGAGGCAGTGGGATGTAGTCTAGTATCACAATTGGCATGGTCATGTCGCCCGACTGTGGGATCGTCGGCGCCACCACCACCGCGAGGTCATTGTGAGGCACCACCACCATCGCGGGGCCATCTTCAGGCAGCACCATCGCGAGGTCATCCTCAGCCACCACCATCTCTTGCCCAACGTCAGCCACCACCGTCGCAACGTCATCCTCAGCCACCACTGTCTGTTGCCCATCGTCAGCCTGCACCTCCTCATCCCCACTCTACTCCTCTTCTTCCCCACTCCATTCCGGATCATCCTCGATGCTGCTTTTGTTGCAGCCGGAGTCGCTGTTGTTTTGGTTGTAGCCAGAGTCGCTGCTGCTGCTCCCATTGCCTGACCAAATGCAACAATGACCGTTAATAACTGATGTGAGACAAAGCAAAATGTAGAGGAAGAAGAGGCAGAACGTACTGGCATCATCGTCATCCTGGTAGTGCATGCGACACATAGTCATGTTGAACACCTTCACGGTGAGCATGGCATCGCCGTCATACCTAAAGAGAAGGAAGTACCCGTGCCGCAGATTGTAGGCATGGTAGAACTGCTCCCAGTCATGACACAGGTACATGTGGCCGTACCTGATCACCAACTCCACGTCGCAAAGCCTATGAAGCCCGCTACCGACCTGTCACAGCTTCACATTCTTTAGCTGATGGCCGTCCAACATCGTCATAAAAGTGTCAGGCAGCCTCTGCAGTTTGGGACAAGGAGTAGTATAGCAAACAACAGAGATATCATAATGAGATGAGTGAAGGGGAGATCTCTCCTTTTATATACCTACCTCTTGGAGGAAGTCCCAAGTATGATACTGAAGAACTCGAAAGCATCCAACTCGTACTCCGGTGTGGCAGAGCAGAGCCTGCGGTGACGGCATCTCCCCATCTCTAATAAGCAGTGGAAGAGACCAATTAGTATCTAGAAGCATATCCACAAACATAAAGCCAAGTTTCTAGACATGAAATAAAACTGAGAAAAAAAATCAATGCACTTGTGCTCAACAACATCAACAACACTTAATTAATTTGGTAGGTTAGTTGGCAATGGCAATAGGCACCCTTCAAAACTAGGGATTTCTTTAGACGTGAAAGAAAACTGAAAAATGTTGAAAAAAGAGCATAGTAATCTAAAAATAGGGAAAAAATACACTTCTTCCTCCTCCTCTTTAATTATCTTTTCTTATTATTATTTTTCATCTTTCTTCTTTCTTCTTAACCAAAACTAAACCTAAAGTTCCTTGTGGTGTGATCACATTGGAATACTTGTGGCAATAATCATAGTTGCACCATATTTTAGGTGGCTCTAGGTGCCACACACCAAGAAAACAAACATACCTCAAATCAGAAACTAAGGGTAGTGTCCTAAAATCAATTTACTTTGTATGCAAATCAGAACAAGTACCACATCACATTACCATAGGATCCTATTACAGAAAAGGTATGTAAATGCAAGCTGGGGTAAGACATTATAACCATACTGCAATCTTATACTTGCTCAACTATGATCATAGGAGACGCAACTAACATACGAGTTTGAGGCACACACACCTCAACAATGATGTTGCCACTTGCCAGAACCGCATACTCAGGTGTGATCAGCAGCTGGATTATACACCATGCTTCACATCAGTGCACCAGCACCGCATTTCAGTAGCAGGCTACGCATCTTGAGCTACTGGTGTGTATCAGCAAGCTAGCAGAGTCAACCTAGCTATCTTGTTCTATTCGCACGGACCCTAAGAACTTCCAAGTCTGGATGAGCTATCATAATCAATTCTTGCACTGCAATATAAGGCTCTCTGCTCTAAACCTAAACTAAAGTAAACCTAAACTAAACCAAACCTAAAGTAAACCTAAACTAAACTTAAAATACAGAAACAAAAAAAATACAAGAGGTCTCACCGGGTGGCGGAGGGGGCGCCAGAGGGGTGGGGCAGCCGCAGTGGTGGAGGAGAGGGGCGCCGGAGCCGCCGGGTGGAGGAGGGAGCGCTGGAGCAACGGGGCGGCCACGATGGTGAAGCAGAGGGGCGCCAGGGTGGAGGAGGGGGTACTGCGGCGACGTGGGTGGCGTGGGGCGGCGACGGCTCGGGCACAGGGCGGGCTGGGGCGGCGCGGCGCGACGACGGGGATGGCGTGGGGCGGGGAAGGGGGTCACCGGGGCTGCTGGGGCGGCGCGGTGACGGGGGTGGTGCGGGGTGGCGGCGGCTCGGGGGCGGGGTAGCGCAGGGTGGCGGCGGCTTGGGCGCGGGCGGAGAGAAAGAGGGGACAGATAGAGATGTGGGGCGCGGGCGGGTGTCGATGGATTTTAGTAAGGGCACAGTTCTTTGCTGTCTGTTAGCTAACGGACGTTAGTTTGGCCACTTTCTTTGTCGTCTGCTAGCGGACGGCAACGGAAGTGTCCGTTAGGTGGTACTCATTAGTGGGCCACCCTCATTCTTTGCCGTCCTCTAACGGACGGCAAAGATTCTATGTCGTCCGCTAGCGGACGAACAAAGAGTTGGCTGACGGCAAACATGGTCGTTGTCGTCAGCTCTTTCTTTGCCTTCAGCTTCTATTAAGCTGACGACAAAGACCTTCTTTGCAGTCAACTAGCCGATGGCAAAGATCTAGCTGACGCCAGAGATCCTGATTCCAGTAGTGTTATGTGAAAAAGCTTCAACCTGATAAGCTCGAGCCCAAATCGGAGAAGTGCGTCTTCATAGGATACCCAAAGGAAACTGTTGGGACACCTTCTATCACAGATCCGAAGGCAAGATATTTGTTGCTAAGAATGGATCCTTTCTTGAGAAGGAGTTTCTCTCAAAAGAAGTGAGCGGGAGGAAAGTAGAACTTGGTGAGGTAATTGTACCTTCTCCTAAATTGGAAAGTAGTTCATCATAGAAATCAGTTCCAGTGATTCCTACACCAATTAGTGAGGAAGCTCATGATGATGATCATGAAACTTCACATCAAGTTACTGCCGAACCTGGTAGGTCATCCAGAGAACAGTCCGCACCAGAGTGGTACGATAATCCTGTTCTGGAAGTCACGTTATTAGACCATGATGAACCTACAAACTGTGAGGAAGCGATGATGAGCCCTGATTCCGTGAAATGGCTTGAGGCCATGAAATCTGAGATGGGATCCATGTATGAGAACAAAGTGTGCACTTTGGTGGACTTTCCCGATGATCGGCAAGCCATAGAAAATAAATGGATCTTCAAGAAGAAGACTGACGCTGACGATAATGTTACTGTCTACAAAGCTCTACTTGTTGCAAAAGGTTTTCGACAAGTCAAAGAGTTGACTATGATGAGACCTTCTCACTCGTAGCGATGCTTAAGTCTGTTCGAATCATGTTAGCAACTACCGCATTTTATGATTATGAAATTTGGCAAATCGATGTCAAAACTGCATTCCTCAATGGATTTCTTAAAGAAGAGTTGTATATGATGCAACTATAAGGTTTTCTCGATCCAAAGGGTGCTGACAAAGTGTGCAAGCTCCAGTGATCCATTTATGGACTGGTGCAAGCCTCTCGGAGTTGGAATATACGCTTTGATAGTGTGATGAAAGCATATGGTTTTATACAGAGTTTTGGAGAAGCATGTATTTACAAGAAAGTGAGTGGGAGCTCTGTAGCATTCCTAATATTATATGTGGATGTATTGTTGATTGGAAATGATACAGAATTTCTGATAGCATAAAAGGATACTTGAATAAGAATTTTTCAATGAAAGACCTTGGTGAAGCTGCTTACATATTGGGCATCAAGATATATAGAGATAGATCAAGACGCTTAATTGGACTTTCACAAAGCACATACCTTGATAAAGTTTTGAAGAAGTTCAAAATGGATCAGTCAAAGAAAGGGTTCTTGCCTGTGTTACAAGGTGTTAAGTTGAGTCAGACTCAATGCCCGACCACTGCAGAAGATAGAGTGAAATTGAAAGTCATTCCCTATGCATCAGCCATATGTTCTATCATGTATGCAATGTTGTGTACTAGACCTGATGTGTGCCTTGCCATAAGTATAGCAGGGAGGTCCCAAAGTAATCCAGGAGTGGAGCACTGGACAGCAGTCAAGAACATCTTGAAATACCTAAAAAGGACTAAGGATATGTTTCTCATTTATGGAGGTGACAAAGAGCTTGTCGCAAATGGTTACGTCGATGCAAGGTTTGACACTGATCCGGATGACTCTAAGTCGCAATCCGGATACGTATTTATATTGAATGGTGGAGCTGTCAGTTGGTGCAGTTCCAAGCGGAGCGCCGTGATGGGATTTACGTGTGAAGCGGAGTACATAGCTGCTTCGGAAGCAGCAAATGAAGGAGTCTGGATGAAGGAGTTCATGTCCGATCTAGGTGTTGCATAATCTCATAGTCTGAGGAACATGTATAAGTCATGAAGAAAGCAGTAGCAATGAACCTGTAATGATCATAATGCTAAGCTAACTAATGGGTCTTGTCCATCACATCATTCTCCTAATGATGTGATCTCGTTTATCAAATGACAACACATGTCTATGGTTAGGAAACATAACCATCTTTGATAAATGAGCTAGTCAAGTAGAGGCATACTAGGGACACTTTGTTTTGCCTATGTATTCACACATGTACTAAGTTTCCGGTTAATACAATTCTAGCATGAATAATAAACATTTATCATGAAAGGAGGAAATGAATAATAACTTTATTATTGCCTCTAGGGCATATTTCCTTTAGTCTCCCACTTGCACTGGAGTCAATAGTCTAGTTCACACCAATAGTTCACATCTTTATGTTATTAGTTCACATCGCCATGTGACTACCACCCAAAGGGTTTACTAGAGTCAATAATCTAGTTCACATTGCAAGGTGATTAACACCCAAAGAGTACTAAGGTGTGATCATGTTTTGCTTATGAGAGAAGTTTAGTCAACAAGTCTATCACATTCAGAGTTGTATGTATTTTGCAAATATTCTATGTCTACAATGCTCTGCATAGAGCTACTCTAGCTAGTTGCTCCCACTTTCAATATGTATCCAGATTGAGACTTAGAGTCATCCGAATTGGTGTAAAAGCTTGCATAGACGTAACTCTTGACGATGAACTCTTTATCACCCCATCACCGAGAAACATTTCCTTAGTCCTCACTAAGGATAATTTTGACCGATGTCCAGTGATCTACTCTTAGATCACTATTGTACCCCCTTGCCAAACTCATGGCAAGGTACACAATAGGTATGGTACACATCACAGCATACTTTATAGAACCTATGATTGTGGCATAGGGAATAACTTTCATTCTCTTTCTATCTTCGGTCATGGTCGGGCTTTGAGTCTTACTCAACATTACACCTTGTAATACAGACAAGAACTCCTTCTTTGACTGATCCATTTTGAACTCTTTCAAAAACTTGTCAAGGTATTTACTCATTGAAAAATCTTATCAAGCGTCTTGATCTATCTCTATAGATCTTGATGCCCAATATGTAAGCAGCTTCACCGAGGTCTTTCTTTGAAAAACTCCTATTCAAGTACCCCTTTATGTTATCCAGAAATTAAATATCATTTCCAATCAACAATATGTCATCCACATATAATATTAGAAATGCTACAGAGCTCCCACTCACTTTCTTGTAAATACAGGCTTCTCCAAAAGTCTGTATAAAACTATATGCTTTGATTACACTATCAAAGCATTTATTCCAGCTCCGAGAGGCTTGCACCAGTCCATAAATGGATCGCTGGAGCTTGCACACTTTGTTAGCACCCTTTGGATCAACAAAACCTTCTGGTTGCATCATATACAACTCTTCTTCCAGAAATCCATTCAGGAATGCAGTTTTGAGATCCATTTGCCAAATTTCATGATCATAAAATGCAGCAATTGCTAACATGATTCGGACATACTTAAGCATCACTACGGGTGAGAAAGTCTCATCGTAGTCAACTCCTTGAACTTGTCGAAAACCTTTTGCGACAAGTCAAGCTTTGTAGATAGTAACAGTACTATCAGCGTTTGTCTTCCTCTTGAAGATCCATTTATTCTTAATGGTTTTCCGATCATCGGGCAAGTCCACCAAAGTCCACACTTTGTCCTCATACATGGATCCCATCTCGGGTTTCATGGCCTCAAGCCATTTTGCGGAATCTGGGCTCATCATTGCTTCCTCATAGTTCGTAGGATCATCATGGTCTAGTAACATGACTTCTAGAACATGATTACCGTACCACTCTTGTTGTGGAATTGTCACGTCAGATGTCCTAGTGGAAGGACTTAGTCATGGAGCCATCACAACTAGGAAGCTTAAAGGGGTTAATCGAGACAAAGGACACGGGGTTTATACTGGTTCGGCCCCTTACGGTGAAGGAAAAAGCCTATGATCTAGTTTTGAGTGGGATTGCTTATGTCTCGATTACCAGGGAGTTAAATCGCTTGACCTAGCTCTCAATCTAATGTTACTTGCCTTGAACCGCCACCGGGTCATCCCTTTATATACAGAGGTCGACGCCCAGCGGCTTACAGAGTCCCGGTCGACTCATAAACAGTGTCCGGCTCGGTCTCTAACTATTCTTGCCTTACAATACAAGTCATGTACATATGGCGGTTTATCTCTACGGGCCTTAAGTCACCTCTGGGCTTTGGGCCCTTAACTGAACCGCCATCTTCAAGCTTGGTCATGGGCTTCAAGAGTACTCATAGGTATAACCCGGCCCCTCCTGGGCGGGTCATACCTAATAGTTATATCCCCAACATTAGGCCCCAGATTGATTTGAACTGGTTCATGTCAATCTTCGACACTTAAGAAA
This sequence comes from Triticum aestivum, assembly GCF_018294505.1. NCBI lineage: Eukaryota > Viridiplantae > Streptophyta > Magnoliopsida > Poales > Poaceae > Triticum > Triticum aestivum. The sequence continues at coordinate 451,969,134 of NC_057801.1, forward strand.
AATCTTCTGCTCTTTGCTTATGAATTTTTTTGTAACCCACCATGATGTCATCCTTTGGATTTGTGGTAACCGCCATGACGTCAGCTGCCATTAATGCACATTTTTGTCCAACGTATGTCAATGGATCCTTATTTAATGACCATCCTAAGAACCGAGGCGTCCTTGTAGCTGGATAACCATGTTTTCGGCCTCCTCGTTTCTCGCGCCCACTTCTCAGTCTTCCCTTATAAATAGACACTACTAGGTCTTTCCTCATTCTCCCCTTTCCTCATCTTCTTCCTCTTGCAACCTACTGCCGCTCGAGCTCCGCCGCCGCCGCAGAGCACCTCGTCTTCAATTACTCGACCTCGTCCGCTGCATCAACCTGAGTCGATCCAGAGAACGGCGGTGATCCTCTGCAGTAAATCTGCCGCTGTAAGTCTTCTCCTTCCCGCACCTCAGATCTGCATTAGGGTTTGCAAGTTCTTCTTTGTTCTCCGTGGCTCATCATGGTTTCTTCGTAGTTCTTCCACCGCAGCCTCATTTGATCCAAAAGTAGTATGGAACTCATGCGGTAGTTGTTCCGTGTCCATTTTTGATACTAGCAGATCCCTTTTGCTTGCAAAGAGGCCTCATTAGAATGCACAAACTCATGTGTACCATGTTTTTAGCTCTAGAATATTTTCTTTTCTGAACAGCCGTTTGATCCAAAATAATAGCTACAACCTGTGAAACTTGTTTATGCAACACTTAGGCAAAAATTGTATTTGTTAGATCCACCTAGCCATGGCGACTCTTATCACCGGCTTAAAAAATGCAATGCTCAATTGATAACCTTGACCACCCATGGCGCTTTAGATAACTTAACTACTTATGGAGCTCATGGCGGCTTAAGTAATCTGACATAATTATCCTTATATCACTAGGCCCCTTTATAAGCTGCCATCTTGAATATGCACTGTAATGTTTTTCTCCGGCTTAAATTTGAACCAGAAATTTTTACTCTTTCTTAGGCTTTCATCACAATGGCACCCAAACCACCCACTTCATGCAACTGGGTCAAATCCATCATCACAGACAGTACGCTTGATGACTTTGTGAAGACCGGCTATCTGCCGAAGAAGGAAGTTATGGCATATCGTGCCCCTGACTCGGCTGAGGAAAAGCCTCAGCCCAAAGAGGGGGAGGTCATTATCTTTACTGACCATATGAACCAGTGTTTTTCACCACACGGCTCAAAATTCTTCAGGGATGTCCTGCACTTCTTTGACCTCCGTCCTCAAGACATCTGACCCAATTCCGTGTCCAATATTTGCAATTTTCAAGTGTTCAGTGAGGTATATCTTGGAGAAGATCCCAGCTTACTACTCTTTAGAGAGTTATTCTACTTGAACCTCCAGAATGAGTGTGCCAACGGACAAAGCTTGGAACTTGGCGGTGTCTCAATCCAACGTCGAAGAGACATAATTTTTCCTTATGCCAACCCACCAAGTCATCCCAAAGACTGGAACCAGACATGGTTCTATTGTCAAGACACTTCTCCAGCTGATGAAAATCCTCTGTCCGGATTTCATGCTCTGCGTCTTGAATCCAAGCATCCACTTCCTGATAAGATAATAGCCGTCGAGCGCAAGACGCTCGCCCCCACCTTGGCTAAAATCAAGGCTCTTCTGGGGAATGGGCTGAATGGTATTGACTTGGTCCGGGTTTGGCTTGCCTGGCGGATCATTTCGTTGAGCAGCCGCCCTGGTCTGATGTGTACTTACACGGGCAAGAAAGATGACCCTCTGCAGCACAGCTCTGACGACTTACCGGACCACGTTGTTGATGATATGACAAAATCACTTCTGAACGAAAGCTTAGAAGATAGTGGTAAGGTGGGCTTAAGCCCTTTCTGCGAAGCTAACCCGGCTCCAGCGGTAAGTCGCCCATCTGAAATAATTATCTTTGTCCCTTGATGTTTTATCTGTATTTACACTTTTGCTGATTTTCACAGGCTGGTGATAAATTCTGGAAGGCTAAATATGATCATGAAGTTGCAAAGAAAGCCAGGAAGGCCAAGAGAGCCGCCAGGAAAGAGGCTGCGAAGAAGAAGGGCAAGAAAGCCACCGCCTCTGACTTGCTTCGGCTAGAAGATTCTTCTGAGTTGGAGGTAGCCCTTGACTCTCTTGGCTCTGTTTTTAACCATCTTATTGACACTGATTATCAGCAGGAGGACACAGGAACAAGTCATGGAAAGGATGAAGAGGTAACTATCATTTCCTCTGACTCCAAGCCTTTGCCAAGACAGAAAATCCAAAGAGTAACCCGGAAAGTAAGATTTTCACATCCCTTAGCTTATCAAGATCCTCAATTTCTTTTGAAGCGACAGATTCACGAGAGCCAGAGGCAGACCCGGACCAGTAAGGATGCGTAACTCTCCTCCGGCTTACCTAATGCACCAAAGAAGCGTCGGAACGAGGTCACCTCCAATTTAAATCCCTTTTATCCTTTGGCGGGTCTCACTCGTCAACCACTCAATTCTTCTGACTCGAATTATCAGGAAACTTCACCTTCCTCCGGTGACTCAATGCAGTCCAATTTGCCGGCTTTCAAGACCGCACCAGGGTAATGATGACTTGCTTATCTTGTATTCATTTACATTCATTGTATTTGCACTGACCTTTTTGATCTTATGCAGCGGAAAAGCAAAGCCCAGCAAAAAGGTGAAGAAGAACAAGCCGGCCGAAGAGCCGATCTTCAAAGAGTCGGAACTTGGAACGGCCACACCTGAAGCCTCTACTCATGAGCCGCCACCTGAGCCAACTCATGACACGCCAATGCCAATTCCTGACCTGCCTGTCGAGTGAGCCGCCGATGGCTTTGAAAACCCGGAAATCCCTAGCCCGGCCAGGACGGATGATCCTCAAGACCTTGATGTCGAGATTACCAAGACCGGCTACATTGAGCCGGGGAGACCAACTGTGCTAGCCAAATGTTCTGCCAAAGAAGAGCACCTGGAACGTCGCAAGGCCAAGTTTGATGTTGTTGATTAAACTCACATGAGTATTGGAGAAGTTTTTTCTGGCTATCTGAGCCAAGTACACAGTAGCCGTGATGTTGAAATCGATATGGTGAAGCAGATGCACCAGAAATTTGAGGTACAATCCCTTCTCTGTACTAATTTATCCTTACTATGCCAGCCACCAAGTCTATTGCCTATGATGAATATGCCGTAGACTTAGAAACAAGCTTAATAACATTAGTGATATATTTGGATAACATGTAAGAAACCGGCTTACTCTGTAGTCCCCAAGGGCTGGCTTAATCAGCATGGTTGAACCGGTCCTTCATATGCTTGTATAGAACAAAATACTTATAAAACTTTAATAGCAATATGCATTAGCCCCCAAGTGCCAAGTACTCTTGCTTGCAAAGTGCTTGGGACTTACTCTTATGAACCGCCACTTATGTAAAATTCTTCGGTAGACATTAGCCCCCAAGTGCCAAGTGTTGTTGCTTGCAAAAGGCTTGGGACTTTAATATTGTATGATAACAGTCATGATTTTGACCTGGTATTTGTACAGGCCAGCACGAGTTAACTTGAATCAGAGTATTTGACTTGAAGAACCGCCTGGAAGCACAAGAGACGGAAACCCAAAGAGCCAACTCCAAGTTTGAATTCAGTATATCTGAACAAGAGAAACTGAAGAAAGACTTTGAAATGGAGAAAAAGGCCTGGGCTGATGAAAAGATTGCTTTGATCAAACGAGTTGAGAAGGCAGAGGCGGCTCTTGAAGAGGCGACCGTCGAATTATCCGGCTTAAAACGCCATGTCTCTCAGATGGTCTTAGCAATCTTTGGTAAGTCTCCCTGCAAGTGTCAAATATTTGAATCTTTCTAATAATCATATAAATTGTCATTAACTCACCTGACATTGTTATGCAGGTCCCAGGAGTTCAAATCTTAACCAGGACATGCTGATAAAGTTGAAGGCGGTTTACACGCTGATGGAACAACTCTACACCGTGTCTCTGCATGCCTTAGCCACAGTGGCCCTGTCAAATGAAGTGCCCACACTCTTGGTGGATGTGTGATAACCCACAAGTGTAGGGGATCGCAACAGCTTTTGAGGGTAAAGTATTCAACCCAAATTTATTGATTCGACACAAGGGGAGCCAAAGAATATTCTTTAGTATTAGCAGTTGAGTTGTCAATTCAACCACACCTGGATAACTTAGTATCTGCAGCAAAGTATTTAGTAGCAAAGTAGTATGATAATAAAGGTAACAATAGCAAAAGTAATGTTTTTGAGTTTTGTAGTGATTGTAACAATAGCAATGGAAAAGTAAATAAGCGAAGCACAAGATGTGAAAAGCTCGTAGGCAATGGATCAGTGATGGATAATTATGCCGGATACGATTCCTCGTGTAATAGCTACAACATAGGGTGACACTGAACTAGCTCCAGTTCATCAATGTTATGTAGGCATGTATTCCGTAAATGGTCATACGTGCTTATGGAAAAGAACTTGCATGACATCTTTTGTCCTACCCTCCCGTGGCAGCGGGGTCCTAGTGGAAACTAAGGGATATTAAGGCCTCCTTTTAATAGAGAACCGGAACAAAGCATTAGCACATAGTGAATACATGAACTCCTCAAACTATGGTCATCACCGAGAAGTATCCCGATTATTGTCACTTCGGGGTTGTCGAATCATAACACATAATAGGTGACTATAGACTTGCAAGGTAGGATCAAGAACACACATATATTCATGAAAACATAATAGGTTCAGATCTGAAATCATGGCACTCGGGCCCTAGTGACAAGCATTAAGCATAGCAAAGTCATAGCAACATCAATCTCAGAACATAGTGGATACTAGGGATCAAACCCTAACAAAACTAACCTGATTACATGGTAAATCTCATCCAACCCATCACCGTCCAGCAAGCCTATGATGGAATTGCTCACGCACGATGGTGAGCATCATGAAATTGGTGATGGAGGATGGTTGATGATGATGACGGCGACGAATCCCCCTCTCCGGAGCCCCGAACGGACTCCTAATCAGCCCTCCCGAGAGAGATTAGGGCTTGGCGGTGTCTCCGTGTCGTAAAATGTGATGAAACTTTCTCTCTGATTTTTTTCACCCCGAACATGAATATATGGAGTTGGAGTTGAGGTCGGTGGAGGTCCAGGGGGCCCGCGAGACAAGGGGGCGCGCCCAGGGGGAGGGGGCGCGCCCCCCACCCTCGTGGACAGGGTGTGGGCCCCCTGGTCTTGATTCTTTCACCAGTATTTTTTATATTTTCCAAAAAGTCCCTTCGTGGATTTTCAGGACATTCCGAGAACTTTTGCTTTCTATACATAAAACAACATCATGGCAGTTCTGCTGAAAACAGCGTCAGTCCGGGTTAGTTTCATTCAAATCATGCAAGTTAGAGTCCAAAGCAAGGGCAAAAGTGTTTGGAAAAGTATATACGTTGGAGACGTATCAACTCCCCCGAGCTTAAACCTTTGCTTGTCCTCAAGCAATTTAGTTGATAAACTGAAAGTGATAAAGAAAAACTTTTACAAACTTTGTTTGCTCTTGTTGTTGTAAACATGAAAAGCCAGCATTCAGGTTTTAGCAAATATTATGAACTAACCATACTCACAATAACACTTAGGTCTCACAATTACTCATATCAATAGCATAATCAGCTAGCGAGCCATAATAATAAAACTCGAATGACAACACTTTCTCAAAACAAACATAACATGATATAACAAAATGGCATCTCGCTAGCCCTTTCAGAGACCGCAAAACATAAATGCAGAGCACCTTTAAAGATCAAGGACTGACTAAACATTGTAATTCATGGTAAAAGAGATCCAGTCAAGTCATACCCAATATAAACCAATAGTAATGAATGCAAATGACAGTGTGCTCTCCAGCGGGTGCTTTTTAATAAGAAGGATGATGACTCAACATAAAAGTAAATAGATAGGCCCTTCGCAGAGGGAAGCAGGGATTCGTAGAGGTGCCAGAGCTCGATTTTAAAACAGAGATTGAATAACATTTTGAGCGGCATACTTTTGCTGTCAACGCAACAACTATGAGATGGCTATATCTTCCATACTACAAGCATTATAGGCAGTTCCCAAACAGAATGGTAAAGGTTTATACTCCCCCAACCACCAACAAGCATCAATCCATGGCTTGCTCGAAACAACGAGTGCCTCCAACTAACAACAGCCCTGGGGGAGTTTTGTTTAATTATTTTGATTTGCTTTAATCTTTTTGGATCATGGGACTGGGCATCCCGGTTACCCGCCCTTTCTCGTGAATGAGGAGTGGAGTCCACTCCTCTTGAGAATAACACACTTAGCATGGAGGATATAGGCAGCCCTAGTTGAAACATGAGCTGCTTGAGCATACAAAACAAAATTTCATTTGAAGGTTTGGAGTTTGGCACATACAAATTTACTTGGAACGGCAGGTAAATACCGCATATAGGCAGGTATAGTGGACTCATATGGAATAACTTTGGGGTTTATGGAGTTTGGATGCACAAGCAGTATTCCCGCTTAGTACAGGTGAAGGCTAGCAAAAGACTGGGAAGCGACCAACTGAGAGAGCGACAATAGTCATAAACATGCATTAAAATTAATTTACACCAAATACAAGCATGAGTAGGATATAATCTACCATGAACATAAATATCATGAAGGCTATGTTGATTTGTTTCAACTACATGCATGAACATGTGCCAAGTCGAGTCACTCAATTCATTCAAAGGAGGATACCATCCCATCATACCACATCATAATCATTCTAATAGCATGTTGGCCCGCAAGGTAAACCATTATAACTCATAGCTAATCAAGCATGGCATAAGCAACTATAATCTCTAAATGTCATTGCAAATATGTTTATTTCATAATAAGTTGAATCAGAAACAATGAACTCATCATATTTACAAAAACAAGAGAGGTCGAGTTCATACCAGCTTTTCTCATCTCAATAAGTCCATCATATATCGTCATTATTGCCTTTCACTTGCACGACCGAACGATGTGTATAATAATAAGAGTGCACGTGCATTGGACTAAGCTGGAATCTGCAAGCATTCAACTCAAGAGAGAAGACAAGTAATATGGGCTCTAAGTTAAATAAACAATCATGCATATGAGTTCCACTAAACATTTTCAATATGGTCTTCTCGACCCCCAAAGAGAAGAAAATAAAACTATTTACACGGGAAAGCTCCCAACAAGTAAGAAGAAGAATGAGAAATCTTTTTGGGTTTTCATTTTAATTTCTACTACAAGCATGGAATTTAAGCTAACTAATTTTTTTGGTTTTTCTTAAGGTTTATCAAACACACAAGAAGAAAGCTAGAAAAAGAAATTTAAACTAGCATGGATAATACAATGAAAGAGTATGAGCACCGACGACTAGTGTGTGAACATGAATGTAAAGTCGGTGAGAAATACGTACTCCCCCAAGCTTAGGCTTTTGGCCTAAGTTGGTATAGCACCAAGGACCGCCGCTACTCTCCCCGGTGTACTGGGAGGTGTAATCAGGATACCACTGGCTGGTCATCTCCGGATCCCACTGGAAAGATGATGCACGATAAGGGTCCAGTACAGGTTTCGGCTCAGGTTCAGGTTCTGGAGTGAAAGCTTGGGCTCGATGAGTGTACACCGCTTCAGGTGTAACAAGAAAAATTTCTGCAGTCAAATCAAACAACAGAGGCGCAGGCAAAATAATAGTCTCAATGTGTTTCTTATTAAATGTAAGGTTATACAAGAGCATCCTTTCTTCGTTGTCAACGATAAACTTGTGGGCTACCATGCTCTTGTAATCTAAAATGTGAGGGGGCAATTTTGTCTCCTCTTTCTCATGGTGCCTAATAGGTATCTGAAAATGTCTAGCAAGATGTGAAGCATAGATGCCTCCAAATATGGGGCCTTTTGTACGATTCAGGCCTAGTCATTTAGCAATGACGGCGCCCATACTAAAACTATTATCTCCAAGCAAGGCATCTTGAAGAATGATAATATCAGGAACAGTAAAGTTTCCACTATTCCCACGACCAATCAAGCATCTACTAGCAAATATGGCAAAGTAGCGTAAAATGGGAAAGTGTATGCTAGAGATTCTCGCCTCAGAACCCTTCTTTGGCTCCTCTACAACGATAGTGTTAACAAAGCCATCCACATCTTTACGATGGGGTTCCTCTAATTCTCCCTCATAAGGTATCCTACACACCGCGCAAAAATTACGTAGAGACATTTCTCTGAATTCATCATATAAATGAAATGATACTGCAGGCGGTGACTTCTTAGGATAATAATAAAAAAATTTGCACAAAAGTATTGGTGAGTAAGAGGTACTGATCGATCCGGTCGTGGAGGAAACCGTTGAGGCCTGCGTTCTCGATCAAAGAATAAAAATCTTCATGAATTCCAGCTTCTTTCAAGAAATCAACGCATGGCCATTCACACGACCGTACTTCCGCTAAGCGAGGAAGATTATACTTGGCTTTTTCCTTCTCTTTGGCTTGTTTTTCCTGAGAGCCTTGGCTAGAAGAGCCCCTCAAAAGTTTCCTTGACATTTCTGAAAATTTCTGAAATTTTAGTAACTTCAAAATAAAAGTGAATAAAACTAAACAAGATTGGTAGCAACTACTCCTACAAGTGCCTAGAGCCTATAACATGCATTAGAATTGCTTGGAACCTCATAAATTTAACATGTAAGCTAAAGAACATGGTCACCTATGCAGCAAAAATTTGCAATGAATAAAGCACTAGAACAAAAACTAATTGGACCAATGGAGGAGTCACATACCAAGCAACAATCTCCCAAAGCAGTTTTGTGAATGGAGCTTTGAGCAAGGAGATCGAAAATCGCAACAAAATGAGCTAGAGCTCGTGTTTGAGCTGGATGGGGTTTTTTTGGGTAGAAGATGGAGTGTGTGGGTGCTGGCATAAGTGGAGGGGGGCCACCAGGGGCCCACGAGATAGGGGGCGCGCCCAGGTGGGGTGGGCGCGCCCTCCACTCTCGTGGCTTGGTGCTTGCCCCTCCTATAGTGTTTTCAGTGCCTAAAATCCTCGAATATTCCATAAAAATCATACTAAGTTTGCAGGGCATTTGGAGCACTTTTATTTTCGGGATATTTTTTTATTGCACGGATAATTCAAAAAACACACAGATAATACTATTTTTGCTTTATTTATTCTAAATAACAGAAAGTAAAAAGTGGGTACAGAAGGTTGTGCCTTCTAGTTTCATCCATCTCATTATCATCAAAATGAATCCACTAACAAGGTTGATCAAGTCTTGTTAACAAACTCATTCCGAATAACACGGAACTGGAGAAATTTCGAATAACACTAGGTTACCTCAACGGGGATATGAAAATCCCCAACAATAAGAATATCATACTTTTTCTTGACAGTAGGGAGAGGAAATTCAAAACCTCCCATAATGATAGTTGGAACTTTTCCAATAGAATTGATGCTATGAACTTGAGATTGTTTCCTCGGAAAGTGTACCGTATGCTCATTACCATTAACATGAAAAGTGACATTGCCTTTGTTGCAATCAATAACAGCCCCTGCAGTATTCAAAAAGGGTCTACCAAGGATAATCGACATACTATCGTCCTCGGTAATATCAAGAATAACAAAGTCCGTTAAGATAGTGACATTTGCAACCACAACAGGCACATCCTCACAAATACCAACAGGTATAGCAGTTGATTTATCAGCCATTTGCAAAGATATTTGAGTAGGTGTCAACTTATTCAATTCAAGTCTACGATATAAAGAGAGAGGCATAACACTAACACCGGCTCCAAGATCACATAAAGCAGTTCTAACATAATTTCTTTTAATGGAGCATGGTATAGTTGGTACACCCGGATCTCCAAGTTTCTTTGGTATTCCACCCTTAAAAGTGTAATTAGCAAGCATGGTTGAAATTTCAGCTTCCGATATATTTCTTTTGTTTGTGATGATATCCTTCATATATTTAGCATAAGGATTTACTTTGAGCATATCAGTTAAGCGCATACGTAAGAAAATAGGTCTAATCATTTCAGCAAAGCGCTCAAAATCCTCATCATCCTTTGTCTTGGATGGTTTAGGAGGAAAGGGCATGGGTTTCTGAACCCATGGTTCTCTTTCTCTACCATGCTTCCTAGCAACAAAATCTCTCTTATCATAATGTTGATTCTTTGATTGTGGGTTATCAAGATCAACAGCAGGTTCAATCTCTACTTCATTGTTTGTGCTAGGTTGGGCATCAACATGAGCATTATCATTAACATTATCACTAGGTTCATGTTCGTCACCTGATTGTGTTTCAGCATCAGAGATAGAAATATCATTGGGATTCTCAGGTGTGTCTACAGTAGGTTCACTAGAAGCATGCAAAGTCCTATCATTTTTCTTTTTCTTCTTTTTAGAAGAACTAGGTGCCTCTAAATTATTTCTCTGAGAATCTTGCTCGATTCTCTTAGGGTGGCCTTCAGGATACAAAGGTTCCTGAGTCATTCTACCAGTTCTAGTAGCCCCTCTAACAGCAAAGTCATTTTTATTATTTAATTCATCAAGCAAATCATTTTGAGCTTTAAGTACTTGCTCGGCTTGAGTAGCAACCATAGAAGCATATTTGCTAACGAGTTTGAGATCACCTTTAACTCTAGCCATATTATTGCTCACACGTCCTATCTAGAAAGCATTATTCTTTAACTCTCTACCAACATAAGCATTAAAACTTTCTTGTCTAGCCATAAAGTCATCAAATTCATCTAAGCATGGGCTATGAAATTTAGTAGAGGGGATTTCAACTTTATCATATCTATAGAGAGAATTTACCTTTACTACCTGTGTTGGGTTATCAAGACAATATGGTTCTTCAACAGGCGGTGTATTAAGACCATGTATTTCTTCAAAAGGTGGTAAATTCTTAACATCTTCAGCTTTAATACCTTTTTCTTTCATTGATTTCTTTGCCTCTTGCATATCTTCAGGACTGAGAAATAAAACACCTCTCTTCTTTGGAGTGGGTTTAGGAATAGGCTCAGGAGTTGGCTTAATTGGTTCAGGAATTGCCTCGGGAACTGGCTCAAGAAGAGTCCAATTATTTTTATTAGTCAACATATTATTCAATAGCAATTCAACTTCGTCGACTGTTCTTTCCCTGAAAACACAACCAGCACAACTATCCAAGTAGTCCTTGGAAGCATCGGTTAGTCCATTATAAAAGATATCAAGTATTTCATTTTTCTTAAGAGGATGATCGGGCAAAGCATTAAGTAATCGGAGAAGTCTCCCCCAAGCTTGTGGGAGACTCTCTTCTTTGATTTGCACAAAATTATATATTCACCACAAGGCAACTTGTTTCTTATGAGCAGGGAAATATTTAGCAAAGAAGTAATAAATCATATCCTGGGGACTACGCACACAACCAGGAGCAAGAGAATTATACCAAGTCTTAGCATCACCCTTTAACGAGAAAGGAAAAATCTTAAGGATATAAAAATAGCGAGATTTATCATCATGAGTAAACAGGGTGGCTATATCATTCAACTTGGTAAGATGTGCCACAACAGTTTCAGATTCAAGGCCATAAAAAGGATCAGATTCAACTAAAGTAATAATTTCAGGATCAACAGAGAATTCATAATTCTTATCAGTAACACAGATAGGTGAAGTAGCAAAGGCAGGGTCAGGTTTCATTCTAGCATTAAGAGACTGCTTCTTCCATTTAGATAATAACTTTTTAAGATCATATCTATCATTGCAAGCAAAGAAAGCTCTAGAAGCTTCTTCATTCATAACATAACCCTCGGGAACAACAGGCAATTCATATCTAGGGGGAGAATCTTCATCATCACTTTCATTAATATTATCAGTTTCAATAATTTCATTCTCTCTAACCCTAGCAATTTGTTCATCAAGGAATTCACCTAATGGCAAAGTAGTATCACGCACAGAAGTAGTTTCATCATAAGTATCATGCAAAGCAGAAGTGGCATCATCAATAACACGCGACATATCAGAAATCAAAGCAGTAGCAGGTTTAGGTGTCGCAAGCTTACTCAAAACAGAAGGAGAATCTAGTGCAGAGCTAGATGGCAGTTCCTTACCTCCCCTCGTAGTTGAGGGAAAAATCATAGTTCTGTCTTCTTTCAAGTTCTTCATAGTGATCAACAAATATAAATCCCAAGTGACTCAGAGAATAGAGCTATGTTCCCCAGCAACGGCGCCAGAAATTAGTCTTGATAACCCACAAGTGTAGGGGATTGCAACAGCTTTCGAGGGTAAGGTATTCAACCCAAATTTATTGATTCAACACAAGGGGAGCCAAAGGATATTCTTGAGTATTAGCAGTTGAGTTGTCAATTAAACCACACCTGGATAACTTAGTATCTGCAGCAAAGTATTTAGCAGCAAAGTAGTATGATAATAAAGGTAACGGTAGCAGAAGTAATGTTTTTGAGTTTTGTAGTGATTGTGACAATAGCAACGGAAAAGTAAATAAGCGAAGCACAAGATGTGAAAAGCTCGTAGGCAATGGATCAGTGATGGATAATTATGCCGGATACGATTCCTCATGTAATAGCTACAGCATAGGGTGACACAGAACTAGCTCCATTTCATCAATGTAATGTAGGCATGTATTCCGTAAATAGTCATACGTGCTTATGGAAAAGAACTTGCATGACATCTTTTGTCCTACCCTCCCGTGGCAGCGGGGTCCTAGTGGAAACTAATGGATATTAAGGCCTCCTTTTAATAGAGAACCGAAACAAAACATTAGCACATAGTGAATACATGAACTCCTCAAACTATGGTCATCACCGAGAAGTATCCCGATTATTGTCACTTCGGGGTTGTCGGATCATAACACATAATAGGTGACTATAGACTTGCAAGATAGGATCAAGAACACACATATATTCATGAAAACATAATAGGTTCAGATCTGAAATCATGGCACTCGGGCCCTAGTGACAAGCATTAAGCATAGCAAAGTCATAGCAACATCAATCTCAGAACATAGTGGATGCTAGGGATCAAACCCTAACAAAACTAACTTGATTACATGGTAAATCTCATCCGACCCATCACCGTCCAGCAAGCCTACGATGAAATTACTCACGCACGGCGGTGAGCATCATGAAATTGGTGATGGAGGATGGTTGATGATGACGACAACGACGAATCCCCCTCTCCGGAGCCCCGAACGGACTCCGGATCAGCCCTCCCGAGAGAGATTAGGGCTTGGCGGCGGCTGCGTGTCATAAAACGCGATGAAACTTTCTCTCTGATTTTTTTTCTCCCGAACATGAATATATGGAGTTGGAGTTGAGGTCGGTGGAGGTCCAGGGGGCCCACGAGATAGGGGGCGCACCCAGGGGAGGGGGCGCGCCCCCCACCCTCATGGACTGGGTGTGGGGCCCCTGGTCTTGATTCTTTCGCTAGTATTTTTTATATTTTCCAAAAAGTCCCTCCGTGGATTTTCAGGACATTCCGAGAACTTTTGCTTTCTACACATAAAACAACATGATGGCAGTTCTGCTGAAAACAGCGTCAGTCCGGGTTAGTTTCATTCAAATCATGCAAGTTAGAGTCCAAAACAAGGGCAAAAGTGTTTGGAAAAGTAGATACGTTGGAGACGTATCAATGTGTTAAGGAAACTCTCCGTGCTGCCCCAGCGGTTCACTAGACTAAGGCGGTCATCTGCAAGAGCCGGAGCCGTGGCTGCCTTAAGCTGAGCCAAAGCTTGGCTACCGGAGTTAGACTCGGCCGACATCGCCATTGGTTAACCAAGCCTTAAGGAGGATGGTACTCCCTTTGAACAAGAAGACTTCGCCCCTTGTGTGAAGGAGATACGCCCCGTGGCCACCCTGATAGCTGATGAAGCGGATCTAACCAAGTACTAGCCGGGTTACGACGTAGAGAACTGAAGAATTCCAACGCCACATTACAAAGTGACCAGACTGATCCCCCCAATCCGTAAGCATACCTTCGCCCCTGAAGTTGACCCGGCTGGACTAATTGATGATGAAGCTGAATTTGAAGCTTTGAATGGCATTGACTGGTCATGATCAACCTTCCAAGAAAGGGAACATGGCGAAGTAGCGGAGAGGGCTGACCCGGATGTTTCAGGTCAACACGAGAATTAATCCGCCAGGCAGCTCATATCTGTGATCTGCTGAAAAACAATATTAATCATTTGGACTCGGGGAGTCATGTAATAGGGTAGAAATAACTTTGTTTTGTCGTGCCATCGTCCACGTGTTTGGTGCTCAACACTGTTAAGCCGCCATCTTATGGTCACCCGTATTATACTTATCATATGTTTTCCTTATGGTTTAGCAAGTCTCTAAACTATCCTGCACACAGAAATAGATTCCCAAGATCCCTTGGCGGCTTACCGCAAGGCGGGTCATAATATCTTTATATATAACCATTAATATGTAAAAAGAGTCACAGATAAGCCTGTTGTGAAATATCATTTTTAAACACAACTATAGTATCATACATGTGTTCTTTGGGTTTGTACTGTCAGTTTATGTGACCCGAACAGTAAGGGTGATATCCCAATCTTTGGAAACCAACACTTCCAAATATATCATGATTCTCATATGTTGGCGACTTATCATCTGAAATCAAGCCGCGCTAAATTTAAACCACACTTACACTTAGATCTTTGGACAAAGTCTCAAGTCAAAACAAAGGCTGCTTTCAAATAAAACTTAAACCAAATAAGAAGAAACAATCAAGGCTTCTAATTCAAATACGATCAGTAAACCATTCCAAAGGGGTTAAGCTAGGATTCGAATACGATCATGTAGCCCCCAGTGGCTTTGGCGTTGCGCCGATCAAGAGGGTACTGACAGCTATGTTCTCTTTGGTTTGAATACGACCTATGTTTGAACAGGAAGCCCTCTAATGACCTTGAGAGTTTTTTAACGACTCTGATTCGAAGACGATCAAGGTCGGACCCAACAGGGGTTAAGCTATGATTCAAATACGATCAAGAAGCCCCCTAGTGAGCTTGGAATTGTGCCGATCAAGAGGGTACCGACAGCTATGTTCTCTTTGGTTCGAATACGACCTATGTTTGAACAGGAAGCCCCCTAGTGATCATGAGGTTTAACGGCTAGATTCGAATATGATCATGAGCCGGACCAAGAGGGTTAAGCTAGATTCAAATACGATCAGCCCCCAATTGGTCATTGGAAATGACAATGATAAAGACATATGATCATTGAGGATGAAAAGGACAGATGTCCTGCTTTATTGCTTATCATAATATATACATCGTCAATATGTGCATCATGAGAGCCGGTGGCTCAAGTGTAGTAAGGCCGCAGATGAGCGATATTCCACGGCCGGCGGGTCTCCTCCTCCGACTTACGTGAGTCTTTGTGCTCTCGAACATCAATAAGGTAGTATGGCCCGTTGTTTAGGTTCTTGCTGACCACAAAGGGCCCTTCCTAAGGTGGGGATAACTTGTGTGCATTAGTTTGATCCTGGATGAGCCGGAGCACCAAATCACCTTCCTGAAAGGTTCTAGACTTAACCCGGCGGTTGTGATAGCGGTGCAGGTCTTGTTGGTAAATCGCCGATCGAGCTGCTGCCAGGTCTCGCTTTTCATCTAACAGGTCAAGTGCATCCTGACGCGCTTGTTCATTGTTAGCCTCAACATAAGCCGCCACGCGGGGCGAGTCATGCCGGATGTCACTAGGGAGAACCGCCTCGGCTCCGTAAACCATGAAGAAAGGCGTATAACCCGTCGACCTGTTAGGAGTAGTATTGATGCTCCATATCACAGAGGGTAACTCCTCAACCCAACAACCCGGCGTCCGTTGCAAGGGAACTAAAAGCCAGGGCTTGATGCCTTTCAAGATTTCTTGATTGGCTCTTTCAGCTTGACCATTGGACTGGGGATGAGCTACTAATGAAACATCAAGCCGAATATGTTCATGTTGACAAAACTCTTCCATGGCGCCTTTGGACAGAGTAGTGCCATTGTCAGTTATAATGTTGTGTGGAAAACCAAAACAAAAAATCACCTTTTTCATGAATTGCACAGCCGTGGCTGCATCACACTTACTAACAGGCTCTGCCTCAACCCACTTGGTAAATTTGTCAACCGCCACCAAGAGGTGGGTATTTTTATCTTTGGACCTTTTGAAAGGCCCAACCATGTCAAGCCCCCAGACTGCAAACGGCCAAGTAATTGGAATCATCCTCAACTCTTGAGCTGGCACGTGAGCATGTCTCGAAAATTTCTAACAACCATCACATTTACTGACCAGATCCTTCGCATCAGCGTGAGCCGTCAGCCAATAAAATCCATGACGGAAAGCCTTGGCCACAAGGAACTTTGACTCGGCATGATGGCCACAATCTCCTTCATGAATCTCACGAAGAATTTCTTGACCTTCCTCAGGAGAAGCACAATGCTGAAACACCCCATAGACACTGCAATGATGCAACTCGCTGGCTTATCTGCCTGGCCAAGGTTTCATCCTCAAGAAACTCGCCCCGAGCCATGTAAGCCAAGTATGGTACTATCCAATCTGGGATGACGTGAAGAGCCGCCACCAATTGTGCTTCCGGGTCCGGAACAGCCAAGTCTTCCTTTGTAGGCAAGTTGACAGAAGGGTTATGCAGAATATCCAAGAAAGTATTAGGCGGCACTGGCTTACACTGAGACCCCAGCCGGCTTAAGGCATCAGCCGCCTCGTTCTTTCTACGGTCGATGTGCTCCACTTGGTAACCCTTGAAATGTCTGGCAATGGCATCAACTTCACGGCGATAAGCCGCCATGAGAGGATCCTTGGAATCCCACTTGCCTGAGACTTGTTGAGCCACAAAATCCGAGTCACCAAAGCACCTTACCCGGCTTAAAGTCATCTCCTTAGCCATCCGAAGACCATGGAGCAAGGCCTCATACTCAGCCGCATTATTAGTACAGGGAAACATCAACCGTAGCACATAAGAAAAAATTTCACCTCGAGGGGAAGCTAAAACAACTCCAGCCCCCGAGCCCTCTAGTTGCTTGCGCCCATCAAAGTCAATAGTACAATATGTGTTGTCTGGCTTCTCTTCAGGCATCTGCAGTTCTGTCTAATCGTTGATGAAGTCCACCAGTGCTTGAGACTTGATAGCAGTACGTGGCACATACTTTAAACCATGAGGCCCAAGTTCAATGGCCCACTTGGCGACTCGTCCTGTGGCTTCTCTATTTTGAATGATATCTCCTAAAGGAGCAGAACTGACCACAATGATGGGATGATCCTGGAAATATTGCTTAAGCTTCCGGCTTGCCATGAACACCCCATAAACGAGCTTCTGCCAATGTGGATACCTTTGCTTGGACTCAATAAGCACCTCACTGATGTAGTAAACCGGTTGTTGCACCAGATGTTCCTTGCCAGCCTCCTTGCGCTTCACCATGATGGCTACACTAACAGCCCATGTGTTAGCAGGCACATATAACAATAACGGCTCCTTATCAGTAGTGGCAGCAAGGACCGGCGGCTCAGCTAGCTGTATCTTCAAATCTTCAAAGGCAGCGTTAGCAGCATCACTCCAGACGAAGTCATCCGTCTTCTTCATCATTTGATACAGTGGTATGGCCTTCTCACCTAACTGGCTTATGAACCGGCTTAAATCAACAATACGACCCGTCAAACGTTGAACATCATTGATGCACGCCGGCTTAGCCAGAGAGGTGATTGCCTTAATCTTCTCCGGGTTAGCCTCAATGCCTCTGTTGGAAATCATAAAAACCAAGAGCTTGCCTGCTGGCACACCAAAAACGCACTTGGCTGGGTTAAGCATCATCTTGTAGAGCCAGAGATTATCAAAGGTCTCCTTTAGATCATCTATCAAGGTCTCCTTCTCTCTGGATTTCACCACAATGTTATCCACATAAGCATGAACATTGCGCCCAATCTAATTGTGAAGACAATTCTGTACACACCGCTGATAAGTCGCTTGGGCACTCTTAAGCCCAAAAGGCATAGACACATAGCAGAAGGCTCCAAACGGAGTAATCAAAGCCATCTTCTCCTGGTCCTTAACTGCCATCTTGATCTGATGATAACCAGAGTAGGCATCCAAAAATCTCAAATGCTCATAGCCCGTCGTAGCATCAATGATTTGATCAATGTACGGGAGAGCAAAGGGATCAGTCAGACAAGCTTTGTTTAAATCCGTGTAATCCACACACATACGCCAAGTGCCGTTCTTCTTAAGCACCAGCACTGGGTTAGCCAACCACTCTGGATGAAAAACTTCAATAATGAACCCGGCCGCCAAGAGCCGAGCCACTACCTCACCAATGGCCTTACGCCTCTTTTCATTGAACCATCGAAGAAACTGCTTGACTGGCTTAAATTTTGGATCAATATTGATAGTGTGCTCAGCGAGTTCTCTCGGTACACCTGGCATGTCAGAAGTCTTCCATGCAAAGATGTCCCAGTTCTCACGGATGAACTCGATGTGCGTGCTTTCCTATTTGGGATCCAGATTGGCACTGATACTGAACTGCTTAGATGAGTCGCCTGGAACAAAATCAACAAGTTTGGTGTCATCGGCCGACTTAAACTTCATTACCGGCTCATGCTCTGTGGTTGGCTTCTTCAAAGACGTCATGTCCATCGGGTCAACATTGTCCTTGTAAAACTTCAACTCCTTTGTCACGCAAACAGATTCAGCGTAAGCAGCATCACCTTCCTCACATTCCAAGGCTATCTTCCTACTCCGATGCACTGTGATGGTGCCTTTATGACACGGCATCTTGAGCTGCAAATAAGCATAACACGGCCGTGCCATGAACTTAGCATAAGCCGGCCATCCAAATGTGATACGGGCTCTTCATTTTGACCACCTCAAAGGTTAACTTCTCAGCCCTAGAATCATGCTCATCTCCAAAGGCTACCTCCAGCTCAATCTTACCCACTGGGTACACCGACTTACGAGGGACCACTCCATGGAAAACAGTGTTAGAAGTCTTGAGATTTTTATCAATCAAACTCATGCGACGAAAAGTCTCATAATAGAGGATATTGATGCTACTGCCTCCATCCATGAGCACCTTACTGAGTTTATATCCACCAACCTGAGGTGCCACCACCAAGGCCAAGTGACCCGGATTGTCAACCCGGGGAGGGTGATCTTCCCTACTCCATAGAATAGGCTGCTCAGGCCATCTCAAATAACGAGGAACTGCTGGCTCAACAACGTTCACAGCCCTCTTATGAAGCTTCTGGTACCGTTTGCACAAACTGGTGGTAAACACATGATATTGTCCACTATTTAGCTGCTTTGGATTACTCTGATATCCACCTTGCTGCTACTACTGACCACCCTGGCCAGACTGCTGATTATAACCACCTTGATTGCCCTGAGGGCTTTGAAAATTGGAATTTGAACCGCCGCCCGGGCCACGAAAGTCGCCGCCGCCCGGCCCATGATTACCGTCAAACATGTTGGAATTCTTGAAAGCCTTCATGATCGTGCAGTCTTTCCATAGGTGAGTGGCCGGCTTCTGTTGGGTGCTGTGTCTCGGACAGGGCTCATTCAGCAACTGCTCAAGCGTGGGGCTTGACCCGCCGGACCGAGGAGGTGGCCTCCCCTTACGTCCTTGATTGTTGCCCTGCGTATTGGTGTTAGCCACAAACTCCAAGCTACCATCAGCCTTACGTTTATTATTACCTCCTTGATTTGCTGGGTTATGCTGAGGACCCTTGGTGTTGCCGTTCTTCTTTCCCTTCCCTGCCTTCTCATCATCAGACTCGGGATCCTTGGTACTATCGGAATCGGCATATTTGACTACAGCTAGCCCATGTCATTACAATCGCGCTTGAGCCGCCCCAGCTTCATCTTCAGAGGCACAAAACGACAATTTTTCTCCAACATTAAGACTGCAGAGCCAGCATCCATCTTATCAGAAGAATGTATTATGGCCTTGACCCGGCGCACCCAACGGGTTGTGGACTCACCCTCCTCTTGCTTGCAATTAGTCAAATCCACAATTGACATGGGCTTCTTGCAAGTATCTTTGAAGTTCTGAATGAACCGGGCTTTTAACTCTGCCCATGAACCGATGGAATTATGCGACAGCCCCTTCAACCAAGTGCGGGCCGTCCCGTCCAACATCATGGTGAAGTACTTGGCCATCGCAGCATCACTGGCCTCCAGTAGCTCCATAGCCATCTCATAGCTTTCAATCCATGCCCCAAGTTGTAAGTCAGCCGTGTAATTAGGCACCTTTCATGGCCCCTTAAAATCCTTGGGCAAACGCTCGTTACATAGAGCTGGCACCAGACAAGGGACACCTCCAGTCCTAGTGGTCACGCCTGCCTCAATAGAGGTTGTCGGATAAATCGAAAAAGACTGGTAAGCCGCTCGCTGAGCCGCCTGCTCAGCCGCCTGCTGAGCCACCTGCTGGGCCGCCTGCTCAGCCTCTTGATGTATTATGTCCTGATCAATAAAGTTAAGAGCTCCACCACGCGCCGGATCATGCCCGCCTGGCTCGTCACGGCGTCGGGCGTTGCTTGAAATGGCTGCTGAATCCATGCGCCTGTTATAACTCGGGCTCCGGCTTGGATGAGGGGTCGAATGAATCATGTCTCGTCTATACGAGTATGCCTCCTGTTGTGCCAAAGTCGTCTGAAGAAGCTCTCTGGCCCTTCGAGTTTCAACCGCCGTCGGAGAGTCGCCCTCCACCGGGAGAGTCGCCAATCGTGGCGCCGCAGCAATCATGTTCTCCAACGGGTTAGAATAATGACCCGGTGGTGTTGGTACATACTGGGGTGGAGCAGTATTCATCTGAGGAGGTTCCATCATACGTGGCAGAACCGGCGTTCCATCCCCGGGTGCTGCAACACGGTCTATCTCCGGCGGGTTACTGGGCCCTGCGTCGGGTGTATGGAAGAGGTTTCGAGGATCGTAAACCGGAGGCAGACGTGATTGAGTCTTCTGGTACTGATGGGGTCATGTACCTAGGGTAGGGTCATGAACCTGGTCTAAGTGCCTTGCCCAAGGACACCCTTAGATGAGGTCGCCTTCCAGTCGACCAACGAGGGACTCACTCGACTGACTTGAAGGACTCGACCACGAAGACTCACTCGACCACCAGGAGGTCAAGAGGCACTCCGCACTGCAACGGCCTGTAATTAAGTAGGCTTTATGATAGTAAAGACACTTTATGTGGGGCGTTACCAGTAACGCCCCAGACTTAACTCACCTTAAACCCTCTCCTACGTGGGCTGGCTGGGGTCCTGGCGCACTCTATATAAGCCACCCCCCTCCACAGGCAGAGGGGTTCGGCACCTTGTAACTCATATACTCATAATCCACTCGACCGCCTCCGGGCTCCGAGACGTAGGGCTATTACTTCTTCCGAGAAGGGCCTGAACTCGTACATCCCTTGTGTTTACAACCTCTCCATAGCTAGGACCTTGCCTCTCCATACCTACCCCCCACTCTACTGTCAGGCTTAGAACCACGACAGTTGGCGCCCACCGTGGGGCAGGTGTTTTAGCGATTTTGTGGAGAAGTTGCGATTCTTCCGAGTACTTTCATCATGGTGTCTGCTGGAGTTTTGGTCGGGGGTCAAGGGATCCGTC
Organism: Triticum aestivum; assembly: GCF_018294505.1. Classification (NCBI taxonomy): domain Eukaryota; kingdom Viridiplantae; phylum Streptophyta; class Magnoliopsida; order Poales; family Poaceae; genus Triticum; species Triticum aestivum. The sequence continues at coordinate 451,990,751 of NC_057801.1, forward strand.
TCGGCACTCTCACCTTCATCGCCGACGACTCCGCGTGGCTCCAGGAGGCTCCACTCGACGTAGATGCGCTCCCCGTCCGCGGTGCGACGCATTTTCGTGCATGTGTCCGCGGCGTTCTGCTGCGGCAACCGTCGACCCAGTATCGGTCGGCTCCTCCATCGTCCACCCTCCCGGTCTCCCGCCAGCGCAAGCGCTCGGGCCGGTCGAGGCTTCAGCGATGGGTGAGGCATGCGGTGGCTCGCCAATCGGCCACCACCCAAGTTGCGGCAATTGAGCCCGACGAATCTCTCTACGGCTTGTTCGATCTGTCGACTGGCTCCGTAGAGACTGCATCCGAGTGCGGTAGCAGTGATCCAGCGGCGGAAATCTTGATGGTCGACGGGCCCCGCAGTCCCCCTGGCTTCGCCCGTGATGATGGAGCAGGTGACGGAGGCGACCCCGCACGACGCCACGAAGAGTACCAGCCCGAGCCACTCGACTCTCTGCAAAGAGAGGAACTTCGCCGCAGGAACGTGGATGCCCTGCGTACTCCCATCGCAGGAGAAACCCCCGAGGCTCGTGCCTTGGAGGAGGCGCGTCTGGCCAATTTGGCCGAGCGCACTCGACTGGAGAACCTTCAGCGAGCACTCGACGAGCGCGCGCGGCAACGAGTTCCCGACACCAGTCGACGTCAACTCTTCCCGCCGACTCAGGTATATCGAACTCCAATTCAGAATTTAGCAGCTGCGACCCGTATAGCAGAGTCCATCCAGCCTTCGCAGTCGGAAGCTGGCAGAGGTTTGCTACAGATTAGGGATCTGCTCCGGGCAGCAGGAGATCAGAATTCAGCCGTGTCTCAGTCGCGCAACAGAATTCACAGTCGATCCGTCACTGTGAATACGGTTCAGTCGGCTCACAGCCCCAGATCGCCTCCGCGACGTGAAGGGCGCGAGAATCGGCGAGATCAATATGGCGACAGACTCGACCGAGATGATAGGCGTCGAGTGCCCAATTCCCCTCCGAGGGGTGGGTCTTACGCTCCTCGGCAGCCAGATGACAGGCGTCAGTACAGTACATGGCGAAGGGTTCCAGTCGACCCCAGAGAACCAGGCTTCGACGCGCGATCCATTATCGTGCAAGGTTTGGTCGACCGGAACAGAGCCCATCGGGGCGGACTCGACAGAGATGCGCCCACAAGCAGTCGAATGCATATTTCTGGTCCTGAATGTTTCAGCAGAGCTATCAGAGCCGCAGTTATCCCTCCCAATTTCAGGTTGGCAACAGGAGTCAGCAAGTTCACTGGTGAGTCTAAGCCTGAAACTTGGCTTGAAGACTACCGAGTGGCAGTTCAGATTGGTGGTGGGAACGACGAGGTGGCCATGAAGCATTTTCCCCTCATGCTGGAAGGTTCTGCCAGGGCGTGGTTGACTCAATTACCTCCTAGCAGCATTTACGCTTGGGAAGATCTGTCCCGAGTGTTCATCAGAACGTTTGAAGGGACTTGCAAGCGACCAGCTGGATTGACAGAGTTGCAAGTCTGCGTGCAGAAGGCTAATGAGACTCTCAGAGAGTATATTCAGAGGTGGATCACTTTGCACCACACTGTAGAGAATGTGTCTGATCATCAGGCAGTCTGCGCCTTCAAAGATGGCGTCAAGAACAGAGAACTGTGTTTGAAGTTTGGTCGAACCGGTGACATGACCTTGAGTCGGATGATGGAGATTGCTACCAAGTACGCCAACGGCGAAGAAGAAGACCGACTCTGAAGCGGCAAGCACAAGCCGAGTCAGTCGGAAAAAGGAAACACCAGTCGGAAACAGAAGCGGAAGGCTGAACCGGCAGCTCCTGGAGAGGCTCTGGTCGTGACTCAAGGAAAGTTTAAGGGGAAACCAAAAGGATCCTGGAACCCCAAGAAGGTAAAGGATAAAGAAGGGAACGACGTAATGGATATGCCATGTCACATCCATACGAAGAAAGACGAAGAGGGGAATATCATCTACCCGAAGCACACCACTCGCCAATGTCGACTCTTGATCCAGCAGTTTCAGGGAAAACAGTCTAAGGACAAGGAGAAGGAGTCAGACAAGGCCGAAGACAAGGAGGACAGTGAGGAAGGATATCCACATATCAACTCCACTCTGATGATCTTTGCAGATGTGGAAAGCAGGAGTCGACTGAAAGTCATTAACCGAGAGGTGAACATGGTTTCCCCAGCAAAAGCAAATTATCTGAAATGGTCTCAAATACCCATCACATTCGACCAATCTGATCACCCGACTCATATTGCCACCCCTGGGAGGCAAGCTTTGGTGGTCGATCCAGTTGTCGAAGGCACTCGACTGACAAAGGTGCTAATGGATGGTGGAAGTGGGCTGAACTTGTTGTATGCAGACACACTGAAAGGAATGGGCATTCCGATGTCCCGACTGAGCACTAGTAACATGAGCTTTCATGGAGTTATACCAGGGAAGAAGGCCGAGTCACTCGGCCAAATAGCTTTGGATGTGGTGTTTGGTGATTCGAAACATTTTCGTAAAGAAAAGTTGACGTTTGAGGTCGTGGATTTTCAGAGTGCATATCATGCCATTTTGGGGAGACCAACTTACGCACGGTTCATGGCTCGACCATGCTACGTGTACCTCAAATTGAAGATGCCCGGCCCCAAAGGAGTGATCACTGTCACCGGTGATCGGAAAAAGGCAGAAGAGTGCTTTCAGAAGGGCTCCAAGATTGCCGATTCCCAGGTGACAGCGGTCGAGTTCGAAGAATACAAGCAAAACGCAGATCCGAGTGACTTGCTGCGATCAAAGAAACCCGCCACAGAGTCTGCATTCCAGTCGTCCGGTGAGACGAAGCCTGTTCACATTCACCCGACCGACCCCGATGCAGCTCCGACCCGCATCTCCACAACACTCGACCCAAAATAGGAAGAAGCGCTCATCCAGTTCCTCCGTGAGAACTGGGACATTTTTGCATGGAAGCCCGCTGACATGCCAGGTGTTCCCAGGGGACTGGCTGAGCATTGCCTAAGAGTCGACTCATCTGCAAAACCAGTCAAAGAGCATCTTCGGCAGTCCGCCGTCCAGAAGAGAAAAGCCATTGGTGAAGAAGTGGCTCGACTGTTGGCGGCCGGATTTATCCGAGAGATATACCACTTCGAGTGGCTCGCTAATGTCGTCATGGTTCCTAAGAAGGACAAGTCGCTCCGAATGTGCATTGATTTCAAGCACATCAACCGGGCCTGCCCGAAAGATCATTTTCCTCTCCCTCGCATAGATCAAATTGTTGACTCGACCGCGGGATGCGAGAGGCTATCTTTTTTAGATGCCTACTCCGGGTACCAGTGTATTATTTGTCTGAAGTCTTGACTCCATCCAAGCAGAGATATCCTCATTATCAGAAGCTTGTGTATGGAATATACATGACCACAAAGAAGGTTGCTCATTATTTTTCTGATCATTCCATCACAGTCGTCAGCGACGCTCCACTATCAGAGATTTTGCACAACAGAGATGCAACTGGTCGAGTGGCCAAATGGGCGATTGAACTTCTTCCCCTTGATATCAAGTTTGAGGCAAAGAAAGCCATTAAGTCCCAGGCAATAGCAGATTTCCTCGCCGAGTGGATTGAACAACAGCAGCCGACTGAAGTTCACTCGGAGCATTGGACCATGTTTTTTGATGGCTCTAAGATGTTGAATGGTTCCGGTGCTGGGGTTGTCCTGGTTTCCCCCAGAGGAGATAAGCTCAAATATGTGCTCCAGATTCACTTTGATTCCTCCAACAATGAGGCAGAATATGAGGCCCTCTTATATGGGTTGCGCATGGCCATTTCACTCGGCGTCCGTCGCCTGATGGTCTATGGCGACTCGGATTTAGTGGTCAATCAGGTGATGAAAGAGTGGGACGTGAGAAGCCCAGCCATGACTGGATACTGCAGTGCAGTGAGGAAGCTGGAAAAGAAGTTCGAGGGGTTGGAACTCCATCATATACCCCGACTGAAAAATCAAGCAGCTGATGATCTAGCAAAGATAGGTTCCAAGAGAGAAGCCATTCCGAGTGGTCTGTTCTTGGAGCATATACACACTCCGTCAGTCAAAGAAGATCCTTTCACCGAAGAAACTCCACAACCCAAGAGTGCCACAGATCTGACTGAAGTTGAAGTCCCAGCGGTCGTCGACTTGATCATGGAGGTTTTGGTGGTCATTCCCGACTGGACAGTTCCGTATGTCGCATATATCCTGAGAAAAGAGCTTCCGGAGGATGAGGAAGAGGCTCGACAGATCGTCCGTCGATCTAAGGCCTTTACCGTAATCAAAGGACAATTATACAGAGAAAGCGCGACTGGAGTTGGTCAGAAGTGCATAACACCAGAAGAAGGTCGACTCATCCTCAATGACATTCACTCGGGGACCTGTGGTCATCATGCGTCCTCTCGGACCATCGTGGCCAAAGCATACCGAGCTGGATTTTACTGGCCAAAGGCGAATGAGATGGCAAAAGATATAGTGGATAAGTGCGAGGGATGTCAGTTCTACTCGAATATGTCGCACAAGCCTGCGTCGGCCCTGAAGACCATCCCGCTCGTCTGGCCTTTCGCAGTATGGGGACTGGACATGGTCGGTCCTTTGAGAACAGGATGAAGTGGCTTCATGCATGTACTGGTGGCAGTCGACAAGTTCACCAAGTGGATCGAGGCTAAACCAATCAAGAGCCTTGACACCGGTACTGCTGTTAGCTTCATCAGGGAACTAATATTCAGATATGGAGTCCCGCACAGCATCATTACGGATAATGGGTCGAACTTTGACTCAGAGGAATTCAGAGATTTCTGCAACTCCCAAGGCACACGGGTCGACTACGCTTCAGTCGCCCATCCGCAGTCGAATGGACAAGCAGAGCGAGCTAATGGACTGATTCTTAAGGGATTGAAGCCTCGACTGATGCGTGATCTCAAACACGCAGCTGGAGCTTGGGTAGACGAACTTCCCTTAGTGCTTTGGGGGCTGCGGACCACACCTAATCGGTCGACCGGAAGAACTCCATTCTTCTTGGTCTACGGAGCTGAAGCAGTCTTGCCGAGTGATCTTCTCCACAATGCTCCTCGAGTTGAAATCTACAACGAAGCAGAGGCTGAACAAGCGCGGCAGGACGCAGTCGACCTTTTAGAGGAAGAAAGGGAGATGGCTCTGATCCGGTCGACCATCTACCAACAAGATTTGCGTCGTTTCCACGCCAGAAATGTGAGAGGTCGAGCCTTCCAGGAAGGGGATTTAGTTCTCCGAGTGGATCAGCACAAACCACACAAGCTTGCTCCTTCTTGGAAAGGCCCCTTCATCGTCACCAAGGTCCTCCACAACGGGGCGTACCGTCTTTACAACGTCGAGCATAATATTGACGAGCCCCGAGCTTGGAACGCGGAGCTACTCCGCCCATTTTACACTTAAGTTTTATCACTCGGATGAGTTGCAATAAAGTACTTCTGTAGTTCATGGACCTCAAAATAATAGTGTCATAGTTCCTCCATAATTTCTGTCACTTTTTATTTTTGTCCACATAAAATTCCCCCTCAGTGGGTGACTTAGCCGCGAATCCGTTTCGCCTAAGTTTGTAAAAATCCTACCGAGTGGTGAGCCAGACTCTCACTCGGAGGCTTAGCTGCGAATCCGTTTCGCCTAAGTTATCAAAATCCTATCGAGTGGTAAGCCAGACTTTCACTCGGGGGCTTAGCTGCAGCCCTGTGCTCGCCTAAGTTGTAAAAATCCTACCGAGTGGAGAGCAACCCTCTCACTCGGGGACTTAGCTGCAGTCCAAGCACTCGCCTAAGTTACAAAAATCCTACCGAGTGAAGAGCAACCCTCTCACTCGGGGGCTTAGCTGCAGCCCTGTGCTCGCCTAAGTTATCTGAATCCTACCGAGTGAAGAGCAACCCTCTCACTCGGGGGCTTAGCTGCAGCCATGTGCTCGCCTAAGTTATCTAAATCCTACCGAGTGAAGAGCAACCCTCTCACTCGGGGGCTTAGCTGCAGCCCTGTGCTCGCCTAAGTTATCTAAATCCTACCGAGTGAAGAGCAACCCTCTCACTCGGGGGCTTAGCTGCAGTCCAAGCACTCGCCTAAGTTATAAAAATCCTACCGAGTGAGGAGCAACCCTCTCACTCGGGGGCTTAGCTGCAGTCCAAGCACTCGCCTAAGTTATCTAAATCCTACCGAGTGAAGAGCAACCCTCTCGCTCGGGGGCTTAGCTGCAGTCCAAGCACTCGCCTAAGTTATCTAAATCCTACCGAGTGAAGAGCAACCCTCTCACTCGGGGGCTTAGCTGCAGTCCAAGCACTCGCCTAAGTTATAAAAATCCTACCGAGTGAGGAGCAACCCTCTCACTCGGGGGCTTAGCTGCAGTCCAAGCACTCGCCTAAGTTATCTAAATCCTACCGAGTGAAGAGCAACCCTCTCGCTCGGGGGCTTAGCTGTAGTCCAAGCACTCGCCTAAGTTATAAAAATCCTACCGAGTGAGGAGCAACCCTCTCACTCGGGGGCTTAGCTGCAGTCCAAGCACTCGCCTAAGTTATAAAAATCCTACCGAGTGAAGAGCAACCCTCTCACTCGGAGGCTTAGCTGCAGCCCTGTGCTCGCCTAAGTTACAAAAATCCTACCGAGTGAAGAGCGACCCTCTCACTCGGAGGCTTAGCTGCAGCCCAGTGCTAGCCTAAGTTATCAAAATCCTACCGAGTGAAGAGTAAACCTCTCACTCGGGGGCTTAGCTGCGGCCCGGTGCTCGCCTAAGTTATAGAAATCCTACCGAGTGGTAAGTCGGGCTTCCACTCGGAGGCTTAGCCGCAGCCCAGTGCTCGCCTAAGTGGACTAAAGAATAAGTCGACTGCGGTAAAGGCGCCTTGCTTTGAACCTGCAAAATACATTTCGATCCAAAGGCAATCATATTCAAGCACCAAATTCAAGTTTGAATCGATATCTAAAGGAACCGAAAGTGCTCAGGCGTTAAGCCTGTTAAGGTTTATCGGTTACAATTCCACTCGGCATACCGAGGCAAATTTAAAGCGTCGAGCCAGAAGAAGTTTTTTACCCCTCCTGTGGAGGGCTGGAAGGTGCAACGAATTCATCAAGGTCAATTCCGTCGGCGATCCGAGTGGCAGCTGCAAGGAAAGTTTCCATAAAGGACCTGAAGTCGTGTTTCTTGGTGTTGGCCACCCGAAGAGCCGCCAGCTTCTCTTCTCGTGCATCTTTACAGTGGACTCGGGCCAGACACAGAGCAACATCTGCAGCACACCGAGCCGAGGACTTCTTCCATTCCTGCACTCGACCAGGGATCGTGTTCAAGCGAGCCATCAGCGACTCAAGGTCATTCTGAAGTGTCTCTTCAGGCCAGAGCGTCGAGTCGATGCAAGATGTGGCGGCCTTCAGCCTTGCGAGATAGTCCACGACAGCTGCAACACGAGACTCCAGTCGGAAAACATCCATGGCAACTTCGTCGTTCACCGGAGAATTGACGGGGTCGAGGTGTGGCTCCATCCGGCTAGTTTCTTCTTCAAAGTTTTGACAAAATTCTGCAAGGATGATCACTAAGTCAAGGGGATGGTCGAATGGAAAAACCACAATTGGAAATGATTGCCAAGCATAGAGGTTTACCTTCAAGCATAAGAAACAGCTTCTTGGCAAGACCACTCAGGAAGGCCTCCAGATCAGTTTTCTTCCCAGTCAATTTGCTGACTTGGTCGGTCAGGGCAGCTTTATCAGTTTTCAGTCGACTGACCTCCTTGTTGGCGATCCCAAGAGCAGCTTTCAGATTGGTATTGTCTTGTTCAAGCTTGGTGACTGAAGCTAACTTCTCGTCAGCAAGCTTGATCTTCTCAGCTAATTCGAGGTCTTTCTTCTGTTGGGCCTCCCTTACCTTACCTGCAAGTTACAGCAAGATCAGATTTTGAAACAAGCAGGGGGAAAAGCAGTCGTCAGGATCTCACCAAACATACCTTCGGTCTCCTCCTTTGCCTTTGTCAGCTTCTCCTGCACCAGCTTCAGGCTCAGCTCGAGTTGAGTGTGCTTGTTTTCCAGCTCAGAGTAGCGATCCACAAGATCACAAGAGTTCTGCGAAGAACCAATCGACTAAATGTCAAATATAATTCGCTTCCGAGTGAAAAAGGAAAAAACACACGTTTCTAAGACTACAGCCGAATACAAGCATTCGACCGTAGTCTCGGGGACTACACCCAGTGGGTGCACTCAGCGTGCCCCCACTAATCCTGTTGAAGATAAAGTCGACCAGTCGACCTCAAAAAAAAAGAGAGAGATGTATTCTTTAAGACTGTGATCAACTGCAAGCAGTCGACCACAGTCTCGGGGACTACACCCAGTGGGTGCACTCAGCGTGCCCCCACCGGTTTGTGAAATCCAGTCGACATAGTCGACTGACAGAAAAATTGACATCATAAAGCCTAAGGCCGACTGCCAGCAGTCGACCTTAGCCTTGGGGACTACACCCAGCGGGTGCACTCAGCGTGCCCCCGCTAATACGGAGTTTAATCGACAACACCCAGTGGGTGACTACTTTAAATTCCGGAAAGGAAAAGTTTTTGGCAGCATATCCAACAGAACAAACGGTGGTCGACTGACCTGAACATTGCTTTGGAGGGCAGAACTGGCGTCATAAGCTGCCTGGCTCGCGTCCCGGATGGTCTTCAACTGCTCCATCATGATTCCCGCCTGGCGTATGGCTTCCTTCGCCGCGCCAGCTTGGTCCTCTGGGACGTGGTGCGTCGTGAAGAGGGAGGGCTGCGGAGCACTCGTCAATGGATCTGCGAAGGACACCGTGTGTCGAGTGGTGTTCTCTTCCTCCGCAATCAGAATCTCAGGCGCCGTCACATCCTGGGGCACCTTACTGGCGGACGCTTTCCTACTCCTCCTGCGCTTCAGTGGTTCTTCATCCTCATCATCATCAGGGAGATTGATAACAGTATTGGGTGGAGCTACGGAGAAGAATCAGGATCAGAGATCGCGAGTCAGTCGACTAAGAACGGCGTTAAGAATACAGTACCTGGTTTCGAAGTTGCTGCGTCCTCCATCTCGTGGTCATCAGCCCGGGCTGAGGTTTCAGAAGTAGCAGCACTGCAACTCCAAAGGATCAGTCGACTAACTTCAGCGTCGACCAGAGACAAAGTTCACACAAAATAAGAAGACTTAAGCAGCACGATTACCCTGATATGGTGGGGATGGACACCTTCATCTTCGGCAGGAGCTTGATCGGCTTCGACGAGGCCGCCCTAGGCTGCTTCGGCGCCTTTTCAGTCGGCACCGGAGAGGTGGTCCGAGGGCGCTTGGTCGACTGAGCGGCGGTCGCAACCCCCTTACCATGTTCGGTCGAAGGGTCGTGGACAAGCTTCGACCGCCTTTCCGAGCGCGGTGGTACGACCTCCTCCTCCTCTTCCTCCTCGTCTTCAACGTCATCTTCATCACCGTCATCATCATCATCGTCATCATCATCCTCTGCAACGTCCGAGTCCCATTCCTCCTCGTCCTGGCTCTCGCCCCCACTCGCCTCACCCTCCTCAGTCGGAGCTTGTGCCCCATTGGGCATCGAGTACAGCTTGGTGAGAGCCTAGCAGATATCAAGACAAGGATCAGTCGACCAGTCGGCAGGGTAAACAGAAATGAATGCGACAAGAACGCAGTGGAGAGCAGAGCAAGTGTACCTTGTTTGGATCGCTGTTGTGGTCGAGTGGAGGAATCCTTCTGGCTCCGCGTGGGTTGTCCTTGTTTCCGGTAACGGCTACCATCCATCTTTCCAGAGTGACATCGTCGACTGCTTCTGGATGGACTCGAGTCTCGTCTTCAGTCCCACAGTACAACCACATGCAGTGGCTCCGGAACTGAAGGGGCTGGATGCGACGCCTGAGGAAGACCTCCAGGAGGTCCATGCCCGTCACTCCCTCCCGAACCAACTGCACCACGCGCTCCATCAACATCTTCACGTCAGCTTTCTCCTCCGGAATCAACTTCAGAGAGGAGGGCTTGTTCACTCGGTCCATGGTAAACTGTGGGAGTCCACTCGACTGTCCCGGCGTCGACTGGTCCTGGCAGTAGAACCAGGTCGACTGCCAGCCTCTGACTGACTCGGGAAAGGTCATGGGCGGGAAGGTGCTCTTATTCCTCACCTGGATCCCCAGACCCCCACACATTTGGACGACTCGGGTTCTCTCATCACCTGGGCTCGCCTTCTTCACGGTCTGAGAGCGACACGTGAATATATGCTTGAACAAACCCCAGTGCGGTCAACAGCCCAGGAAACCCTCACACATGGACACGAACGCGGCAAGATAGGCAATAGAGTTTGGGGTAAAGTGGTGGAGCTGCGCTCCAAAGAAATTCAAGAAGCCACGGAAGAAAATACTCGGCGGCAAGGAAAATCCACGATCAACATGGGTGGCCAAGAGCACACACTCACCCTCTTCTGGCTGGGGCTGCCACTCCTTCCCCGGAAGCCTCGCAGCTCCATGAGGGATCAAGCCCTCGTTGGCCATGTCGAGGAGGTCTTTCTCTGTGATGGTCGACTGGATCCAGTCTCCTTGGACCCAGCCCTTCGGCAGGCGGGATCTGGACGAGGACCCGCCGCGGCTGGTAGATCTCCCCTTTGCCTTCTCCGACGCCGACGCCTTCTTCGCACGTTCCAGCGCCGCCGTCTTCTCCTTGGCCATGGTTGCCGGCGAGATGCGCGAAGGGAAGTTGTGCGGGGGCGAGGGCGAGCGCGCTGGACGGGGACGAAGGGAGCAGAGAGAGAGAGAGAGAATGCTAAGGCACAGTACAGAAATCCTCGCCGGGCGCATTTATAAGGTCCCTTCCGAGTGGATGATAGGTGGGCCCGGTCGATCTAATCATATCCAGGAACAGTTATGCATACGAGATACGTGGCGAAGAAAGCGGCACGGAGATCGAGGCATCTATGTCCCGTCCCATCCGAACGCCGCGGTCCGCTCCGCTTCGCGCGCGTCCCCAAATTTCGCATCCCGCGGAATCCGCGAATGGCAGATCAGTCTGTCAGACGCGGGGTTTCCCGCGATCCGTCGCTCGGAGATCGTCGAAGCCCGAAAGACCACTCGACGAAAGAAGAGAATGGATCGAGTCGACTGAAGACAAGTTGCTCACTATCGACGAAGAGATTCTTTGATCCAGAACAACGCACGACCAGTGTGCAAAGGTTAATCGGAAACAACATCGACTCCTTCCTCACTCGAAGCCTCAATCCATTTGGGGGCTAATGATGGGGTCATGTACCTAGGGTAGGGTCATGAACCTGGTCTAAGTGCCTTGCCCAAGGACACCCTTAGATGAGGTCGCCTTCCAGTCGACCAACGAGGGACTCACTCGACTGACTTGAAGGACTCGACCACGAAGACTCACTCGACCACCAGGAGGTCAAGAGGCACTCCGCACTGCAACGGCCTGTAATTAAGTAGGCTTTATGATAGTAGTAAAGACACTTTATGTGGGGCGTTACCAGTAACGCCCCAGACTTAACTCACCTTAAACCCTCTCCTACGTGGGCTGGCTGGGGTCCTGGCGCACTCTATATAAGCCACCCCCCTCCACAGGCAGAGGGGTTCGGCACCTTGTAACTCATATACTCATAATCCACTCGACCGCCTCCGGGCTCCGAGACGTAGGGCTATTACTTCTTCCGAGAAGGGCCTGAACTCGTACATCCCTTGTGTTTACAACCTCTCCATAGCTAGGACCTTGCCTCTCCATACCTACCCCCCACTCTACTGTCAGGCTTAGAACCACGACAGGTACCTCCTCCTCATGACCTCATTTGACGCGTTCTGATCCCTCGTAAGGTGGAAAGACTGCGATTAAATCCATTGAGCCTGGGCGTCCAGAGCCGCCCGCTCTGCGGTCATCCTGGCGTTTTCTGCCGCCAGGTCTTCCTTAGCCTGCGCTATATCCTGTTTTAACTGCGCCACTTCGGCATCATGTTGAGCTTGATCCGCTGGGTTGACCACGGCGGTTAACAGCGTTGTCATCTTGTCCGTGAGATCCATCAGCACCTGAGCCGGCGGGTGCACAGGGCCTCCTGCCCTGGCTGCCACTAACCCGGAGGTTATTGCCGCCGCAGTCGTAGAGTTTTGAACGGGTTGCATGCCAGCCATGAAGATCCCAACTTTGCTCGGCGGCTCAAGGAGATCTGAAATACTACTTCCATCGGAACGGCCCCAAAGCCCGCCGTCTTGCATTTGATACAACGAATCCATCTCACCTATGGACGACTCGCCATCAGAGTAGATGGCCGTCTCACCGGCAGACATAGATCCTTCAGAAAGTTCCCCTCCGTGGATGCATCCCACGAAGGCACGCTTCATAGCAGGCTGAGCCCGGGCGGGTCTCGCATGCTGAGCCATCTCGACGAGGTCAGTGCAAATGTTCGGCTCAGGGCCCGGCTCACTGATCTTGCCGATGAAGACGTGGATTCCACCGAAGAGGACCCGGTACCCGTACCCAATTGAGCCGGCGTCGGGGCCCCAGCCTACGTCATTGATGTAGAGCTTGTCGCGACGACTCTTGGTCATCCGGCCCATGGCGTATCCCTTGAGACCTTCGAAGCTGCCCTTCAAGAACTCAAATCCACCGTGCGCTGGCCCCACGGTGGGCACCAACTGTCATGGAAATGTCACGTCAGATGTCCTAGTGGAAGGACTTAGTCGTGGAGCCATCGCAACTAGGAAGATTAAAGGGGTTAATCGGGACAAAGGACACGGGGTTTATACTGGTTCAGCCCCTTACGGTGAAGGTAAAAGCTTGTGATCCAGTTTTGAGTGGGATTGCTTATGTCTTGATTACCAGGGAGCGAAATCGCTTGACCTAGCTCTCGATCTGATGTTACTTGCCTTGAACCACCGCTGGGTCGTCCCTTTATATACAGAGGTCGACACCCAGTGGCTTATAGAGTCCCGGCCGGCTCATAAACAGTGTCTGGCTCGGTCTCTAACTATTCTTGCCTTACAATACAAGTCATGTACATATGGTGGTTTATCTCTACGGGCCCTAAGTCACCTCTGGGCTTTGGGCCCTTAACTGAACCGCCATCTTCAAGCTTGGTCTTGGGCTTCAAGAGTACTCATAGGTATAACCCGGCCCCTCCCGGGTGGGTCATTGTCGGTGTCAAAACCGGCGGATCTCGGGTAGGGGGTTCCGAACTGTGCGTCTAAGACTAATGGTAACAGGAGGCGGGGGACACAATGTTTACCCAGGTTTGGGCCCTCTCGATGGAGGTAATACCCTACTTCCTGCTTGATTGATCTTGATGATATGAGTATTACAAGAGTTGATCTACCACGAGATCGTAGAAGCTAAACCCTAGAAGCTAGCCTATGATTCTGATTGTTGTTCTCCTACGGACTAAACCCTCCAGTTTATATAGACACAGGAGGGGGCTAGGGTTACACAGAGTCGGTTCTAGAGAAAGGAATTTTCATATCCTAACTACCAAGCTTGCCTTCCATGCAAAGGAGAGTCCCATCCGTACACGGGACGAAGTCTTCTATCTTGTATCTTCATAGTCCAACAGTCTGGCATACGCATATACTCCGGCTGTCCGAGGACCCCTTAATCCAGGACTCCCTCAGTAGCCCCTGAACCAGGCTTCAATGACGATGAGTCCGGCGTGCAGATTGTCTTTGGCATTGCAAGGCGGGTTCCTTCTCCGAATACTTCAAAGTAGATCTTGAACATAAGAATCATGTCCGGTCTGCAAAACAAATCCCCCATACCACTACAGAGAGTATAATATCCCACGAGTCCAATCTGCTGACAACGCATGGTGTGACATCATGCCACGGCCCGGTCTTTATTCGAACTGTTTTTATCTCGCCCCTCCATATTTCGAGGCGCAGTTTCATTGGCAAGTCTTGTCAAAGCAGAGATCGTGTCCCCTTGTCATGGGATTCTCATCAATGCGGGCATGGGTAACCTAACCGTGACATTAGCACGGCGCTTGGGAAGTAAGCGAGTTTTAGGGAGAGTGGGGAGGCGCATGCTTTTTACTGCCTTTATAAAGAGATAAGGATTCCCCTCTTTCACCCACGCCCTCTTCTTCCTCTACTTATCCATTCTCGAGCTCCAGCGCCCAAGAACCCATATCTTCTGCCCAAAAAGTACTCCAACCATGTCTGGATCCAGAGCGCAAGGCAAGTGGATGGCCTCCTCCATCACGGAGAAGGATATCAAGAAACTCCGGGAGGCCGGGTACTTGTCCAAAGACATCGCTCATCGGCTTCCGAGGGGCAGATCATTCCTACCCCGGAGCCTCAAGAAAGGGTGGTGTTTCTCTCCCACTTCGTCCGCGGGCTGGGATAACCCCTCCACCTGTTCGTCCACGGACTGATGTTCTACTACGGGCTGGACTTCCATGACCTGGCCCCCAACTCTATCTTCAACATCTCGGCATTCATTTTCATGTGTGAGGCCTTCCTCCGCATCCCACCTCACTTCGGCTTATGGCTTAAGACCTTCAATGTGAAGCCAAAGGTGGTGAGCGGTCAACAAGCAGAATGCGGAGGCGCCATGGTGGGCAAGATGCCCAATGTCACCTGGCCCGAAGGCTCCTTTGTGGAGACGGTAAAGGGGTGGCAATCGGGGTGGTTCTACATCACTGAGCCGCGCGGCACCAACTGGGCGGCGACCCCCGAATTCCGATCCGGAGTCCCCATTCGGCTCATCTCCTGGCAAGAGAAGGGTTTCGCCTGGGGCTCAGCGGAAGAAGTGACCGGGCTCCAGACATGTGTCCAGAACATGGTAGGCAAGAAAATCAAGCTTGTCAACATGGTCCAGGTCATGCTCTTCCGCCGGATTCTTCCGTGCCAGAGCCGGACTTGTAATTTGTGGGAGTTCGATCCGGCCAAGCACCAGATGTCGCTGGATCTCTTTGATACGACACACGAAGGCATCTGGAAGGTGCTTTTTAAGACCGGCGAGATACCACCGCCCACGTCCGAAGATCGCGGGCTTAGCGTGAAACACCGGGCTAATCCGGTAAGTTCTTTTATGTTTTGCAAGGTATATCTTTTATCGACATATCTGCGGGAGGAACCTAAGCTTCTATACCAATCTTTCAGGCCTGGGTAGCGATAGCGGAGGAGATTGAATGTCCAAATCCGCTACCTGAAGATCCAGAAACACCTCTTCTAATGAAGATACTTTTTCCGGCACCTTATGAAGTGCCAGAGAAGAAAGCCAAGAAGGCGGCCAAGGGGACCAGAGGTGGTCTCCGTCGTAAGGGTGTTTCGGACATGACATCCGAAGACACCGAGACGCACTCCTCCGCCGAAGACGGCGAGGAGGAGGAGGAGACCCGCTCCCCTCCCACTGGGGAGAAAAAGAAGAGGAAGGCCTCCACACATGGGGAGGCCGGCGTCCAAGAAGGGAAAAATCTCACTTCTGGACTACTCTGCCGCAGCCACCAATAGCAGCGGGGAGTGGGGGCCCAGGGTGAAGCCCCTGGCCAGATCGTAAGTATCCGGACACGGTAACATTTCTGGTCTTTTAACTTTATAGCTTCTAATGTGTTAGACCATGCATCTGCATTCCGGCCCAGTCCAACATCAAGCTATCCTCCTCTTCGGAGGGGTCGCTGGACCCGTCGGAGATGAACAGCGGGTCCCTCCCGACGGCCACCTCACACAAGGCCGCGGACAACACCGAGGTGTTGTCTCGAAGGATACCAGGCCAAGAGGAGACCGTTCAGGTGATGCCAGAGGACAACACCCCGGTTGCCGAGCACACGGGGGGAAAGACCCCTACAGACCCCGACGATGGGGGCCGCATTCAGTTCGGCTTTCAGTCGAATATAGCTCCGCAGACCCAAGTGGCTCCAAATTCAGGCAGGCCGCCTCTCCCGAATGAGGGGGGCAAGCTGCCTCCACAGGTCACCTCTGTCCATCCAGAGGCACCGGATAGATTATTGGAAACGCTACAAGGTGCTTCCATTATGGAAGAACACCGTACTCTTATGAGTACGGTGATTGAGAAAGTTCAATACGCCAAAAGGGGACTGACCGAAACCTGCATTAGCCTTCTAACAGGCTTTGAGGTAAGTAGTATCGTTGTAAAAGAATATCACCTTGTAGACAGTAGCCCCTGATGCTCTGTTCGGTGTTCGGAAAGAAAAACCAAACAAAGGATCAAAATATTTTTCACAGGAGTCTAACATAACATGTCTACGTGAATAAGCAGGCGTATCTGTTGGACACTGTTTCTCATACTGTGGAGGTCTCCGGCTTGACGGGGAATCTGGAGCGGGCCGAGGAAGAACTCGGCCTCGTGAAGAAGCAGCTGGAGGACAGCCAAGGTATGCACTAATCGGTGCTTTATATTTAGGAAGTATGAAAAGTTCGTACTGACTAAAGTGTCACGAACTTTATTAGGGGCCGCGATCAAAGTAGCGGCCCTCAAGAAGGCGTTGGCCGAGGCCGAGGACAAAGCGGCTAAGGAACACGCCACGCACGAGAAGCAGGAGGCCCGGGTGAGCGAGGTCCAGCAAAAGCTCCAAGACGCCGTCAAAAAGTACGAGTCCTTGGAGCGTGATTCGAAGACTCAAGAGTCCAAACTTGCCAAGGCCCGCCAGAGCACGCAAGACGCCCGAGCCGAAGCCCAGAGCACCCTCCAGGAAATCCAGGCGGCCCAACAGATCGCGGCGGGTAAGGTTTTTATTATGCAAAGCAAGTATGTGAAAGAAACATTATTTTTACTTACCCGAATTTGGAGTTCTCCAGGAGCGTTTGTGGATCTGCCGCGCAGCGTATCAGATGCTGCAGAGTTCTTTTGAGATGAAGAAGGGAGCTCTATGGAGAAGTTGTTCTGGTCCCAATACCTTGGACCAGAACATCCTGTGCCCATTAGCGACCAGCTAAAACAGCTGGTTGAGCTGCACAAGGCGGATGAACTGGCCATGAAGGACCTGATAGTCCGGCTATGGCCTGCTGAGCCCATGCCCAGTAGCTACTTCGGACTCGTTGAGCGGCTGGTCAGTGCCTGTCCTCGGCTTGATGTCGTCAAGCGGTTGGTCTGTATTGAGGGTGCGCGGATGGCTTTCGCCCGTGCCAAGGTGCACTGGGCGAAGATGGATGCCACAAAGTTGATGACTGAGGGTCCGCCCGAGGGCCAGGAGCATCGCAAGCCCGAGATGTACTATGACAGTGTCATGAAGGGATCCCGCCTTGTGGCGGAGCAATGTGCTAAGGATATCATTTTCCCCTGAAAGCATTGTTTTATCCCATCCTGTAATATGGAACAAGGTCCTTATGTAATATAATGCTTGTTATTTAAAACTTTACCTCCTGTGCGGTCATTTATAAAATCTGAGAGTTGGCCAGTCGTCGGCTTCTGCCCCCATGCAGCTAGTACATGGGTGTTCGGGATAAATCTAAACACTCTTTACCCAAGTTTTTGGTCCTTTAAGGAGGTGTTTAGCACAACGAACAAGGCAATCAGACTATACAGCTTTATCACCCTCACTTAGCCATAGGAGTTCTATAATTTTAAATTTTGGTGTAGCCCCTGGTATTCGAAAAGCCGAAGTTGGGGCGCTAAACACGCCTAATCGGATAAAAACCGATTCCTCACATAAAGTGAAAGAAATCTCCAACGATTTGAGAACCTCCCGAACAGCTGACCAGCTCTCGCCGCATCATGACAGTCAGTTTCGGCTTTCTCTACTAAGGTGCTCGTCCGGAAGAACTGGGACACAATCGCAGTAGTTCTCCCTTTACTACCCTAGCCGATATAGCGGAACATAAGGTAGCAAGCACAGGAGCCGGGCAACCCAACTATTGACCAAAGACATGATTCGGAGCCGATGCATATAATGCTATAAGTTCGGGGTGCTGAACTGTACTATAAAAGTGTTTGGACTTTCTAGCCGTGTTATGGGGTACAATGAAGCCCCTGTCGATTTAAGGCGTACCAGAATGTACGGGTGCAATTGAAAATAGAGAGACAAGAAAAAATTAGGTAATAAGCAAACACTGCCAATTATTTTTCGTTGTAATTTGATTAATACATTGAAGCGTATGTGTACAAGTAGTGCAATAAGAAAATAAGGCTATTTAACATGCCATGACCAAGAGAGCGAGCTGCGTGCGGGTATTTAAAACAGGTATGGCGATCATTAGCAGAGACCACCTGGGTATTCCCTTGTACGTCCAAGCCCCTAGCTTTCTTGGTGTATCCGTACCGCTACAGGTCCGATGAGCAGGTTTATCAGAGAAGGCCTCAAGAGGAGAAGAAACCTGGAAGAAAGATAAAAAGTGAAGGTATGCAGATCCAGGAGCGGTTGAGCCGCATTGTGGACCGCGGTCTAGCTGTGCCTCCGCCCGTTCCCATGGTATTTTGAGTGCGTAGTTGTGTATGCACAACACGAATTTTACCGCTTTCTTGGGGCTGGGACGGAGGCTGAATTGCTAGCTGAGCTCTGGACGAGCTGGACGGTCCTGTTGCAGAGTAGCTCGGACTCGCTTGACGGTGTCCGGGGGCTTTATTGCCGAATTGAGGCTTTGCCTGAGAAGGCTATTTTGTACTTCTGCTGCAAGGGCCGCGGTGTGCTCCTCTGTATGGAGGGAGTGCTCCGTATTTCCATTGACTGTTATGACATCGCAAGAACCGGGCATCTTGAGCTTAAGGTAAGCATAGTGTGGCACCGCGTTGAAACGAGCAAATGCGGTTCGTCCGAGCAGTGCGTGATAGCCGCTGCGAAAGGGGCCGATGTCGAAGATTAATTCTTCGCTCCGGAAATTATCCGGGGATCCGAAGACGACTTCCAGTGTGATTGAGCCCATACAACAGGCCTCTACACCTGGTATGACACCTTTAAAGGTGGTTTTTGTGGGCTTGATCCTTGAGGGATCAATACCCATTTTGCACACTGTATCCTGATAGAGAAGGTTCAAGCTGCTACCGCCGTCCATGAGGACGCGTGTGAGGTGGAATCTGTCGATAATAGGGTCTAGCACCAGTGCGACTAAACCGCCATGACGGATACTAGTCGAATGGCCCCTTCGATCAAAAGTAATTGAATAGGAGGACCAGGTTTGTATTTTGCGGCGACTGGCTCCATCGCATAGACGTCCCTTAGTGCGCACTTCCGCTCCCTTCTGGGGATATGGGTTGCGTATATCATATTCACTGTTTTAACTTGGGGAGGAAACTTCATCTGTCCCCCTATGTTCGGTGGTCGGGTTTCCTCGTTGTCGTCGCTTTGCGATCCCTTTTCCTTGTTTTCGGCGTTTAATTTGCCGGCCTGTTTAAAGACCCAACATTCTTTGTTGGTATGATTGGCTGGTTTATCAGGGGTGCCGTGGATTTGGCATGGATGATCGAGTATGCGGTCCAGGCTGGACGGGCCCGGGTTATTTCTCTTAAATGGCTTTTTTCGCTGACCGAACTTGGAGCCGCTGAATCCGGCATTGACGGTCGTGTCTTCGGCGTTATCGCCATTATTTCGATGCTTATGTCTATTGCGTCGGGGCTTGTCATTGCTATCTCTGGCTTCGGAAGTGCCAGGCTTACTTGATGTGCTGTTGCTATGAGCTAGCCAGCTATCCTCGCCCGCGCAAAAGCGGGTCATAAGGGCTGCCATGGACTTTGGCTTCTCTTGGCCGAGGTGTCGGGCGAGCCACTCGTCACGGATGTTGTGCTTAAAGGCCTCTAGGGCTTCGGCATCCGGACAGTCGACGATTTGGTTCTTTTTAGTTAAGAACCGGGTCCAAAATTTCCAAGCTGACTCTCCGGGCTGTTGGATTATATGACTTAAGTCGTCGGCATCTGGAGGTCATACATAAGTGCCTTGGAAGTTGTCAAGGAATGTGTCTTCCAAGTTCTCCCAACTACCGATGGAGTTTTCGGGCAGACTGTTCAACCAGTGTCGAGCTGGTCCCTTGAGTTTTAGCGGGAGGTACTTGATGGCATGGAGATCATCACCGCGGGCCATATGTATATGGAGAAGGAAGTCCTCGATCTGCACCACGGGGTCTGTTGTTCCATCATATGATTCAATGTTTACGGGTTTGAACCCTTCTGGGAATTCATGTTCAATTACTTCATCGGTGAAGCATAGGGGTTGTTTGGCGCCTCTGTGTCGGGCTACGTCACGACGCAGCTCGAATGGAGCCAGTCTGCGGTATCCGGCCTGGAAAGGTGTGTATTTGTTATAACCGGCGTGGTGGTGGTCGTTACGCATTGGGGCGCACCCCCGCGATCCGTAGATCGATCTGGTCTGGCTTGCTCTATTCTCCAGGTCGTACCACAGGTCATGTGTGTATCCCCGAGTTGTTGTGTTTCTATTTGTTTGGCGACGTGGTGCCGGCTGGTGTTCGGGCTGAATTGCCGCTTTGGCTCGACCACGCGGTGGTCAGTCAGCCTCATTATGCGCTGGTAGTGGCAGCTCTAGTGCCTCGTCATTGAATTGAGGTAGCAATTTGCGCTTCGGGTAACTTTTGGTTGGGCGTTCGAGTCCATATTCCTCGGCTGCCAGGACCTCAGTCCATCTATCATTGAGCAGATCTTGATCAGCTTGAAGCTTCTGCTGCTTCTTCTTCAGGCTCTGCTGTGGCTATAAGGCGACACTTAAAAAGCTCCTGGTCGACGGGATCCTCTGGCACGATAAATTCTTTGTCGCTGAGGCTCACCTCGTCCTCGGAGAGAGGCATGTAGTTGTTTTCCTCTGAGTCATCGTTCATGGTCTGTTCATCGGGGCTGGCTTGCCCATCTTCCTGTTTGGCATGTTCGAAACTTGGCTTGGCGGGGTCTTCATTGTCTTCAGCATCGTCCGGAGTGCTATTTTCTCTTGTGCCGGTATCGCTATTTTTACCATGGCGTGATTTAGAGCGGCGCCACTGACGTCGGCGCTTAGACTGCTTCTCAGGAAGTTTATCATCAACTGCATCTTTTATGTCATCGCCATTGTCTTCTTTGGGTGTATCCACCATGTATATATCGTATGAGGAGGTGGATGTCCAGCGCCCTGTGGGCAGTGGTTCCTATTCTTCTCCGGCATCGTCGTCCATACCGTCGATGTCTTTGGAGTCGAAGTCGAGCATGTCAGTCAAATCATCGACAGTGGCTATCAAGCGGGTGGTGGGTGGGCAACGAAGTTCTTCGTCGTCCGCTTCCCACTCAAGTCGGACATAGTTCGGCCCGGAATCTCCTGACAAGGAGAGAGACTTTAATGAGTTTAACACGTCACCTAGGGGTGAGTGTTGGAAGATATCCATGGAGATGAACTCTAAGATCGTCACCCAGTCAGATTCGATGGGTGCGGATGTACGCGGTTTGGAGCCTGTGGCCGGAGAGGAGTCCATGGTTCCGATGACACGGGCCTCGTTGGAGGTTAGGTCTGTGTTCGGCTCTAGCACCACTGAGTCCGCGGCTTCTGTGGCGAGGTTGGGCCTCCCGCTCTCGGATGGCATGCTCTGCTCTGGCTCTAGGGCCAGTGCGGTTATCAGCGCAATCTCCTGCACACGATCTGATGGCAGATTTAGGTCATGTTCATCATGGCGGCAGGGCGCGGCAGTCATGGGCTCGAATCCGTCGAAGATCAAGTCTCCGCGGATGTCAGCGGTGTAGTTCAAGCTTCCAAACCTGACCTGACGGCCAGGGGCGTAGCTATCGACCTGCTCCAGATGGCCAAGCGAGTTGGCCCGCAGTGCGAAGCTGCCTAATACGAAGATCTGTCTGGGAAGAAAAGTTTCACCCTGGACGGCATTGTTGTAGACGATTGGAGGAGCCATCAAGCCTTATGGTGACGACACAGTGGAACTCTCAATGAAAGCACCAATGTCGGTGTCAAAACTGGCGGATCTCGGGTAGGGGGTCCCGAACTGTGCGTCTAAGACTAATGGTAATAGGAGGCGGGGGACACAATGTTTACCCAGGTTCGGGCCCTCTCAATGGAGGTAATACCCTACTTCCTGCTTGATTGATCTTGATGATATGAGTATTACAAGAGTTGATCTACCAGGAGATCGTAGAGGCTAAACTCTAGAAGCTAGCCTATGATTCTAATTGTTGTTGTCCTACGGACTAAACCCTCCGGTTTATATAGACACCGGAGGGAGCTAGGGTTACACAGAGTCGGTTACACAGAAAGGAATCTTCATATCCTAACTGTCAAGCTTGCCTTCCACGCAAAGGAGAGTCCCATCCGGACACGGGATGAAGTCTTCTATCTTGTATCTTCATAGTCCAACAGTCCGGCATACGCATATAGTCCGACTATCCGAGGACCCCTTAATCCAGGACTCTCTCAGTCATACCTAATAGTTATATCCCCAACAACTCTGGTGCGGATCGTACTCTGGTTGACCTACGAGGTTTGGTAGTAACTTGATCTGAAGTTTCATGATCATCATCATTAGCTTCCTCACTAATTGGTGTAGGAATCACTAAAACTGATTTCTGTGATGAAATACATTCCAATTCAGGAGAAGGTACAATTACCTTATCAAGTTCTACTTTCCTCCCACTCACTTCTTTCGAGAGAAACTCCTTCTCCAAAAAGGATCCATTCTTGGCAATGAATATCTTACCTTCGGATCTGTGATAGAAGGTGTACCCAACAGTTTCCTTTGGGTATCCTATGAAGACGCATTTCTCCAATTTGAGTTCGAGCTTATCAGGTTGAAGCTTTTTCACATAAGCATCGCAGCCCCAAAACTTTAAGAAACGACAACTTTGGTTTCTTACCAAACCATAGTTCCATAAGGCGTCGTCTCAACGGATTTCGATGGTGCCCTGTTTAACGTGAATGTAGTTGTCTCTAATGCATAACCCCAAAACGATAGTGGTAACCTGGTAAGAGACATCATAGATCGCACCATATCCAATAAAGTGCGGTTACGACATTCGGACACACCGTTACGCTGTGGTGTTCCATGTGGCGTGAGCTGTGAAACTATTCCACATTGTTTTAAATGAAGGCCAAACTCGTAACTCAAATATTCTCCTCTACGATCATATCGTAGAAACTTTATTTTCTTGTTATGATGATTCTTCACTTCACTCTGAAATCATTTGAACTTTTCAAATGTTTTCAGACCTGTGTTTCATTAAGTAGATATACCCATATCTGCTCAAATCATTTGTGAAGGTCAAAAAAATAACGATACCCGCCACGAGCATTAACACTTATTGGACCGCATACATCGGTATGTATTATTTCCATTAAGTCACTAGCTCGTTCAATTGTTCCGGAGAACGGAGTTTTAGTCATCTTGCCCATAAGGCACGGTTCGCAAGTATCAAATGATTCATAATCATGTGATTCCAAAAGTCCATCTTTATGGAGTTTCTTCATGCGCTTTACACCGATATGACCTAAATGGAAGTGCCACAAATAGGTTGCACTATCATTATCAACTTTGCATCTTTTGGCATCAAAATTATGTGTATCATTACCATCAAGATTCAATAAACCATCAACATTGGGTGTATGGCCATAGAAGGATTTATTCATGTAAACAGAATAACAATTATCCTCGGTCTTAAATGAATAACCGTATTGCAATAAACATGATCTAATCATATTAATGCTCAATGCAAACACCAAATAACATTTATTTAGGTTCAACACTAATCTCGAAAATATAGGGAGTGCGATGATGATCATATCAATCTTGGAACCACTTCCAACACACATCATCACTTCACCCTAAACTAGTCTTTGTTTATTCTGTAACTCCTGTTTCGGGTTACTAATCTTAGCAGCCGAACAAGTATCAAATACCCTAGGGGCTACTATAGACACTAGTAAGGTACACATCAATAGCATGTATATCAAATATACCCTTGTTCACTTTGCCATCCTTCTTATCCACCAAATATTCATGGCATTTCCTCTTCCAGTGACCATTTCCTTTGCAGTAGAAGCACTCAGTATCAGGCTTTGGTCCAGCTTTGGGCTTATTCACGGGAGTGACAACTTGCTTTCCATTCTACTTGAAGTTTCCTTTCTTTCCCTTTGCCCTTTTCTTGAAACTAGTAGTCTTGTCAATCATCAAGACTTGATGCTCTTTCTTGATTTCTACCTTCGTCGATTTCAGCATCATGAAGAGCTCGGGAATCATTTTCGCCATCCCTTGCATACTATAGTTCATCACGAAGTTCCAGTAACTTGGTGATGGTGACTAGAGAACTCGGTCAATCACTATCTTATCTGGAAGATTAACTCCCACCTGATTCTCAAGTGATTGTAGTACCCAGACAATCTGAGCACATGCTCACTGCTTGAGCTATTCTCCTCCATCCTTTAGCTATAGAACTTGTTGGAGACTTCATATCTCTCAACTCGGGTATTTGCTTGAAATATTAACTTCAACTCCTGGAACATCTCATATGGTCCATGACATTCAAAACATCTTTGAAGTCCCGATTCTAAGTCGTCAAGCATGGTGCACTAAACTATCAAGTAGTCACCATATTGAGCTAGGCAAACGTTCATAACGTCTGCATCTGCTCCTGCAATAGGTCTGTCACCTCACGGTGCATCAAGGACATAATTCTTCTGTGCAGCAATGAAGATAAACCTCAGATCACGGACCCAGTCCGCATCATTGCTACTATCATCTTTCAACCTAGTTTTCTCTAGGAACACATATAAAAACATAGGATCAACAACGTGAGCTATTGATCTACAACATTATTTGCAAAATACTATCAGGACTAAGTTCATGATAAATTAAAGTTCGATTAATCATATTACTTAAGAACTCCCACTTAGATAGACATCCCTCTAATCATCTAAGTGATCACGTGATCCAAATCAACTAAACCATGTCCGAGCATCACGTGAGATGGAATAGTTTTCAATGGTGAACATCACTATGTTGATCATATCTACTATATGATTCACGCTCGACCTTTTGGTCTCCAGCGTTCCGAGGCCATATCTGCATATGTTAGGTTCGTCAAGTTTAACCCAAGTATTCTGCGTGTGCAAAACTGGCTGGCACCCGTTGTATGTGAACGTAGAGCTTATCACACCCGATCATCATGTGGTGTCTCAGCACGACGAACTGTAGCAACGGTGCATACTCAGGGAGAACACTTATACCTTGAAATTTAGTAAGGGATCATCTTCGTTCTAAGCAAAATAAGATGCATAAAGGATAAACATCACATGCAATCAAAATATGTGACATGATATGGCCATCATCATCTTGTGCTCATGATATCCATCACCGAAGCATCGTCATGATCTCCAACATCACCGGCGCGACACCTTGATCTCCATCGTAGCATCGTTGTGGTCTTGCCAACTACTATTACTACTATCTCTACCGCTTAGTGATAAAGTAAAAACAATTACATGGCGATTGCATTGCATACAATAAAGTGACAACCATATGGCTCCTGCCAGTTGCCGATAACTTTGGTACAAAACATGATCCTCTCATACAACAATTTATATCACATCATGCTTGACCATATCACATCACAACAAGCCCTGCAAAAACAAGTTAGACGTCCTCTACTTTGTTGTTGCAAGTTCTACGTGGCTGTTACGGGCTTCTAGCAAGAACCGTTCTTACCTACGCGTCAAAACCACAATGATTTTTTGTCAAGTGTGTTGTTTTAACCTTCAACAAGGACCGGGCGTAGCCACACTCGATTCAACTAAAGTTGGAGAAAAGACACTCACTGGCCACCTTTGTGCGAAGCACGTCGGTAGAACCAGTCTCGCGTAAGCGTACGCGTAATGTCGGTCTGAGCGGCTTCATCCAACAATACCGCCGAATCAAAGTATGACATGCTGGTAGCAGTATGACTATTATCGCTCACAACTCTTTGTGTTCTACTCGTGCATATAACATCTACGCATAGACCTGGCTCGGATGCCACTGTTGGGTAACGCAGTAATTTCAAGAAATTTCCTACGCACACGCAAGATCATGGTGATGCATAGCAACAAGAGGGGAGAGTGTGTCCACGTGCCCTCGTAGACAAGCAGAAGCGTTATGACAACACGGTTGATGTAGTCATATGTCTTCACGATCCGATCGATCTTAGAACCGAACGTATGGCACCTCCGCGATCACCACACGTTCAGCTCGGGGACGTCCCTCGTACTCTTGATCCAGTTGAGGCCGAGGGAGATTTTCGTCAGCACGACAGTGTGGTGACGGTGATGATGAAGTTACTGGGGCAGGGCTTCGCCTAAGCACTACGACGATACGACCGAGGTGTGTAACTGTGGAGGGGGGCACCGCACACGGCTAAACAATGTCAACTTGTGTTGTCTGTTGTGCCTTTGGGTGCCCCCTTCCCCACGTATATAAAGGAGGGAGGGAGGAGGAGGAGGCCGGCCAAGAGGAGATGCGCCCATGGGGGGGAGTCCTACTCGAAGTAGGTTTGGCTCCCCCCCTTTCCTATTCCTATTAGGAGAAGGAGGAAGGAGGAGGAGAGAAGAAGGAAAGGGGGGTTGGGCCCCCAAACCCTAAACCAATTCGGTTTGGGCTTGGGAGGGGTGCGCCCCACCACTTGCCCGCTGCCTCCTATCTTCACTATGGCCCATTAAGGCTCATAGACTCCCTGGGGGGTTCCGGTAACCTCCCGATACTCCGAAAAATATCCGATACACTTCAGAACTCTTCTGGTGTCTGAATATAACCTTCCAATATATCAATCTTTATGTCTCGGCCATTTCGAGACTCCTCATCACGTCTGTAATCTCATTCGGGACTCCAAACAAACTTTGGTCATCAAAAACACATAACTCATAATACATATCGTCATCGAACGTTAAGCCTGCGGACCCTATGGGTTCGAGAACTATGTAGACATGACCGAGACACATCTCCGGTCAAAAACCAATAGCGGAACCTGGATGCTCATATTGGCTCCTACATATTCTACGAAGATCTTTATTGGTCAAACCGCATAACAACATACGTTGTTTCCTTCGTCATCGGTATGTTACTTGCCCGAGATTTGATCGTCGGTATCATTATACCTAGTTCAATCTCGTTACTGGCAAGTCTCTTTACTCGTTCCGTAATGCATCATCCCGCAACTAACTCATTAGTCACATTGCTTGCAAGGCTTATAGTGATGTGCATAACCGAGAGGGCCCAGAGATACCTCTCCGATACACAGAGTGACAAATCCTAATCTCGATCTATGCCAACCCAACAAACACCTTCGGAGACACCTGTAGAGCATCTTTATAATCACCCGGTTACATTGTGACGTTTGATAGCACAGAAGGTGTTCCTCCGGTATTCGGGAGTTGCATAATCTCATAGTTTGAGGAACATGTATAAGTCATGAAGAAAGCAGTAGCAATGAAACTGTAATGATCATAATGCTAAGCTAACGAATGTGTCTTGTCCATCACATCATTCTCCTAATGATGTGATCCCGTTTATCAAATGACAACACATGTCTATGGTTAGGAAACATAACCATCTTTGATAAACAAGCTAGTCAAGTAGAGGAATACTAGGGACACTTTGTTTTGTCTATGTATTCACACATGTACTAAGTTTCCGGTTAATACAATTCTAGCATGAGTAATAAACATTTATCATGAAATAATGAAATGAATGATAACTTTATTATTGCCTCTAGGGCATATTTCCTTCACCTTTTTGGAAGAGACAACCCTGCACTTTGTACAAATTAACCCGCACTCCACAACACACACACTCCCAACAGAAATCTGCATGTTTATGTTTTGACCCAAACACCAAATGATTCATATTTTTCAAACTGAATGTTCGATTTCAGATCCATTTTTATTGTCATTTTTTTCTTGACGAGATCTTCAGAATAAGATCAATAGTGGATATGTTTCAATTTTTTTTTTGCTTTTCTGAAACTTGACTCCAAACTTGATGTACTGGAAGCATGTTGCATGTGAGACACACGTGTGGGAGAGAGGCGGGGATGTTAAATGTTGCAGCCAAGTTTCAAGTTAAGTTCGAAAAGGCAAAAAATATTAATTTTTGAAAGTATACTAATGTTAATCTTGATTCAAAGATGTTGTCAAGACAAAGAAGGCAGTTAAAATGGTTCCGAAATCATACATTTCATTTAAAGTATATGACCTCTTTTTTGTTTGAAGCAAAAAAATAAACACAGAGAGTTACTTAGAAGAGAGGGAGACGTGGGATGTGGGTTGATTTTAATAAAACAAAAGGACTGTTCTGCAATATTTCAACAATCCATCTACCAACCTGATCATATCCCTTTGTTTCTTATCCAATGGATCATATAGCAATGGAGCATTCGGTGCATGAATTGAGCTGGTGCACCTGATACGTTCTCGGGGGACATGGGTTGCCATTGACGAGGGCATGGGTGGAGTCGGTGAATATGAGGATAGAGATCCACTCGCACCACCGGCAGCTAAACCCCAAGTGGGCAAGGGTCTCGAGAAGAAAAGGGCCTAGTGACCATGTCGAACGCACACGTGATGCTAAGCTTGAGAATAACACCCTCAGGGCCTTGAGGTTATGCAAAAGTCTTGTCGTTTGTATCACCAACATGAAGTTGTCATGGACACTGCTACTGGGAATGAAGCACTTTAGTTCGTTGAGACGATCTCCCCCACCACAACACGAGGCGCAAGGAGAGAACCTTGGCAAATAACTTGGCGAGCAGTGTATCAAGAGGCACAAGGAGAGAACCTTGGCGAATAACTTGGTGAGCAGGTGTATCAAGTTGATGGGACGATAATCAAAAAGTATCGTCGCATCGGGCTTCTTACGTAGGAGGGTGAGCAAGGCTTGGTTGAGCTTCTGGAATCGCATCCGTTCATGGCAAAGAGCTTGTCGGAAGATTCGCAAAAAGCATCAAAACTTGCTTAGTTTGACTTTTTCAGAAAATCTATAAGTAGTGTGTTATGGAACAGAGGGAGTAATAGATTTAAATTTACTAGTCAAAGGAAAATGCATGAAAGAGGGATAGGCGAACATGTACTCTATGCCATAAGTTATACTAGGAAATGTGCCCGTGTGTTGCAATGGGAGAGACAAATTCTAACTGGCAATCATGAAACTGTAAATGCACGGCTTATCTTGGGCACCCTAGGTATTTATATGTAGTTACTATTGGGATGCATTGTAATCTAAGGAAGTCATGTTGCGTAGTTATAGAAATGCATATTACTCTACACAGGTTATTTAAGAAAAGTAACTTGATGTAGTAAAAAGTTAAATTGTTGTGATCTTATTATGGTAAACAAAATATGTCTATCTTATAAAATAAGACGAGTAGGTATGCAACATATGACAGAAATCTAAATTTGGCATTAAACAAAATGACGGTATAAATGATATGAGATTCTATCCAACATTAAGCTAGCGAGTTTAAGCTGGAAAGTTTTTCTCTTCTTTTTTTTCAAGAGCTAAGTTGAATTGACAAACTTATGTAAGGTTGATGACATGCTGGTATTGCTCAAAGAAATATATTTTTATTTTTATTTTCATTCAATAAAACATGGTTATTTTTATTTGTTAAAAAATAAAAATTTCGACAAAATTAATCCATTTCTTGAGTTGGAACATTTTTATAAAATTTACATTTTTTAACAGATTTGTTCTGAAATTTTAATCTTTGGGCGCTGGCCAAAAGACATGCATACAATTAGAGTGCACCAAGAATTGAAATCGAACACGCCTTACATCGGGATCTCCCTCTCCCATCAAATTTCAATTTTAAGCTTATGCAACGTGCGAAAAAACACAAAACCTGCACCGCGTGCCACTATGTGCCACTTTTTGTATCCAACTCCAACAAATGCCAGTTTTCTGTATTTCAACACAAAACCATACTTTTGTATTTTCTGTAAGAGTACATATAGACGCGTCTACATCCATATTTTCTGTATTTCAATTGATCGAGGGGATTTTAATTACAACTGAAGAATACAATTGGCGCCCCGCAAAAAAAGGAAGAAAACAATTGGTCTTACACCGTCCGTCCAGTTTTTTTTAACTGACCTCAGTCCAGATTTGTTGGAACCGTGAGCAAGGAAGAGGCGTACCCCGCAAAAAAAACGAGATGTGTACAGTAGGCCAGTTCAAGAAAAAACTTGTTGGAACCCTGAGCAAGGGAGATGTGTCCCGTACGTATTAGGGTTAGGGCATTCCATCTGACAAAAAAAAAGTCTAACTAGTTATCTGAAAATTGGTGCGTGCACTAGAAAGAACGGAAAAGTTGTGCATGCGTGCGAAATTAGCGTGGGGCAACAGCGAATAAAAACGGAAATGTTTTACACGTCTCCATCACCGTCCAGTAATTTTTGTAGGAGTCTTGGCACGAATTAGCTGATTTTATATGTCACGTAGGACAAATCCCGTGTGTGGTGTGAGAGAGAGGTCGCCCACACATCCGTTTTACCACACGGAGGGGCTGGTGTGTGAGCGTTTAGCAGTTCGCCCACACACCAGTTTCAGTCACGCACAGGGGCTGGTGTGTGGGCAGTTTGCCATCTCACCCACACGCCCGCCTCCTCTCCCACACCCAAGCTGCTAGTTGCCATGTGTTTTGCAGTGTACATGGCAACTGACCTAGTGTGATTGCGAGCAGATGGCAACTCTTTTTTTTACCCGAACATGTCAGTTGCCATATGTTTGGCATGGTACATGGCAAACTGCCCTAGCATGCTCGTAAGCAGATGTCAACTCTTTCTTTTTTAAACTACAACTGCCCTAGCGTGCTTGTGAGCACATGGCAACTCTCTCTTTTACTCGAACATGTTTTTTGCCATGCCTTTTTTTGTAGCGCTACATGGCAACTGCCTAGTGTTAGTAAGTGGCAACTCCTAAAGTTTTGAAATCATGACAACTGCAGTAGACCAGACCACACATGGCAACAGCTGTAGTTGTCCAAAAAATGGTAATCTGGAACTTTGACCTGAGATGGCAACTGCAGTTGAGCAAACATGGCAACTGTAGTTGTCCGACATGGCAACCGTAGTCCAGCCACATGGCAACTGCACTTAAAGGAACATGGACGAGGGTCCGGCCCATGGCAACTGCGGGGCGCGCGGTAAAGTGTCACGTGGGGCGTGCGGGACCACGAGGTACGAGGCCTGACGTACCAGGCGTGTGGGGGTTATCTATTTCGTCCACACGCAGGCGTGTAAGAGGGACCGGAAGAGAAAAAAGAGGCGTGTGGACGCTAGTTGTTTTGCCCACACGCAGACGTGAGGGCTGGTCCTCTTAGGCACCACACAGAACGTGTGGGCAGATTTCTTAACGCCCACACGTGTGCCAGTTATCGGGACCCATTAATAACTGCCACATGTGTGGGCGTTAAGGAATGTGCCCACACGTTTTGTGTGGTGTCTAAGAGGACCAGCCCACACGTCTATGTGTGGGCAAAACAACTAGCGCCCACACGCCTCTTTTTTTCCCCTCCCGATCCCTCTTACACGCGTGCGTGTGGGCGAAATAGATAACACCCACACGCCCGGTACGTCAGCCCTCGTACCTCGTGGTCCCGCACGCCCCACGTGACACTTTACCGCGCGCCCCGCAGTTGCCATGGGCCGGACCCTCATCCATGTTCGTTTAAGTGTAGTTGCCATGTCGTTGGACTATGGTTGCCATGTCGGACAACTACAGTTGCCATGTTTGCTCAACTGCAGTTTCCATCTCAGGTCAAAGTTCCAGATTGCCATTTTTTGGACAACTACAACTGTTGCCATGTGTGGTCTGGTCTACTGCAGTTGTCATGATTTCAAAACTTTAGGAGTTGCCACCTACTAACACTAGGCAGTTGCCATGTAGCGCTACAAAAAAAGGCATGGCAAAAAACATGTTCGGATAAAAGAGAGAGTTGTCATGTGCTCACAAGCACGCTAGGGCTGTTGCCATTTAAAAAAGAAAGAGTTGCCATCTACTTACGTGCACGCTAGGGCAGTTTGCCATGTACCATGCCAAACATATGGCAACTGACATGTTCGGGTAAAAAAAATGAGAGTTGCCATCTGCTTGCAATCACACTAGGGCAGTTGCCATGTACACTGCAAAACGCATGGCAACTTGCAGCTTTGGTGTGGGAGAGGAGGCGGACATGTGGGCGAGATGGCAAACTGCCCACAGACCAGCCCCTGTGCGTGACTGAAACTGGTGTGTGGGCGAACTGCTAAATGCCAACACACTGGCCCCTCCGTGTGATAAAACGGATGTGTGGACGATCTCTCTCACACACCACACATGCGAGTTGTCCTACGTGACATACAAAATCAGCTAATTCGTGCCAAGATTCGTACAGAAGTTACTGAACGGTGATGAAAACGTGTGTGTGAGTGAGTTGGTTAACGCCCACACGTGTGGGCGTTAACATTTCCGATAAAAATAGGCAATCGTTGCATGCGATTTTGCAAAATCTCGTTTCAACCTGGACACTATTTCCATCACAAATCCAAAGCCCAATCCCCTGTTTAATTCGGTTTCTCTTTTTTCCATTAACTCCATCAATCCATGCGTTGGATGCGTGTTAAATTCCCACCAGTCCAGGAAATTCCATTAATTCCACCATGCATGTTCGAATCTCTTCTTTCCAAATTCCTTCTCTATTTAACGCCCCAATAATCATCAAGTTTTTCAGGCTTCTCTTTTGGAATTTCGGATCTCATCTTTCCTTGCAATTTCTTCCTTTCAAAGGCCCCAGCAATCACCTCTTTCAGGTCGGGCCTCTCTTTCTCTTCTTTTTTTTTGAGGGGAAACCTCTCGTTCTCATTAACTCCACCAATCGAGGTATCCATTAATTCTGGGTCACACGCTATTATGTTTTAGGAAGCCGATGGATCGCTGGCCCACTGCAAATTCTGGCCCAGGAGGCATATTTCTCTGTTGTTGTACTATTTGCGAACTAATAAATTGGATACATACGTTAATTTTAGTACCATCTTGTTAGCGGCTTCTTGGATAAAATTATCTAAGCGGGACGAAACTAAGAATATCACCCACACTAGCAAAAAGGCCCGTGCATTATAACGGGAGAAAAAAATACCACACGCTCTTCTATACCTACTAATAAAAGAAATAGGATATTCTTAATCCATCATGCTATTTTATAGAAAACCCCCTTATGTTTCTAACATTAAACCCGCAGTACATATCAAATGTTTTTTAAAATACTCATATCTTTTAAATTGTAACTCCAAATTTAACATATCATGTATGAAATTTATTAGAAAAAATATGTAGAATCTAAATTAATGTTATTTTAACTGTTTAAAAAAATACTATCTAGGCTGCAATGTTAATCAACAATGCATTATCCATCTTTTAAAATTGTTAATAGGCAAAATAACGTTATATTTAGATTCTACATAAATTTCTAATCAAATTCCATATATAATATATTAAATTTGGAGTTACGGTTTAAAAGATATGAGTATTTTAAAAAACATTTGATATGTACTGCGGATTTAATGTCAGAAACATAAGGGGGTTTTCTATAAAATAGCATGATGGATTAAGAATAACTATTTCTTTTATTAGTAGGTATAGAGTAGCAAATATGCCCGTGCATTGCAACGGGAGAAAAACTATCAAATTATGCAGGAGTGGTAGATAATGGTTTTTAAAATGCTAAGGTGAGATAAGGGCTTTTAAAATGTAATTTCAAAAACTATGTCTAAGTGATGTCATGATGAGATAAGAGACTTTTGAAAAGTCATTTCAAAAAACAAAAAATGTGATGGTTTGACCATGATTTGATTTCCTATGGCGCCAGAATGAAATTTTTTTGGCTGAGCAAACTGCATTGATGGATCCTGCCTAAGCTTTTTTTTAGAACGAAGGCTCGCGAGGAGCCCGGCTTTGAATTAATAAAGCCATCAACCGGCGAGGAATTACAACACACCAACAAGCACATCGGCCGAACGATACACGGGAGCACCCTAGGAAACTTACAACTCAACGCAGCATACTAGCTAAAAAGATAAAGAAGAGGAAGCCCAAGCTAGTACACGCCGCCGACCGCTGCAAACAAGAACCAAGGATTGCGGCGGCATGAGCACGACGAGGGCCTGCAGAAACAGAAGTGGAGTTGTGGACATGACTGAGTCCAAGTTGTAGAAATCGAAGCATCTTCCTTCGCTCTCGCCGTAGAGGGACCCTACCCTCTCGCCTTGGATCGGAAGGCGCCGCCGACGGACCTGAGAGACGCTCACCCTAGAGCAGGAGAGATGCCGACCTCGAGTCCTGGAACAGGCACAGATCACACCCTCCTAGGAATGAGCACACCTCATCGTACACACCGACGCAACCTGGGACACCTGAAGAACAGCGGGAAAGCCCCCGGGAGCAGCCACTGAAGAACGGGCCGTAAAAGAGCCGCCCAAAACTCCATCTGTGCCGCCCTCACCCGAACGCCCGCTCCCCAGACGGCACCTCCAAGGAGGACACGACGCGCAGCGCGCCGTCACCGCCCAATCCAAGAAGGATTTTGGGCTTTCACCTGGGAGGGGGAACGGGGGTGGATAGGGGTGGGACCTCGGCTGCACCCCCAAGGAGGAAGGGCGGCGCCCAAGGGCGTCGCTGCCGCCGGGCCGGAACCAGCCGACCGATGGTTTCCCACGGTCCCAAAACCGCACCGCCGGGCACCCATCCACGCCATTCCGGCGACCGAAGCTGCGGAGAACGGCGAGGATGAGGGCTCTGAAGAGGAGGGGAGTCGAACCTCAGATCTGATGAGGAGAGGGATCTCCACGCCGCAGCCGCAGCCCGCCGCCGTCACACCACCCGCGTGGTCGAGAGCGCCGGCCAGGATCTCCCACGGACGCTGCCAGCCGGGAGGGCGCCGCCGCCGCGCCAAGAAGGGACGCCGCCCCAGATCCGGAGTCCTCCGCCAGGAACGGAGCGAGCAGGGCCTCGCCGCCACCGTCACCGGCGACCGCGTAGGCTTGCCGGCGGCTACCTCAGGTGGCGATGAGGAGGGAAAGGGGTGAGGGGTGGCGGCGCTAGGCGAAAACCCTAGTCGCCTCCCGAGTCGCCCGAGCGGGCGACGCGGGGGCTGCGCGGGGGGTATCCCTCTTCTCCTCATCCTGCCTAAGCTAGACTGATGAATAATGTATATCATCTTGACCTAGCGTAGCGGTGGTTGTCATAACAATTACTGTGGTACCAGAATAAACATAGCTATGTATGGAGGCAAAATAGACATTTAATCATTTTTATATAGTTTACAAAAGCTAACCCATAAAAAGTTGTGTCAATATTTTTTGGGTTCAGCGTCGTACGAAACATGGAAGCTTTTTTTTTACCCGATGCAAGGGACTAAATAAAATCATAAATCGACCTCTAGAGATCCCTTATTAAAAACTTCTACACAGGCGATGTTTCGTTTTGTTCGTCATTTACGGGCCTGTTTTAATTTTGGAAACATTTCGAAAAAGTCATGTATATTTTTTTTCTAATTCCAGAATGTGTTTTGAATACTGGATTTTTTTTAAATCATGCTTTTTTTCATGAACATCTATTTGATATTGTGATTTTTTTCTATGATATGCGAACAATTTTTTGAAATCGTGAACAATTTATGATTTCTCAATAAAACTCGCAGCTTTTTGAAATTTGGTTCTTTTGAAAATCCCGAATGAATTTAAAGAATGAAAAACAAAAAAATAATTGAAAAAGTAAAAAGTAAAAAACGAAACAGAAAACAGGCCGCCACCTGCCGCGTATGGGCCGGCCCATTAGAGCGTGCAGGAGGTGGCGCGCCATGTACATTTTCTTCTAATTCCAGATTATGTTTGGAATACTGGATTATTTTTTAAAAATCCTTATTTATTTATTTCATGAACATCTATTTGATATTCTGATTTTTTTTCTATGATATGCAAACAATATTTTGAAATCATGAATATTTTATGACTTCTCGATAAAGTTTGCAGCTTTTCAAAATTTGGTTCTTTTCAAAATCCTGAATGAATTTAAATAAGAAACAATAAAAACAGAAATAAGAAAGTAAAAAGCAAAAAAGAGAAGGCCAACGCCTTGGCCATTGGGCTACCTGTGCTCTTGTGTTATATGAATGTATCATATATAAGAACTAAGTCGGCGGTGATTTTGAAATAAATCCTAATCATTTTACTTATGGATGGCATCGTGGGTAATTTATGCCAACTTTGAGGGCAATTTCTATGACGGGCGAGGGTATAGTAGTAGGCTCTAATCACAATACAATTTTTTAGATCTTGACGCAATCACGCGGCCGCATGTACGCCACGTACCCCCGGACATGCGTCTAGCAGAAACCATGAAGTTCTCCGATTACTGTTTTTATTTATTTCAAGGTTCCATTGTCTCAAAAAAAAAATTTATTTCAAGGTTCCAGATGCGTACGTGTTGTACGTCTCTTCTACCAAGCAAGATATAACGAGGCCAAGAAAGGCGACGTCACACGTGATCCACATGCATGCTAGTACTAGTATATGCTTTACTGGCGGCAATACACTATGCACGCGCTTACGTACACATAATCTGACCGTGTCGCGAGATGGATCGATTAGACCCACAAAGACTGAGCTTGACGAGCATTATTCTACTCGGAAAAGGCCCAACTTGTCTTGGAAACAGGTGTAGGAGAGCAGCAGTACGCAGTACGTAAACCAGCGCACAATGTCCATCCAGGTCCAAACCGAGTGACGTCTTGCATTACGATGGTGCTGCCGACGCCAACTCCGCCTGGAAACGTTGGGCGCCCAGCGTCCAAAACTTCGGCTCTGGCCACGATTGGATTGTGTTAGGTACGTGACAGCAACACCCCCCAAAATCAGAGCGTGTGCGTGAACCTCACTGTGAGAGTCCTAACAAGTACATGCTCAATTGGAGTTTTCACGCTGCCCACTTGCTAACTATTCCTTTCTAGAATCGCTCCCACCTACGCATAATTTTAGGAGTTGCTCATTTGGAGTTTTCCCCTAAAAATATTGGGACGTACGCACGCACCTACGTACGTAGTAACCTTTTTCTTATTGAGGATATAAGTAACTTGGATTTATTGCCAATGATCCTCCTGCTAAGAGCATCTACAACCAGGCGCCCCAAACCCTCCTCAAACGCCTGGGCGACGGCCGCTCGGTCACTGACCGATTATGATTTTTCGACCCAGACGGACGCATCAAACGGGCCTCAAACTCCCGGGCTGACAGGCACCCTTCATATTCAGTCCAAATATGGCGCGTGATCAGTCACTGTCTATGGACGCGCCCGGTCTCGTCCGCGGGCTTTTGAGGGGTCGGATTTGTAAAGTCCGGTTGTAGATGCTCTAACATCCGCACCAGTCTATACAGTTCTAGCGTTACGGCAGGGGGACCCGTTATCATCATACCTCTTCCTCATTTGTGCTCAAGGCCTCACGTCGCTACTGAATAATTTTGGAGGTGCATATGTTGACAGGGGTATCCGGGTGAGTATCCATGCACCATGGGGCAATCATTTATTAGTTGTTGACAATAGTATCATCTTTCTCGGTGCCAAAACCCAGAGTGCAGAGAGACTCGGTCACATTCTTCGGATTTACGCTGACTGCTCCGGGCAAGCAGTGAACCGAGAAAAGATTTCGGGTTTCTTCAATGCAAACATAGGTCAAGCCCTTCGAGAGGTTCTCTAAACTACTCTCGGGCATGGTTTAAAAAACCGAACCAGTAATCAAACCCGTAAGGCTGTTGGTTCAGGTTTTCACCGGTCGAACCGACAGTTCACCGGTTCGATTGTCAATTTTTGAAGCAATAAAATACTATATATTTTATCAATAAATACACCAATCGATAGATAAAAAAATAATCGGACCGTCGGGCGTCCCGGTCCTCCTGCTCTGGTGCTCCTAGCATGGACTCTGGAACGGAGGGAGGCAACCGGAGGGAGGACTGGTCGAATTGACTGGAGCGGAGGGAGATCGGACTTGGATGGACCAGACCAACTAGGCAGCGTTGTCCCCTATGCCAGTTATCAATAGAAGTGTCTCAGGGCGGCAGGACAAAGGAGTGGCAGCGTGGGCTGGTGGCCTGCTATTGCCACGTGGAGCGGTGAGGGGGAGGTGGTGTCGCCGCACCACAGCACACGACAAGGGTCGCGTCGGAGGAGGCTGGCTACGCTCGGCGGGGTTTGCCTGGGATCAAAATCAAGAGAAAGGCTCCAAAATTGGCCAGAACCCTACCAAAAGAAGGTTTTGTTCATTTTTCTATTCTACCGCCAGCCTGTTCGCACGGAAACGATTTGATTAAGGGGCTTTTAAGGAAACAACATCGAACCGTCTGGTTTTCTATGAATCGACCGGTTCGCCGGTTTTTAGAAAAACCGATCGGTTCAGCCAGTTTTTTCCGGTCCGATTGCTCGAACGGTACGTCTGTGCTTAAAAACCCGTTGGGATCACTAGTTCCAGTTTTTTTGGTCCGACCGTCAATCCGGTTTTGTTTTTTAAACTATGCTCTCGGGATACCGGTGGAGGCATTCTTTGAACACTACTTGGGCCTGCCAACTGCCATTGGAATAATCACAAGTGGTACGTTCAGTCACATTGGTGAATGAATCGGAAGCAAGGTTAGGGGTTGGTTAGAGAGGAATTTTTACATTTAGTATGAGTTGTTTCCAACAGCCAGCCGCGAGGTTTTGTTGAAATTAGTTGCCCATGCAATTCCTACATATAGTATGAGTTGTTTCCAACTGACGGAAAAAGTTTGCAAAGGTGTTTCATCATCAATGGCAAAGTATTGATTGGGTAGCTCTGTGGATAAGTGATCTTTGCATTGGCTTTCCTGGGAGAAGCTTGCATCTCCAAAAGTGAAAGGGGGGTGGTTTTAGGGATCTCCCTTTTATTCATTCTTGCCATGCTCGGTAAGCAAGCTTGGCGCGTGTTGACCCACCCCAACTCCCTTTGTGCAAGAGTTCTGAAGGGCAAGTACTATCCATATACAGAGTTTTTACACGCCCTAGCTCCTGCACGAGCGTCGTCCACCTGGAAGGTGATCGTCGAGCATCTCTACATGGAATGATCCATAGATTCCCAGCACTACTACTCTGAAACCTATGGGGCATCTAAGTATTGCACCTTTACCCAAAGTTTTAGACTTATCAATGAGTACACATGCGGTTGAAATATTGAGCAAGTTCATCAGAACTTTCTACACCCCAATGCATAATCCATATTGAACAGACCTCTTAATCCATCTGGGGAAGAAGATAGACTAGCCTGGGCATTGGAAAAGTCAAGCAACTATACGGTAAAGTCAGCATATCGATCTGTCATGACTCGTAATAAGCTGAGCTCTCTAGAGGAAGGGACAATTACAGAAACTTCAACGACAAATAAACAGTTGTGGTCTGCACTTTGGAAATTGAATGTCATACCGCGGGTGCTCTACAACAGACTACCGGACTCCAAAACATTGAAGTATGGACATATTAAACCACTTGGCATGTGTGACATCTGTCACGCTATGGGGGAGGACTTGATGCATGGTCTCATTTTATGTACATATGCTAAAAAGTTTTGGATTGCAGCAAGGGATAGGTTTAATCTTTGCCTGCCAAGGTTGCACCCAGAAACATGGTCTCGTGATATTTTGCTAGACCCAATGTTCTCAGAGGACTCAAGATGCAAAATTCTCACAATTATGCATGCCATATGGTCATCACGGAACCGATGGACACACAATGATGGGTATGATCAGGTAGGTGATTAAAGGAGTGCATGAAACCCTTTCCATCCTGGACATTCCATCGCGCCAGAGGATGCATAGGACGCAATGTCGAAGACCACCGGAGGTAGGATGGATCACCATCAAGACGGACGAGTCTATCTTCGCTGATGCTATGTCGGGTGGAGCAGGCGGCATGGCCCGATCTCACTTATCGTTTCTTGGTGCATGGTGTAAGCCCTTGCCAAGAGTTTCCGACACATTCGTGGTCGAGCTGCTGACTATGAGAGTTCGCCCATTTGCGTGGGTATTCACATGTGATCATGGAGGTTGACTGCCTAAATCTTGTCAACCTATGGTACTCACGCCAAAATTCACGTTTGATTGCGGCGCCTATCTTACAAGAACTGGGGAATGTTGTGCCTAGTTTTTCTTTGTTTTCGGTTCGTCATGTTGGTAGGGACGTGGATTTGCCGGCCCATCAATGTGCTCAACGTGCTTGTATGCTTTGTTAGAATTAATGGGCTAGGCCCATAGCAATTTCTGAAATCTCAAAGCCCATGTGTAAAATGACAAGTGGTGGTGCTAAGTTTAGTCCCACCTTGGAAGTTGAAGAAGAGTTGGACCTCTTTATATAGTGGGTTCTCTCCACCACTCTAAGTGGTGTGTGAGAAGAAAAAGAGAAAACCACACGCGCGCGCTCGCTCGCCTCGCCTCGCCTGGCCGGGCCGGGGCGGGCCGGGGCGAGGCAAGGCGGCGTGTACATGCGACATGCGCGTGAATGGTCCGCCGAAATCCGGTTCGTCTCCTTGCAGGAGTGCAGCTTCCTTTTGTCATTTTATTTTTATGTCTTGGCAGACAAATTTTTGATTTCTTGTCCGGTAAGTATACGAATTAGAAACCGAGTCGGTTTGGAATTGTGGTCGTGACACAATACCGCCTCTGGTCCTAATATATATACAGCTAACGGTTGCGGCCATAGATACACCGAAAAACACCCAGGGTTTTGCCTTATCTCACAACTTGCGCCGCCATCGTAGTCTACTCCATCCCAAACGCCGGCGTGTATCGGCGCGTGGGAGAGCAGATCTCCGGAACCGTTCGTCTTTGCGATCCTGCACCGGGAGAGGACGAATTAGGTTTTTGGGAAGCGCTGTGCGCGACTGCTCAAATTCGTCATCACGGGTCGTCTTCCGTCCAAGTCGGGCGGTGCTACTCATCGTCGTATTCATCGCCGTCAGCAGCAGATCGTCGCCAACATCGTCATCAACACTGTCGCACCCATAATAGCTAACGATCAGTACGTCCAACATCCTCTGTTCATGTCTGTTTCTACAGCTATTGTTACGTGTTTGCTGCTGTTATGCATGTCTTGCTATTCTTCTAGTTTGCTAGATTATTGCATGCTAGTATCTCTT
The DNA here is from genome assembly GCF_018294505.1 of Triticum aestivum. NCBI lineage: Eukaryota > Viridiplantae > Streptophyta > Magnoliopsida > Poales > Poaceae > Triticum > Triticum aestivum. The sequence goes on from NC_057801.1 coordinate 452,031,798, forward strand.
CTAGTCATGAATTATTTACTGGAATTAATGATGAACTTGCCTAATATTCCAACAATCCAAAAACCTAATTCTAGGCAATTTCCTGAGTTAACTATGGCTGGATTCGCTGATGCACTGAGGCCGGATAAGTTTACTGGTGTGCACTTTAAGTGGTGGTAGGTGAAGACCACGCTCTGGCTTACTGCTCTGAAAGTTTTCCACGCTAGTGTTGATGCTCCAGAGGGAATGACCGACAAAGATCGGAGAAAATTCCAGGAAGCCAATACTATGTTCGTGGGATGCATTCTGAGTGTTCTTGTTGACCGTCTGTGTGATGTGTACATGCACATAAACGACGGAAAAATTCTGTGGGATGCACTGAATGCAAAATTCGGTGCAATAGATGCAGGCAGTGAACTGTACATCATGGAGAGTTTTCATGACTACAAGTTGGTGAATAACCGTTCTGTGGTTGAACAAGCTCATGAGATACAGTGCATTGTGAAGGAACTTGAATTCCTTAAATGTGTTCTACCCGACAAATTCGTGGCTGGGTGCATGATTGCAAAGTTGCCTCCTTCATGGAGGAATTTCGCCACAACTCTGAAGCATAAGAGACAGGAGATATCAGTTGAAAATCTGATTGCATCTCTTGATGTTGAAGAAAAAGCTCGGGCTAAAGATACCACTGAAAAAGGAAGTGAGGTTCAGCCTACTGCTAACATGGTGCAGAGGTACCCACAGAACAAGAACAAAGGGAAGAACAAACCTGTTTTCAACGAGCCTACCAAGACTACTACCTTCAAGAAGAAGAAGTTCAACAAGGCTGAGCTAGAGTGCTACGCCTGTGGGAAGCCTGAACACTTTTCCAAGGAATGCCCTGAACGTGCAGACCGCAGAGGGAAAATAAGCTCCAAGACTGTCAACATGGTGACCGCTAGCAATACTGATGGGTATGGTAATTTATCTATTGTGTTTTCAGTATTTCAATCATCTTCGTGGTGGATTGATTCGGGTGCTAACGTTCATGTGTGTGCTGACATCTCCCTGTTTACTTCTTATCAGGTCGCAAGGGATTCTTCCGTCCTAATGGGGAATGGGTCACATGCTTCTGTTCGTGGCATTGGCACGGTGGATCTGAAGTTTACTTCGGGAAAGATCGTGCAACTAAGGAACGTGCAGCATGTCCCTATTATGAACAAGAATCTAGTTAGCGGCTCCCTTCTATGTCGAGATGGATTTAAGGTAGTTTTAGAGTCCAATAAAGTAATCGTGTCAAGATTTGGATAATTTATAGGAAAAGGCTATGAGTGCGGAGGCTTGTTCCGCTTTTCTCTTTCAGATTTTTGCAATAAGTCAATAAACCAAATTTGTGCTAGTGTTAATGATGATGCAAGTATTTGGCACTCTCGTTTATGTCATATTAATTTTGGTTTAATGTCTCGGCTATCCAGCATGAGTTTAATTCCGAACTTCACAGTTGCCAAAGGTTCTAAGTGCCATAGTTGTGTGCAATCTAAGCAACCTCGAAAGCCTCATAAGGCTGCCGAGGAGAGAAACTTGGCACCTCTAGAACTCATACATTCTGATCTTTGTGAGATGAATGGTGTGTTGACAAAAGGTGGAAAGAGATATTTCATGACTTTGATTGATGACGCGACTAGATTTTGCTATGTTTATTTGACGCGACTAGATTTGGAAGAACAAAAGGTGCATTAGACTACTTTAAAATCTATAAAGCTGAAGTTGAAAATCAACTAGAGAGAAAGATCAAGCGTCTTAGGTCCGATCGTGGTGGAGAGTATTTTCCAAAAGTTTTTGATGAATTTTGTGAGGAACATGGTATTATTCATGAGAGGACGCCTCCCTATTCACCTCAATCAAATGGAGTGGCCGAGAGGAAAAACCGCACATTGACTGACTTGGTGAATGCCATGTTAGACACTGCTGGTTTATCTAAGGCATGGTGGGGGGAGGCTATATTGACTTCATGTCATGTCCTGAATAGAGTTCCCAACAATAATAAAGAGAAAACCCCTTATGAGGAGTGGGTTGGGAGAAAACCATCACTTTCTTATTTGCGCACTTGGGGATGTTTGGCAAAGGTCAATATTCCTATTCCTAAGAAACGCAAACTTGGACCAAAGACAGTGGATTGTGTCTTTCTAGGGTATGCTCAACGGAGCATTGCTTATAGGTTTTTAGTGGTAAAATCTGAAGTACCTGATATGCATGTTGATACTATAATGGAATCTCGTGATGCAACATTTTTTGAGAACATATTTCCTATGAAAGATATGCATAGCATTGCTAGATTTTCTTCTGAGATAATTCCTGAATCTAGTACAACTGATGAATATTTCGAACAATCACATGAGGAAGTCCTTGAGAAGGATAACAATGAAGTTCCTAGAAGGAACAAGAGACAAAGGATTGCAAAATCCTTTGGTGATGATTTCATTGTATACCTTGTGGATGACACACCCAAGACGATTGCAGAAGCATATGCATCTCCGGATGTAGATGATTGGAAAGAAGCTATTCATAATGAGATGGACTCAATTCTTTCTAATGTAACTTGGGAACTAACTGATAGACCATATGGTTGTAAACCTATGGGCTGTAAGTGGGTGTTCAAAAAGAAGCTAAAGCCTGATGGTACTATTGATAAGTACAAGGCGCGGCTAGTGGCCAAGGGCTACACTCAGAAAGAAGGCGAAGATTACTTTGACACCTATTCACCCATTGCTAGAATGACCACCATTCGAGTGTTACTTTCCTTGGCTGCCTCTTATGGTCTTATCATTCATCAAATGGATGTAAAGACAGCTTTTCTCAATGGAGAGTTGGAAGAGGATATCTATATGGATCAGCCTGACGGGTTTGTGGTAAAGGGTGAAGAAAGAAAGGTGTGCAAGTTGTTAAAATCTTTGTATGGTCTGAAACAGGCACCTAAGCAATGGCATGAGAAGTTTGAAAGAACTTTGACTTCTGCAGGATTTGTCATTAACGAGGCTGATAGGTGTGTTTACCATCGCCATGGTGGGGGCAATAGTGTCATATTATGTTTGTATGTGGACGACATACTGATCTTTGGTACAAACACTAATGCAATTAATGAGGTCAAGTCTTTTCTATCAAAAAGTTTTGACATGAAAGATCTGGGAGAAGCCGATGTAATTCTAAACATCAAACTTATTAAGGATGAGAGTGGGATTACATTAACTCAATCTCATTATGTTGAGAAGGTCTTGAACCGATTCGGTTTTATGGATAGCAAGCCTTCTCCAACACCTTATGATCCCAGCGTGACACTCAGAAAAACAAGAAAGAAACGAGAGATCAATTAAGATACTCTCAAATTGTCGGTTCACTCATGTACTTAGCTAGCGCTACAAGACCAGATATCTCTTTTGCTGTGAGCAAACTGAGTAGGTTCATGTCCAACCCGGGTGATGATCATTGGCATGCACTAGAAAGGGTCTTGCGCTATCTGAGAGGTACTATGAGTTACGGAATTACTTATTCAGGGCATCCTGCTGTGCTAGAAGGATATAGTGATTCAAATTGGATCTCCGATGTTGATGTACTTTACGCAACAAGTGGGTATGTATTTACTCATGGTGGTGGCGCAGTGTCATGGAGGTCTTGCAAGCAAACCATATTGACAAGGTCAACTATGGAAGCAGAATTAACTGCTTTGGACACATCTACTGTTGAGGCAGAATGGCTGCGTGAGCTCTTGATGGACTTGCCGGTTGTTGAAAAACCTGTACCGGCTATTCTTATGAATTGTGATAACCAAACGGTTATCGCTAAAGTGAACAATTCTAAAGATAATGCAAAGTCATCAAGACGCGTGAAAAGACGTTTGAAGTCTGTCAGGAAGTTGAGAAACTCCGGAGTAATAACTGTTACGTATATACAAACAGACAAAAACCTGGCAGATCCCTTTACAAAGGGACTATCACGAAATGTGATAGATATTGCATCGAGGGAGATGGGTATGAGACCCATAGATGTTACACCATAATAGTAACCCAACCTTTGTGATCGGAGATCCCGTGAATTAGGATCTGGAAAGAACAAGCTATTGGTTAACTGAGGAGAGTAATAACTTATGATCGTCTCCAAGTGAAGATGCAAAACTCTCAGAGCTGTAAGGCTCAGATCTGTAAGGCAGGTCGGCAACATGCCTTAATGTGGTTCTATTGGCTATAATTAGCAAAGATGCTGTCCTACAGAGCAGTCTTGAAAGAACACACCTATATGAGTTCTGACTGTAAACGTCGCAGTCTATGAGATTTGGGTGATCTCTAGTAAACTCACGAAGAGACCAGGGAGTATGACGTATAAGCTCCAAACCGCGGGGTAGCCTATTGGCGGTCAGGTACTGGTTAAGACTTTGAGTGAAACCTGTTCACACAAAACTAGCAATTCAAGGCATAGTCCATTGTCAAGTTGTGAATGGATGTAGCTTAAAGTTCTAGGCAGAAGTTCAACTTAACAGTCTCTGCTGAAACACTGGTATATTAAACAAGTGGTGAGAGAAGGCAAATCTCTAAATGGGTATTTGAGATCTGGTGGGGGATTGTTAGAATTAATGGGCTAGGCCCATAGCAATTTCTGAAATCTCAAAGCCCATGTGTAAAATGACAAGTGGTGGTGCTAAGTTTAGTCCCACCTTGGAAGTTGAAGAAGAGTTGGACCTCTTTATATAGTGGGTTCTCTCCACCACTCTAAGTGGTGTGTAAGAAGAGAAAGGGAAAACCACACGCGCGCGCTCGCTCGCCTGGCCAGGGCGGGGCGGGGCGTACATGCGACATGCGCGTGAATGGTCCGCCGAAATCTGGTTCGTCTCCTTGCAGGAGCGCAGCTTCCTTTTGTCGTTTTATTTTTATGTCTTGGCACCGGTAAGTATACGAATTAGAAACCGAGTCGGTTTGGAATTGTGGTCGCGACACAATACCGCCTCTGGTCCTAATATATATACAACTAACGGCTGCGGCCATAGATACACCGAAAAACACCTAGGGTTTTGCCTTATCTCACAACTTGCGCCACCATCATAGTCTACTCCATCCCAAACGCCGGCGTGTATCGGCGCGTGGGAGAGCAGGTCTCCGGAACCGTTCGTCTTTGCGATCCTGCACCGGGAGAGGACGAATTAGGTTTTTGGGAAGCGCTGTGCGCGACTGCTCAAATTCGTCATCACGGGTCGTCTTCCGTCCAAGTCGGGCGGTGCTACTCATCGTCGTATTCATCGCCGTCAGCAGCAAATCATCGCCAACATCGTCATCAACACTGTCGCACCCATAATAGCTAACGATCAGTACGTCCAACATCCTCTGTTCATGTCTGTTTCTACAGCTATTGTTACGTGTTTGCTGCTGTTATGCATGTCTTGCTGTTCTTCTAGTTTGCTAGATTATTGCATGCTAGTATCTTTTCTAGTCATTAATTATTTACTGAAATTAATCATGAACTTTCCTAATATTCCAACATGCTTGAGGGTACGGATAGTTGGCTTGATCAAAGCCCAGATTTTGTCATTAGCAGCCTACGGGTAGATTGTAACCGTATAATATTTCGTTCAATAAAGTCCCAATTCGATGCAAAAAGAAAAAGGAAAACATCCGCACCAGTGATTTGTGCTCCCACCACCATAGTGCGCCTCTCAACTCTAATGTACAGTAACTTGATTAAGTCAGAGAGAGTCGGTGCGGGAAAAAGACAGTCAAGTAACACGAAGAATCTGAATTCAGGACACTAGAGCAGATAGTGTTGTCCTCCAGAAAGGACCTTGGTCATGCTCAACAAAGCGATATCCTTGGAATCTTGTTTCTGAGAGCCAAGGAAAACAACATCCACCGGCCAAACATCCGAAATTCCACACTCCGGTCCGGCGAGACCCTTTCAGCCCGCGCATCGTTCGTTGTTCCGCGCCCCAGCCTCATGATCTGACTTCCAAGTTCCAACTGCAACGCCGCCGTCCGTGTCGCAGCAGCTGTCGTCACGGATCCGGCGGCCCCGACAGCGGCTGACGCCCCTCCACGTCACTCCCCGCGACAACTCGTGTGCAGTCCCCGCGGAAAGCTCCCCCGCGTCCTGCGGGTCCCACATACTACCACCGTGCTGTCGTCACCTTCCCACCTCACCTCCCTCTTCGCTGTATATATCGGGGCCCCTTCACCTCCCCAAGCCATTACGCCCCAACCATCACACGAACCACACACCCGCGCAAGAGGGAAAAGAAGGCCGGGGGCATCAAAGAATCCAAGCCAACGCGCCACGTAGCGGCGAGCAATGTACCAAGCCATCCCCTACAGCAGCACCCGGCCCTGGGCCCGCCCGTCGCCGGCGGCGGAGGCGGCCGTCGCCGTCAAGACGGAGACCACGGAGGCGGCGGCGTCCCGGGAGGACGCGGCGGGGGTTGAGAGGGCGGTGTCGGAGAGCCCGGTCGTGGTGGTGGGGAGGCGGGCCTGCTGCCTCACCCACGTGGTGAAGCGGCTGCTGCAGGGGCTCGGGGTCAACCCCGCCGTGCACGAGGTCGCCGACGAGGCGGCGCTCGCCGGGGTCGTGCCGGACGGCGGGGAGGCTGCGCTCCCGGTGGTGTTCGTCGGGGGGAAGCTCCTCGGCGGCCTCGATCGCCTCATGGCCGTCCACATCTCCGGCGAGCTCGTGCCCATCCTCAAGAAGGCCGGCGCCCTCTGGCTCTGATCGGACCCTTCCTTCCTTTCCTTAGTTTCCTTTCATCAGAAGACGGTGCCGCGGTTTAATCCTGGCCGTTGGATCGAATTTTACACCGCGGCCGATTTACTCTAGGATTTTGGGTTTCTTTAATGGTGTGCTAAATTTTTTCTCAACAAATATATTCATGAGAAAAAAGAAACAGACAGGTAGCATTACTGTTTTTCGTAATTTATTTCGTCTGGTCATGAGCATGTGAATACGGAAGAAGAGCGTGCGCGGCATTGCAGCGTCTGTACAGTTTGTCGTTTCTATTTCCGAGTTAATGAGAATCAGATGCTTCTTACGGATATCTTCACCTGCGGCCTGAAATTTCATAAGTTAGGCGTCTGGTTTTCGTTGGTACACGGACGCTTGATTGAAGTCATGGTTGGTTGTTGAGAAGATTTAGGTCGATGTTACTGCATACAGGTGGCATGGCTTCCCTATGTCAATAGGGTATTCATGTCATGCGTACAGTACAGCTCCTGATTCCATTCCAGTCCAACTATTTCGGTGTTTGGTTGCGGATACTAATAAATCACCTATCAACAATCTGTCGTCGTTTGGTTGCTCGTTTCTAACAATCTTTTACTTGCATGCATCCTGGACTCCTATGCTAGTCTAGGAAGGAGTAGGAAGTTGCATCATCATCAACAACTAGTCTTGGACTCGTCATCGTTTATATTTTTCTAGACTTGTAGTTATAAAACTGCAGCCAGGAGAGGAGACGAGAAGCGGTTACTTGGAAAACTAAGGCCAACTCCAGTGCACGATCCCAAACGGACGTCCGTTTTGGCCTGTTTTCGTTAGTTTGGGACGGCAATGGGAAGGCACATGTTCGGTTGGGTCGTTTGGGTTGTCCATGCGGCCAAAGCGCGGCCGCACCCTAAATCATGTCCGGGGCGGACGTGATTAAAAAACGCAAAAAAACTAAAATAAAATGATAAAACGCAAACATAAAAACATAAACATAATTTGGGGTTTTAGGCCGCAAAAGGGCCCAAGTTCTACGATCCACAACCATAATTAACATAAAAAAACAAAAACCAAAAAAACCGCCGCCCACACGCTTCTGGCGTGTCCGTCGATGCCGTGCCTGTCGCCGTCTTCTCAGTGATCGCTGTTGTCTTCGTCGTCACTGACGAGGTCGACGTAGGCCGGCAGCGTCCAGAGATGGGATGGCGGTGCATGGTACACGGGGCTGGGCTGGAAGGCGGGAGGTGCCTGCACCACCCCCTCCCGTGGCGACGCCTCCCGCTCCGGTGACCGCGCCGGCGTGAGGCACCAGTTCACGCCCCCCACGGCGTCGGCCATCTCTGGAGCCGTGCACGACCAGCTCCACGCCTGACCCACCAGCCCCGAGTGGAAAGCGGCAACGGACAGCTCCTCATTGACCTCCTCCTCAGCGTCCCCCATCTCCAGCTCGGGGACGGCGACGTCGCCGACCGCAGAGAGAGCCATCATCTCCTGGAGGCCCTCCCGTTGGCGCTCATCGCGCGTCTTCATGGAGTCCTCCATGACGCGTTGGATGAGCCGGGCCTCCTTCTCCCGTGTCATGCGAGGAGGCAGTGATGGCGACGGAGAAGGTGAAGGCGACGGCGTGGGCGTGAGGCCGCGCACCTGGGTAGCAGCCGCTCCGCGCTCTGGACGTGGCCGTCGCGGCCCCGACGACGTGCCGACGAAGAAGGAGGCGCGCCGCACGTCGTGCTCGTTCGTTAACCAGGTGTCCTAGAGCTCGGAGTCGGGGCAAACCTGGGATCGTAGAAGAGGTCGTCGGGGAGGAGGAGGCGACGGCACTCGATCTCCTGGCGCCGGGCACGGCCGCTCGTCGGGACTGGCGGGATCGACACCCGGTCGACGGATAGATGCCAGTTATTGGGGAGGTGCGCGTCGCTCCAGGAGAGCGGCGTCCTCGTCTCCCAATAACGCCGGCATACATCCACGCGCGATGCAGTGCCGGTCGCGCTCGCTGGCGGCCCTGGGCGCGATGGAGAATGCGGGCGGCGTGGGGGCCCGACGCGGTGGTGATGCGGGCTCCTCTTTGACGCCGCGGCGGCCCGAGGACGAGCCAGCCTCGCCGTCGTGCTTCCCCTTACGGCCGGTGTTCCAAAAACCCATGGCTGCGAGGCGGCCGGCCGGCGAGATCGAGGACGGGGAGAGGGAGAGCTAGGCTAGGGTTTCGCCGTGTCGGGTTCCGAGGAGGCAACACGGGCGGAGTGGGGAGTGTGGACGACGACCGGTCCATGGCTTCCCATTTAAGAAGGACGACAACCGTTCGCTGGGCGGATGACAGGTGGGGCCGACCGTGCGTGCGCATTAATGTCGGGCGGTGGGAGGTAGGTGGCCGTCTGCACGCGGCCCCGACACGGACAAGCGAGGTGTCCGTTTGCTGTCCGCCGCGATCCAAATCGCGCGCATGTTTGCGTTCGAAAAGGGTCGATCCGGACACAAAACGGACCAAATGGGTTCAGGGTCAGTTTGGTTCGTGTCCTCGCTCCGACGCGCCTGGCCTGAACCCTGCCTGAAAACTGCCTGTGTTATGTTTGGTTGCTGTCCAGAGTATCCCAAGGTAGCCTGGCCTGGTGAACTGGCTGTCCTGCTTAGCCTGATGCATAACCCAGGCACAATGCTTAGCCTGGCCCAGGCGTGAGAAACTGCTCGCCTGGGCATCGTAGGGTAGCTGCCTGACGCTAATTCTGCTCTCCTCGGCTGCTTTTTTCAGGTGGGTCAGGTCTCAAATCAATACTTTTTTACAGTAAGCATCCTCCAGGCCAGGTCTCCATCCAAATGGCCCTTGCCTGAGCAGGCAGAAATCTTTCAAATCCCAGGCACTGTCCAGGCGTTACTTTTTGCCTGGCAAGCTAGCGAGGGTGCGAACCAAACACACCCTCAGTCCGTCGCGCGCTCGGTCATCTGGTTTGTCTGTTTTACTTCAAATGAACCGGGTCGGACGGGATGGAGTCGCGCACTGGAGTTGGGCTAACCGGGAGGGCCGGCGCTGCGCAGGTCGTCATGGTGTACCTCATGAAACACCAGGGTCGTGTAGCATGTGGACAAGCAAGTGCGTAAGCAGTGATGGGATGGCGAGCCGGAAAAACGACCACAAAATGGCAGTCGCGCAAAGCAGACAAAATTAATTGCTCGTGCTGCCAAGGAAGGAAGAGGAGGATTCAGACTTGTTCTCTCGTGAGTTTTTGCGCGGCTCGCGTGACTCGGACGGGAGGAGAGGAGATAGATTCCGCACCCACCTGACCACAGCCACTCCGTCAGCGACGGGTGGATCTGCACAAAAATCTCCCATCTTCTCTTCTGCCCAGGTGCAAAGGGAAAATCTGTTCTGATGTGCGTTATTCTGCTGCATGTATACGCTTCACTCTGTAATCACACGAACTGTCGCGGTCGCCTCTGTTCAGCTTCGCACTGCTGCCGGCTCCCGCACGCGCTTCCTGCGATGACGGAGCCAACCGCGGCCCGGCCTACCTTTCTCTGCCATTTGAAAATCTTTGTGGAGAGAGCAAAGGAAGGAAGGAGGCGACAAAAGGGCAACCGATCGGGTTGGCTTTGTGGTCCGCGCGCAGCAAGGAAGGAGCAGGAGGAGACACGTCCACGGGCAGCCACCAGGCGGACGTACGTACGGATACCCACCATGTGCGCCCCCAACGTCTTGCCGGCCACGGCCGTGCCACTCTGTTCGCTTCAACAGCGGCGGTGCTACATAGTAAATGTCAAATTAGGGCATCTACCGCCGGACTTGGCAATCGCTCTACCCTATAAAACCGTCCAAATTAGAAGAAAATCACGTTGTTTGCGGCCGTCCAACAACGTGGCCTCTTCGTTGTTCATGTAGATTAAACAACTTAAAAAAGTAGGAATTTGTTTGGAGGCAAAATAAATGAACAAAAAACTTTGAATTCAAGAAGGTTATTGAAAACTGAACTTCATTTTTTTTCTTTTTACAGAGCATTAAAAAAAGAATAACTATTACTTATTGGAGTGTCACAGCCCAAGAATAATTGCTTGTAATTAGTTGCATCAGAAGCATACATACATCATTTTAAATTCAAGGAAATTGAATTGAGGGAATTATCAAAGCCTGAGAAACCATTTAAAAATGAACATTAAAAATCTCTTCAAACAAGTCCAAGGAAATGTTCCTGTTAATCTCTGAAAATATTAGCAAGAGCTAAAATTCAAACCAATAAGAAATGATTATCTTGGGACTTTGAATTAAATCAATAATTATTTGTATTGGATTTATATTTACTATGTACAAAATATAAATCCAATAATCCTAAAAACTTGTGAGTGCCTTTGAATATATTGTATCAAGCCACATAAATATTTTCAGAAGCTACTAAAATTATTTGGTCTGAAAACCAAATTAAAACAAACTACAGAAAATAGAAAACAACAACGAAATTAGGAGAGAAGGGGGGCGGGGCGTTACCTGGCCAGCACAACCCACCAGGGGCAAGGAGGTCTTCTTCCTCCTCGCGCCAGAAGGACTGGGTGCGTTGCCGACGCGCGCGCACCACGCGACACCATTTGTTAGCCTGCCTTCACGTGGACGCCGCGGATGACTTCGCCTTTGCCGTCCGGAACGTTCTGACCTGCTCGCCTTTTCCCACTCGTCCCCTCCCTCGCTATCCCCTCATGCCCGAGACGACCATGGACGCGCCACCGTGCACTGCCGTAGCCATCGGCCTTACCCCGTCCAACTACCATATCCAGAGCGTCTGCATCCTCGCTCTGGTAATCTTCCACCAACGGAATTGAGCCAAGGAGCCCTCAAGACGACGCCCGTGACCATCTTCTTCGCCCACGGCCGTCGGATGTCGATGATCGATTCGACGCCATCAACGCCTCCCCAGCCTCGACGCTGGCGCCAACAGCTTCGCCGTGAGCTCCTCTTTCTCTTTCCCCTAACCCCGTTGCTCCACTTGTTGCCTAGCTAGCTCCCCTACCGTGCCGAGCTCCGACTGCCGCCATGGTTGCTGAGCCTCACGCTCCTGAGCTCCCCCGCTTGTAGTTGTGGCACCGTCGTGCTCTTGGAGACCCCAGGATGCCGTAGAGCCTCTTAGATGCCCTCCCATGCCCTGTAGCGTCGCCCGCGTCAAGCCCATGGCTCCGGCCGCCACCCATGTGCTTGCCGGCATCGTTTCCGGCCTCCCCGCGCCCAGCCACCTACACTGGACACGATACGCATCCAGCTGCCTGTAGGACCTTTTCGCACGACATTTGGTCGTTAGAGGAGCTTCTCCGGCGTGCCTCCGCCGTCAGGTATGGTCACCGACGTTTAACCGACGGCTAACCATGTGTTGCCGATAGCGGCCCCCAGTGCCTGCTAATTAGTTTAGTTAGGGTTAATTAAACTATGTTAACTAACTGAGTCAATGACACACGAGCCCCACACGTAGTTGATTTGCTGACGTAACCTTTGGCCGACCCTATGATAACCCACAAGTATAGGGGGTCGCAACAGTTTTTTCGAGGGTAGAATATTCAACCCAAATTTATTGATTTAGCACAAGGAAAGCCAAAGAATATTTGTAAGTATTAGCAGTTGAGTTGCCAATTCAACCACACCTGAAGATTAAATATCATGAGCAAAGTGATCAGTAGCACAATAGTATGGTAGTTTGCTACTGATAAAAGTGAGAGTAGCAGCAATAGTAACAGCAGTAGTAATTGCTTTGTAGCAGTTGTAACAGTAGTAACTTAGCAAGAAAAATATGTGAGCTCGTAGGCATTGGATCGGTGATAACGTTGGATAATATTCATCATATAACAGTCATAACCCTGGGCGACACAAAACTAACTCCAATTCAGCAATATAATGTAGGCATGTATTTCGTATATAGTCATACGTGCTTATGGAAAAGAACTTGTAGGACATCTTTTGTCCTACCCTCCCGTGGCAGAGGGGTCCGTAAGGAAACGAAGGGATTTAAGGCCTCCTTTTAATAGAGAACCGGAACAAAGCATTAACACATAGTGAATACATGAACTCGTCAAATTACGGTAATCACCAAAAAGAATCCGAACTGTTGTCACCTTGGGGTATGCGGATCATAACACATAATAGGTGCATATAACTTGCATGGTAGGATCAAGAAAACAAATATATTGGTGAAAACATAAAATGTTCAGATCTGAAATCATGTCACTCAGGCCCTACTGACAAGCATTAAGCATAGCAAAGTCATAGCAACATCAATATCAGAACATAGTGGATACTAGGGATCAAGACCTAACAAAACTAACTCGATTGCATAATGAATCTCATCCAACCCATCATCGTCTAGCAAGCCTACGAAGGAACTACTGACCCCCGATGGTGACCATCATGAAATTGGTGATGGAGGATGGTTGATGATGACGAAGACGGAAGATACCCCTCTCTGGAGCCCCGAACAGACTCCAGATCTGGCCTCCCGATGAAGAACAGTAGGTGGCGGTGGCTCCATATCGTAAAACATGATGAAATTTTCTCTCCTATTTTTTCTTCGAAAATAGGAATTTATAGAGTTAGAGTTCAGCTTCAGGTATTTTTCTTCTACTAGTGACAATATATTTCATGTATTTAGCTTAAAGGGTCATCTTTAAAATATCGGTCAAGCGAGTACGCAAAAAGACTAGCCTAAGCATTTCATCAAAACGTTCAAATTCTTCCTCATCCTATCTCTTAGATGGTTTAGGTGAAAAGGGTATGGGTTTTTGAACCCATGGTTCTCTTTTTTTACCATGTTTTCTTGCAACAAAGTCTCTTTTACCATAATGTTTATTTTTAGCAGGTGGGTTATCAAGATCAAGAGCAGGTTCTATTTCAACATCATTATCTAGTTCTTTATCATTTTCTGGTTGAGCATCTATATGAACATCATCACTGTCATCTTCATTATCACTAGGTGAACGTTCATAACCAGATTGAGTTTCAGCATTAGAGATAGAGACATCATTGTTATCTTCAGAAGGTTTTTCTATCTCAGGTTCACTAGAAGTATGCAAACTCCTATCATTTTTCATTTTCCTTTTCTTTTTAGAAGGACTAGGTGCATCAACATTAGTTCTTTGAGAGTCTTGTTCAATTCTTTTAGGGTATTGTGACGCCCGGATAGTTAAGCTACGGTGAACCTCTGCTAATGATGTCATGTCACCTCGATTACTGTTGCTAAACTCGCGTTAATTCAAAACCGGTAGGAATTAAAATTCAAAATCAAGCAAACAATAAAAGTTTTCAAATATTAAATCCAAAACGTTCGGAGTGAGCCAAATAATGCATAGATAATTATGGTGGAGGAACGACACTTTTATAAAATGTTTAAATGCTCAAATGGGAATGAAACAACAGCATAACCAATTTAATAAATGCCTTTTATTAATTATAAAATGTTAAACTATTTTATTTTGGGATCAAACTTTTTGTGGCATTGTCTAATTTTGGAATGTGAATTATGGGGACAAGTTTCCTATTTTACTAAACCTATTTGCTAATTAAGATAAGTACAAATCATAACAAATAAAAAGAAACAGAAAAGGGAAAAGGAAAACTAAAAAAAAAGAGAAACAACAGCCCCCCTATGGCCAACTGGGCCTCAGCCCAGCCATCGGCCTACCAGGCCGGCCCACCCCGTCCCCTTTATGGCCTTCCAAGGCCAAACCCTAACCCACTGACACCCCCACTCTCCCCACACTCGCTCTCCCCCTGATCCAGATCGGATCGGGTCACCGGACGTCGCCGCCCGGAGACGCGACCCCGTCGCCGCCTCGGCCACTCCGTCGTCGACCCCGTCGCCCTCGTCCTCGCCTCCTCCCTGCGCCGTCCTCGCGCTGTCGCCTCTTAGGAGCCCGATCCCCTCGCCCTCCTCCCCCGACACCGACGCCGGCGCCCGGAGCTCCCTCGCTGGCCTGCTTCCTCCTCCCCACTGGTCTGCCTCCTCTTCGCTCGCGTCGTCCCCGTCGTCCTCTGCGAGCCCCCGCTGCCCTTGACCCTGCGAACCCCGGTGAGGCCCCGGGCCTCCCCCCTCTCCACCTCCTTCCCCTGTCCTCGTGTGCGACGCGCCTGCGCGTGTGTCATCGCGATCGTCCGGCCACCTGAGGCGTGCTGCTGTTGTAGCAGACCGCCGCCCTGGCCGCTTCCCAAAGCCACGCCCGCCGCGGACCTCTGGCCGTGAACGGTTACGCCCAGCCATGCCTCCACGCGCGCCCTGGTTGCCCTGTGCGCGCCTTGGCGACGCGCCTCGCCCGCCTGTGCCTCGGTGCTGCCAAGCCCGGACCTGCTCCGGTCAAACCCGTTGCCCCTCCCTCACCATGCCTTTGTCGCCGCTCACCCGCCGTATCGCTACCTCTCCGGGTCGACGTGGCCTCGCCTGTGCTGCTTCCTTGCCGCCCCGGCCACCTGGCCGGTGCCGTGGCCACCGGCCTCCCCCTGCTCCGGCGCCCTGCCGGCTCCGCCCGCCCCTGGGCGTGCGCTCGAACGAACGGGTGCTGGGCACCCGTTGCGCCCGAACCCGCTAACACCGGCGCCCGCTAAGGGCCTATGACAAACGGGGCCTAGCCCCAGAACATTTTTATTAAAAAAAGGAATTAAAAATAAATAAATGAATAAAATAATAATTAAAATGTTAATTAATTAATTAATTAAAGGATTAGTTAACTTAATTAATTCTAATTAGATTAACCTAATCACTAGTTAACTTAATTAAAACCTTGATTAGCCTGAACAGTCAATGACATACAGACCCCACACGTCAGCTTGACCCAGTCAACACCTCTGTTGACTGATGACGTCATGCTGACGTCATGCTGATGCAGTAATGCCATTTTCGAATTAAATTAATAATAATAATTTAGAAAATGTTTTAAAAACTTTAAAAATTAATATAAAATGAACCGTAGCTCGGATGGAAAAACTTTGTACATGAAAGTTCCTCAGAACGACGAGACGAATATGGATACGCAGCCCGTTCGTCCGCCACACATCCCTAGCATAGAGAACCCGCAACTTTCCCCCTCCGGTTCACCTATCCGAAAACGCGAAACACCGGGTATACTTTGCCGGAATTTCCCCTTTCGCCGGTATCACCTACTACCGCGTTAGGGCACACCTAACACCGCTCATTGTCATGTCATGCATCGTCATGCTTATGTTTTCATTGTATTTACTGTTTCTTCCCCCTCTTCTCTCCGGTAGACTACGAGACCGATGCTGCTGCTGCCCAGTTCGACTACGGAGTTGACGACTCCTCCTTGCCAGAGCAACCAGGCAAGCCCCCCCTTTGATCACCAGATATCACCTATTCTTCTCTCTACTGCTTGCATTAGAGTAGTGTAGCATCTTACTGTTCGGTTACTCCTATTCTGTTGCATAGCCTGTCATTGTTGCTACAGTCATTGATACCTTACCCGCAATCCTAAATGCTTAGTATAGGATGCGAGTTTATCATCATTAGCCCAACATTCTTGTCAGTCTGCCTTGCTATACTATTGGGCCGTGATCACTTGGGAGGTGATCACTGGTATATACTATACATATATACATATTATATAGATGGTGACAAAAGTCGGGTCGGCTCGTTGAGTGCCCGCGAGTGATTCACGAATTGGGGGCTGAAAGGACCTTTGTCCCGACGACCCTCTGTGTGGATCTTTGTGGCGGAGAGACAACGCAGGTTGAGACCACCTAGGCGAGAGGTGGGCCTGGCCCTGGTCGGCGTTCGCAGTTGCTTCATAATAACACGCTTAACGAGATCTTGGTATTTGATCTAAGTCTGGCCACTGGCCTATATGCACTAACCAAGTATGCGGGAAAGATGGGCACTCGACGTCGTGGTATCAGCCGAAGCCTTCGTGACGTCAGCGACTGAGCGGCACACGTCAGATTGGACTGGAACGCCTGCCCTTGTATTAAGGGGCTAGGTCTGCTTCCGGCCACCCTCGCAACATGCAGGTGTGCAATGGGTGATTGGCCCAGACCCCTGCGCGCATAGGATTTAGACCGGCGTGCTGACCTCTCTGTTGTGCCTAGGTGGGGCTGCGACGTGTTGATCTTCCGCGGCCGGGCATGACCCAGGAAAGTGTGTCCGACCAAATGGGATCGAGCGTGTTGGGTTATGTGGTGCACCCCTGCAGGGAAGTTTATCTATTCGAATAGCCGTGTCCCTCGGTAAAAGGACGACCCGGAGTTGTACCTTGACCTTATGACAACTAGAACCGGATACTTAATAAAACACACCCAGACAAGTTCCACAGACAACCCGGTGATCGCTTTTCCATAGGGCGACGAGGGGAGGATCGCCGGGTAGGATTATGCTATGCGATGCTACTTGGAGGACTTCAATCTACTCTCTTCTACATGCTACAAGACGGAGGCTGCCAGAAGCGTAGTCTTTGATAGGACTAGCTATCCCCCTCTTATTCTGGCATTCTGCAGTTCAGTCCACCGATATTGCCTCTTTACACATATACCCATGCATATGTAGTGTAGATCCTTGCTTGCGAGTACTTTGGATGAGTACTCACGGTTGCTTTGCTCCCTCTTTTCCCCCTTTCCTTTCTTCCTGGTTGTCGCCACCAGATGCTGGAGCCCAGGAGCTAGACGCCACCGTCGACGACGACTACTACACTGGAGGTGCCTACTACTACATGCAGGCTGCTGACGACGACCAGTAGTAATTTAGGAGGATCCCAGGCAGGAGGCCTGCGCCTCTTTCGATCTATATCCCAGTTTGTGCTAGCCTTCTTAAGGCAATCTTATTTAACTTATGTCTGTACTCATATATTGTTGCTTCCGCTGACTCATCTATGATCGAGCACTTGTATTCGAGCCCTCGAGGCCCCTGGCTTGTATTATGATGCTTGTATGACTTATTTATGTTTTAGAGTTGTGTTGTGATATCTTCCCGTGAGTCCCTGATCTTGATCGTACATGTTTGCGTGCATGATTAGTGTACGATTGAATCAGGGGCATCACAAGTTGGTATCGGAGCCGACTGCCTGTAGGAATCCCCCTTCCAAACTCCTTGGCCGAAGTTGAGTCTAGACATTGTAAAACTTTTACTAACATGGCTGTGTGTCTTACGGACCCACGTCGCCATTGGGTGGAATAAGGATCTTTTATTGCTCGACCTATACTCCGGGACTCTAATCTCTCCTCTATTCGGGTTAAATGATTTTACTAAATCTGACTCTAGGTTCTCGTAACTACTTTCTCCCGGAGAGCCCCTTATCACAAATGTTCGCCTACTGCGCTAGAAGATTTCGAAGATACTCTACGATGTTCTCCCGGGACACTCCTGCCCATCGCTTATGCAAATTCCCTACCACTGTGATATCCTTATGGATAACTGCATACATCTGCCATTCTTACATTCAATCCCATTGATCTTGTTATTAGAAGGTGCAACGAACCGCTCTCTGTTGTTCCGAGAATCCTTTGAGCTTACTGCTGGGCAATTCTTTGCTGCATGAATACCCCTACGGATAATACCTCACACTTATCGAGGATTCGTTCATCCCCAG
Source organism: Triticum aestivum (assembly GCF_018294505.1). Lineage (NCBI taxonomy): Eukaryota > Viridiplantae > Streptophyta > Magnoliopsida > Poales > Poaceae > Triticum > Triticum aestivum. The sequence goes on from NC_057801.1 coordinate 452,050,029, forward strand.
TTGCTCATGTGTTTCATAAAATTCTTCGAGATACTATCTGATCTTATGAAAATCCTCAACAGGTTATTGCTCTTGAAATTTTTGCTTGCTTGCATTATGGTTAATCCCATAAGTCTAGTAATCTTATTGGCACCCTTTGTCACTATTATTTGAGTACATTAATTCGATATGTTTGCGAATGCTCGCAATCATCAAGCAATTAGAATTCTTCCCTTCAGCTCAGGCATCACTCCGGACATGAGCTGGTTCTTTACCAATCAATTTGCCGTCGATTGTACGCCCCTATGTCTAATCGACTATCCATCTTTGATCAAATCGTCTGTTTCCGATCCTTCGTTTTGGAAATCAAAATTCCTTTGTTACCAAAGCATCGAATTATTCGATGTTCTATAATCCGATGTATTTGCATTCTTTCCTCCTCTTATTGAGTACCGATACTCACATCAACTCCGTTGTGCACCGCCAGGCCCATTGCTGGGTTATTATTCGTTAGTATCCTTCACACTGAAAAATTCTTGTGAGTTATTCGCATGATACATAATGTCTTTGACAATCTGTATCTTCTGCTTTGTCAACCATGCTCTACTTCTGAGCTGGAGTTATTTGCTCCTGAAGTTTGTGGTATATGTTCCGAAGATGCCCTTATGGGTTGAACCTATACCTTCCTTAAAAACTGTATGAACCGGAAGGTTTTTCCGAGTCATACCCTTCTGGTGTTTTACCAGATAATTTTCTACCATACAACTTCTTTGAGGACGAGAAGTGAATGGAAGGTTGTGCATTGGAGAAGTGGGAGTCGACCTTGAACTTCGTGTTCATGCCCATGGACACGATGTTGATCTTATCATGGAAGCTTCTCTTAAATTAATTATCCCCTTGGTATAAGTTCATCTTATATCTGGGATTTGATCTTTCTCAATCGTGGTTCCGGCCATATTGTTCTTCTTTGATCCTGTTTCTCGGACAAGTTAAATTACTTGTCTTCTGCACATCATTTCACCTGTCAAGCTTCTATTCTACTCAACCTTCGAGTATTACCCCCTGGTATCTCAAGGATATCAACCCATTGCACTACATCTTATGAATTTCTGATGAAGTAATACCTTTCCCCGTCATAGTCACTCCATGGGTTCTAGGTTGTCGTCAACCGAAAACACCGGGTTGTGAATCGAATCAACACTGAGATTTAGTACTCCCAGTACTTTGTTGTTGAGAATTTTAATACTCCATCAAGTCATTCCTAGCCTGATCGGCTATATCGTTATCGTGCTAAATTTTAACCGTGCTACATGGTCCTTATTCCCGGAGCACAACTTTCGACGATAGCTAAGCTTACGGCGATCGTCCTTGGCATATCATTTCGCCTTGAACAACAATCTTTGATTTCAAGTTTGTATTGTACTAGTGGTTTCAATAACCTTTCGCTTCATCATTCCTTTGACTTGTTGTCATCGCCGATCAATTACACCTTCATAAAATCTCTCGACAATTGTGACGTGATCACCATCAGCATTCTGAGCTCTTCCAAGATATCAATTGAAATCATGATGAGAAATACTATCCTTGCCCTCAATGATTGGTGTTATCATCGACCACTTTATTGCCTTCCGTTCAACACAAACTTGTTCATGTTTTGTGTATACCTTGAGTTCCTTACTATCCAGCCTTTGTTATGTTCTACCTTGAATTATTACTGTCTTTTATGTTGAGGATGTTGTGAGAATTTCACCACCCTTAAGAATTCTTGATACAAGTGATACTTATTAACATCACCATTCTTTTCTTGGTCCCCGTGTTGTTTTTAACCGAAATACCGACAAATGGACTGTGATGTGTAAATTCTAAACTTCTAGCAACCCTATTGCTTTGAAGTTATTTGTTTATAGTTTCATTCTACATCTATGGCTTATTGAATCATCATTCGAACACTCATCGTGCTACCTAGCCCATATTTAACTGTGTATGTTTTCCTCGAGCATACATCATTAAGTCATTTGATGTAGCTAATGTTATCTCCTTGTTCACATAGTTGTGGAAATCCATCTTTTTGGAAATCTCAATGGATTGTCACTGAGTCAATCAGTCACCTCCTCACCTCTCCTTGATTTAATGGTGAACCCCTGTTCGGAACTCACTTCCATAGTTCATTTCCCGAGAATCATATAATGTCATCTCATCAATTGTGTTGCACCTCTTCTTCTCAGGCATCCTGAGTCTGAGTTATGCTGACACCAATCAGATATGAATCTCGGTCAGATATGATGGTTGGAACATATTTCCAAGAGTTATAACATTGGTCGTTATATGACCCGGTAAGGTGGTGTCATGCCTAGTACACCTGGCCGGAGGACCTATTGTTATAGTTCCCTTTTTAGCAAGGTTAGTTATTCTTCCATGAGGAAATCGTAAGACTTATTCTATAAGTTGTTCCTGATGGATCCTTTGTGCATCCAAATTCTAACCCTTACTTGATGACCATATCAATGCTATCTCGAAGCATGTTTGTGGTACTCTGATCATCGATAAGAACATTTGAAGCACCATGCTTAATTTCCTTTATCAATTATTCAAACACCATTGTTTGGGAAATGTCATGAACTTCCTCTTCCCTTACCTAAATGGTTTCCTACGTTATATCCTGTCATGGATATCATGCTCTGCTTATCCTTGGGAAGGATATACCCCTGAAATATGTGTTTAAACACATTTTTCTTTCCATTGTTTTGATTAAATCTGATAGACACTTTTCCCTTTCCATTGGTTTGTTTAAACCCTTATTGTGATCTATATGATATAGCAGTAATAATTCCCTGCTTGTGCAAACACCTCAGTGTGCAATTATGTCAGCAAGACCCTATTACTATAGCTGATGACATTTCGGTAGCCACCGATGGACGAGAACTTTGCCTATTGGTCCGCCTCATTCCACGAGCAGGAGAATGGTTCTCTTCGTCCCTCGCCCTTAGTACCGATGTTGTTGCTGGCATAACTGACAGGCTATCCTCTAGCATGCCTTGCTTACATGATCGTGCAAGACCCACAGCCCACAGTTCCACATGATCGAAACCTGACTCTCCTATACACCCCCTATTCTTAAGGTTGTTCCTCGCACTTGGCCTCGTATGTAATTCACGAGCCACCTTCTGAGAGATCATCAATTCTAGTATCAGACACAGTAATTATTTCCGTTGCTTTGAACCCCTTTCACGCCCTGTAATAGGCATCGAACGATTGCCTGCTCGCTCAAAACTGCCCATGATACCTTCTTACCTTGCTCTTGATATTTTCTTAAGTTTCAATCGAGAGTTACCTTCCGCCACCTTCCCCGATGTTATCGACCCGATGGTCAACCTTGTAGAGGTTTGTTCTCCCAGAATACCACCTTATTCTTTCGTAAGTACGATGGAACCCTCGAAGAAAGGATGACGACTTCATAATGATGACCTGAAGCAGTGGAATGAAGATATCAATGTAATGGATCGATCTCTTCGAGAAGAGCAGCCAAGATCGAGAAGATCCATTAGGATTTTGTAACCAGACCTTCCCCCTTACTCTACCTCTTAAATCTCGGGACGAGATTTCTTGTAGTGGAGGAGAATTGTGATGCCCGGATAGTTAAGCTACAGTGAACCTCTGCAAATGATGTCACGTCACCTCGATTACTGTTGCTAATCTCGCGTTAGTTCAAAACCGGTAGGAATTAAAATTCAAAATCAAGCAAACAATAAAAGTTTTCAAATATTAAAACTAAAACGTTCGAAGTGAGCCAAATAATGCATAGATAATTATGGTGGAGGAACGACACTTTTATAAAATGTTTAAATGCTCAGATGGGAATGAAACAACAACATAACCAATTTAATAAATGCCTTTTATTAATTAGAAAATGTTAAACTATTTTATTTTGGGATCAAACTTTTTGTGGCATTATCTAATTTTGGAATGTGAATTATGGGGACAAGTTTCCTATTTTACTAAACCTGTTTTCTAATTAAGATAAGTACAAATCATAACAAATAAAAAGAAACAGAAAAGGGAAAAGGAAACTAAAAAAAGAAGAAGAGAAACAACAGCCCCCCTATGGCCAACTCGGCCACAGCCCAGCCATCGGCCTACCAGGCCGACCCACCCCGTCCCCTATATGGCCTTCCAAGGCCAAACCCTAACCCACTGACACCCCCACTCTCCCCACACTCGCTCTCCCTCCCCCCGATCCAGATTGGATCGGGTCACCAGACGTCGCCGCCCGGAGACGTGACCCCGTCGCCGCCTCGGCCACTCCGTCGTCGACCCCGTCGCCCTCGTCCTTGCCTCCTCCCCGCGCTGTCCTCGTGTCGTCGCCTCTCAGGAGCCCGATCCCCTCGGCCTCCATCCCCGTCGCCGACGCCGGCGCACGGAGCTCCCTCGTCAGCCTGCTTCCTCCTTCCCACCGGTCTGCCTCCTCTTTGTCGCGTCGTCCCTGTCGTCCTCTGCGAGCCCCCGCTGCCCTAGACCCTGTGAACCCCGGTGAGGCCCCGGGCCTCCCTCCTCTCCACCTCCTTCCCCTGTCCTCGTGTGCGACACGCTTGCGCGTCCATCGTCGCGACCGTTCGGCCACCTGAGGCATGCTGCTGTCGCCGCAGACCACCGCCCCGGCCGCTTCCCAAAGCCACGCCCGCCGCAGACCTCTGGCCGTGAACGGCTACGCCCAGCCGCGCCCCCAAGCGCGCCCTGGCTGACCTATGCACGCCTTGGCCACGCGCCTCGCCCGCCTGTGCCTCGGTGCTGCCGAGCCCGGACCTGCTCCGGCCGATCTAGTTGCCCCTCCCTCACCATGCCTTCGCCGCCGCTGACCCGCCGTGCCGCTACCTCCCCGGGTCGCCGTGGCCTCGCCTGTGCTGCTTCCTTGCCGCCGCGGCCACCGGCCTCCCCCTGCTCCGGCGCCCTGCCGGCTCCGCCCGCCCTTGGGCGTGCGCCCGAATGAACGGGTGCTGGGCACCCGTTGCGCCCGAACCCGCTAACACCGGCGCCCGCTAAGGCCCCTAGGGCCTATGACAAACGGGGCCTAGCCCCAGAACGTATTTATTAAAAAAAGGAATTAAGAATAAATAAATCAATAAAATAATAATTAAAATGTTAATTAATTATTTAATCAATTAAAGGATTAATTAACTTAATTAATTCTAATTAGATTAACCTAATCACTAGTTAACTTAATTAAAACCTTGATTAGCCTGAACAGTCAATGACATACAGACCCCACACGTCAGCTTGACCCAGTCAACACCTTTGTTGACTGATGACGTCATGCTAATGTAGTAATGCCATTTTTGAATTAAATTAACAATAATAATTTAGAAAATGTTTTAAAAACTTTAAAAATTAATATAAAATGAACCTAGCTCGGATGGAAAAACTTTGTACATGAAAGTTGCTCAGAACGACGAGACGAATCCGGATACGCAGCCCGTTCGTCCGCCACACATCCCTAGCATAGCGAACCCGCAACTTTCCTCCTCCGGTTCACCTGTCCGAAAATGCGAAACACCGGGGATACTTTCCCGGATGTTTCCCCCTTTCGCCGGTATCACCTACTACCGCGTTAGGGCACACCTAACACCGCTCATTGTCATGTCATGCACCGTCATGCTTATGTTTGCATTGTATTTACCGTTTCTTCCCCCTCTTCTCTCCGGTAGACTACGAGACCGATGCTGCTGCTGCCCAGTTCGACTACGAAGTTGACGACCCCTCCTTCTTGCCAGAGCAACCAGGCAAGCCCCCCCTTTGATCACTAGATATCGCCTATTCTTCTCTCTACTGCTTGCATTAGAGTAGTGTAGCATGTTACTATTCGGTTACTCCTATTCTGTTGCATAGCCTGTCATTGTTGCTACAGTCGTTGATACCTTACCCGCAGTCCTAAATGCTTAGTATAGGATGCAAATGTATCATCATTAGCCCTACATTCTTGTCAGTCTGCCTTGCTATACTATTGGGCCGTGATCACTCGGGAGGTGATCACGGGTATATACTATACATATATACATATTATACGGATGGTGACTAAAGTTGGGTCGGCTCGTTGAGTGCCCGCGAGTGATTCACGGATTGGGGGCTGAAAGGACCTTTGTCCCGACGACCCTTTGTGTGGATCTTTGTGGCGGAGAGACAGGGCAGGTTGAGACCACCTAGGCGAGAGGTGCGCCTGGCCCTGGTCGGCGTTCGTGGTTGCTTCATAATAACACGCTTAACGAGATCTTGGTATTTGATCTGAGTCTGGCCACTGGCCTATACGCACTAACCAACTATGCGTGAAAGATATGCGCACTCGACGTTGTGGTATCAGCCGAAGCCTTCGTGACGTCAGCGACTGAGCGGCGCACGTCGGATTGGACTGGAACGCCTACTCTTGTATTAAGGGGGCTAAGTTTGCTTCCGGCCACCCTCGCAACATGCAGGTGTGCAATGGGCGATGGGCCCAGACCCCTGCGCATATGATTTAGACCGGCGTGCTAACCTCTCTGTTGTGCCTAGGTGGGGCTGCGACGTGTTGATCTTCCGCGGCCGGGCATGACCCAGGAAAGTGTGTCCGGCCAAATGGGATCGAGCGTGTTGGGTTATGTGGTGCACCCCTGCAGGGAAGTTTATCTATTCGAATAGCCGTGTCCCTCGGTAAAAGGACGACCCGTAGTTGTACCTTGACCTTATGAAAACTAGAACCGGATACTTAATAAAACACACCCAGACAAGTTCCACAGACAACCCGATGATCGCTTTTCCACAGGGCGACGAGGGGAGGATCGCCGGGTAGGATTATGCTATGCGATGCTACTTGGAGGACTTCAATCTACTCTCTTCTACATGCTGCAAGACGGAGGCTGCCAGAAGCATAGTCTTCAATAGGACTAGCTATCCCCCTCTTATTCTGGCATTCTGCAGTTCAGTCCACCGATATTGCCTCTTTACACATATACCCATGCATATGTAGTGTAGATCCTTGCTTGTGAGTACTTTAGATGAGTACTCACAGTTGCTTTGCTCGCTCTTTTTCCCCTTTCCTTTCTTCCTGGTTGTCGCCACCATATGCTGGGGCCCAGGAGCTAGACGCCACCGTCGACGACGACTACTACACTGGAGGTGCCTACTACCACGTGCAGGCTGCTGACGATGACCAGTAGTAATTTAGGAGGATCCCAGGCAGGAGGCCTGCGCCTCTTTCGATCTGTATCCCAGTTTGTGCTAGCCTTCTTAAGGCAATCTTGTTTAACTTATGTCTGTACTCAGATATTGTTGCTTCCGCTGACTCGTCTATGATCGAGCACTTGTATTCGAGCCCTCGAGGCCCCTGGCTTGTATTATGATGCTTGTATGAGTTATTTATGTTTTAGTGTTGTGTTGTGATATCTTCCCGTGAGTCCCTGATCTTGATCATACACGTTTGCATGCATGATTAGTGTACGATTGAATCGGGGGCGTGATTGGTATCCCTTAGGATAAAGTGGCTCCTGAGTAATTCACCTCCTCTAGTAGTTACTCCAACAGCATGATCATTCATATTATTATTCATTTCATTGAGTAACTCAATTTGAGATTTAGCAACTTGTTCTAACTGAGTTGAACCATAGAAGCGTGTTTTCCTACTCATTTAACATCATTAGTGATTCTAAATAACATGTCACTCGACCGAGCAATCTTATCAACATTTTGCTTTAATTGTTTTATAACATAGGCATTGAACTTATCTTGTTTCATAATGTAATTGTCGAATCCATACAAGATTTGACTAGGATCTTTATTATAAGGGACGCCACCTTCCTCAAACATTATAAAAGAATTTAGATCTACCACCTGTGGTGGTGTGTCAAGACCATGTATTTCTTCAATAGGTGGTAAATTTTTAACATCCTTGGATTTAATACCTTTTTCCTTCATACATTTCTTTGCTTCTTGCATATCTTCAGGACTGAGAAATAAAATACCCCTCTTGTTCGGAGTAGGTTTAGGTGGTGGTTTAGGAAATGTCCAATCATTATCATTCTTTAATATATTATTCAATAATTCCTCTGCTTGTTCAACGGTCCATTCGCTGAAAACACAACCAGCATAACCATCTAGGTAGTCCCTAGAAGCATCGGTTAGTCTATTATAGAAGATATCAAGTATTTCATTTTTCTTAACAGGATGATCAGGAAAATACTGCAGGAATCAGGCACTTTGCCGTCAGCCATGGCTGACGGGAAAGGCATGCCAAGCTGATGGCAAAGACCTTTGCCGTCAACCAACAGATGGCAACAGGTCCGGTTGAATAGGCTACGACAAAGGCCTCTTTGCTGTCTACTGGCGGATGGCAAAGATGCAAAGGGCTTTTGCCGTCTGTTGATAGACGGCAAAGAGCCTGGATGGCACACGTGGCAGTTCAGGTCCGTAAGGTGGTTAACGGCGTGCTTTGCCATCAGCTGGCAGACGACAAAGGCCTTTGCATCGTTGCCGTTAGCCAACGGACGACAAAGATGCAAATGCTTTTGTCGTCTGCTGGCTGACAACAAATATGCCAAATAGGCCAGCCCAGTACACCCCAGGTTGTACAGGTAGCTGCCATGTGGCAGCTTTATCGTCAGCTAGCAGACGGCAAAGACCTTTGACGTCTGCCAACAGACGGCAAAGTGGCTATATAGCCCCTGTTTTTCCTAAATTCATTCAATTTGACAGAATTTCACACACACACACATACACACACACACATTTCAAAATAATTTCAGCAATCATACCAACAATAAGTTTCCAACAACATATACAAGTTTCCAACAACATGAACATATACAAGTTTCCAACAACATACAATCGTTTCCAACAACATTTCCATACATACATATCCAACAAGTTTCCATAAACAAAAAGGAAACACAAGCACAAGTAAAATTTTGCAACAAGTTTCCATCAATGTAAGCTTCCTCTTCTCAAGCAAATCTGCAAATTAGGAAAGATGAAAGTTAGAAGAAGAATAAGACTAACTAGAAGAAAAAGAAGAAAAAGAAGAAGAAAAAGAAGAAAAAGAAGATCTTCTTCTTCTAAGGTAGGTAAAAATGCCATTTTTAGCTAAGGTAGGTAAAAATGCTAACTGTGTAGGTCATTTTAGAGCTAAGCTAGGTAAATAGGTCATTTTGGAGCTAACCTAGGTAGTTATGCCATTTTTGAGCTAACTAAGCATATTTATTCATTTTGCAGGACAAAATGGTGAGTGTAGGTCATTTTTAGAGCTATCCTAGTTAAAATCGGTCATTTTGGAGCTAGGTAGGGTTATTTTGTCATTTGGGAGGAAAATAAACTAATTATATGATAGTTTGGAGCTAAACCAGTGTTATTATGCCATTTTTTACCTAAGTAAGCTAATTATGTCAGAAATAAACTAGGTAAGCTAAGTATAGACCATTATTTACCTATCCTAGGTAGTAATGACATTTTCAGCTAACTAAGCATATTAAGTCATTTAGGAGGAAAAAAGGCTAAGTATAGGTCATTTTATAGCTATTGTAGGTAAAGTATGTCAGTTCAGAGCTAAGTAAGGTTATTATGTCATTTTTGAGGAAAATAAGCTAAGTATAGGTCATTTTGGAGCTAAACCAAGGTTATTATGCCATTTTTGACCTAAGTGAGCTAATTATGTCATAAATGAAGTAGCTAAGCTAATTTTAGATCATTATTGAGCTATCCTAGGTTGTTATGCCATTTGTTTTACCTAAGTGAGCTAATTATGTCATAAATGAACTAGCTAAGCTAGCTATAGATCATTATTGAGCTATCCTAGGTAGTTATGCCATTTTCTAGCTAACAAAGCATATCAAGTCAATTTGGAGGGAAACAAATGCTAAGTATAGGTCATTTTATAGCTATCCTACGTAGAATATGTCATTTTGGAGGTAAGTAAGGTTATTTCATCATTTTCGAGGAAAATAAGCTAATTATAGGTCATTTCTTAAGCTAAGTATGCATTTGTTAAGAAAAATACTTGGGAAAACTTACCATCATTAGGGAGGTGAAGGAACGGTCGGGTTTGCGCCAGTGCCAGACGGAGAAGGACCGGTCGGGATTGCGCCACTGCGATACGAAGAAGGATTGGTCGATGCTTGTCGGGAGGCGTGCTGCACCAAAGATCATTTGCAATGTTTGGTTAGCAAGATGCAACTGAAATGTGAATACTAGTAACTAATGACCATTCAAATGAAACTCATCGTGTCCGCTATACCAATCTGGGGCATCGGCGGAGGGGTCTGGCCGGTTTTCTCGCACACGGACTGCACATTTTGTTTTCACAAGTCAGTCATATGAGTTAGTAATGAAACAAACATTACATGCATGATTTGGCTAGTATGCGGGAGAAACTTACCACGAGGAGCTCGTATAGGGCCCGGTGACCCGCGTCATTCTGCTTCCTCTCCGCCTCCAACAGATTAGCCGTCCTCTCCTCCAACTGCCTCTCCCTCTGCGCCACCTGCTTGGTTCCCTCCGCCAGAAGCTCCTGGGCCCTAGCCTCGACGGCGAGCTCCATTTGCCGTGGTCGAGGCCTCATCTCAGGAAGAAACCTCGTCTGGCGCTCCATGATCTCCGGGAGACTTCTAGGATAACATATCAGTCCATCCCCAATGGCTACCGAGCCATCTCTCCTCCCATCACCAGATAGCATCACGAGCTCAGGATCAAAAGGACTCTGGCTCGGGTTGAAGTCCTCACCTTTCATCTTCTTCCCCCAGTCTCTGTACCTCACGAGCTTGTCATGGGAGGAGATGTTGGTGAAGCTCTCTAGATGATCGAGGTCATCCTCCGAGAATGCCTTGGCCTTCTTGAACGGGGCACTATGGGCCATGGCATGGAGGTCGTACATCGCTGGCACCTCCTTCTTGTTGTGTCGCGCGTGAAAGAGAGGAACAGGGTAAATTAGTAATTAAAGGGCTAAAGCCAGCATGAAGAATGAAATTGCATAAGGGCTCGAATCACATACCTAGTGATCCCCATACTCAAACAGGTTGGAGCTCCCTTGATGGTGTGGCACACCTTGCATCTGGGCACGCTTGTCCCTAGCCTTGTTATGGATGGCTAGCCATTGGGGAGAGCACCACTCATCCACCAACCTCTCCCAATAGTCCATCTTATCCGCACACCATCAAAAAAATTCAGCATGAAGAATGTTGGGGAACGCAGTAATTTCAAAAAAATTCCTATGATCACGCAAGATCTATCTAGGTGATGCATAGCAACGAGAGGGGATAGTGATGTCTACGTACCCTCATAGACCGAAAGAGGAAGCGTTATGACAACGCGGTTGATGTAGTCATACGTATTCACGATCCAACTGATCCTAGCACCGAAGGTACGGCACCTCCGCGATCGGCACACGTTCAGCTTGGTGACGTTCCATGAACTCTAGATCGAGCTGAGGTCGAGGGAGAGTTTCTTCAGCACGGTGGCGTGGTGACGGTGATGATGAATTTACCGGCACAGGGCTTCGCCTAAGCACTACGACGATATGACTAAGGTGGAAATCTGTGGAGGGGGGCACCGCACACGGCTAAAAGATCAACTTGATCAACTTGTGTGTCTATGGAGTGCCCCTCCCCCATATATAAAGGAGTGGAGGAGGGGGCCGGCCGACCTCAAGGGGAGCGCCCCAAGGGGGGGAATCCTACTCCAAGTAGGAGTAGGTTCCCCTTTTCCTAGTCCAACTAGGAGGGGAAGGAAGGAGGGGAAGGAGAGAAGGAAAGGGGGCCGCTCCCCTAGTCCAATTTGGTTTGGGCTAGGGCGGGCGTGCGGACCACCTTGGCCTGCCTCCTCTCTTCCACCACTTGGCCCATGAGGCCCAATAACCCCCTCGGGGGGTTCCGGTAACCCCCCAGTACTCCGGTTTTATCTAAAACTTCTCCGGAACACTTCCGGTGTCCAAACATAGTCGTTCAATATATCAATCTTTATGTCTCAACCATTTAGAGACTCCTCATCATGTCCATGATCGCATCCGGGACTCCGAACATCCTTCGGTACATCATATCACATAAACTCATAATACCAATCTTCATCGGACGTTAAGCGTGTGGACCCCATGGGTTCGAGAACTATGTAGACATGACCGAGACACGTCTCCGGTCAATAACCACTAGCAGAACCTGGATGCTCATATTATTTCCTACATATTCTTCCAAGATCTTTATTGGTCAAACCGCATAAGAACATACGTTGTTCCCTTTGTCCTCGGTATGTTACTTGCCCGAGATTCGATCATCGGTATCATCATACCTAGTTCAATCTCGTTACCGGCAAGTCTCTTTACTCATTCCGTAATGCATCATCCAGCAACTAACTCATTAGTCACATTGCTTGCAAGGCTTATAGTGATGTGCATTACCGAGAGGGCCCAAAGATACCTCTATGAAACACGGAGTGACAAATCCTAATCTCGATCTATGCCAACCCAACAAACACCTTCAGAGACACCTGTAGAACACCTTTATAATCACCCATTTATGTTGTGACGTTTGATAGCACACTAAGTGTTCCTCCGGTATTCGGGAGTTGTATAATCCCATAGTCATAGGAACATGTGTTAGTTATGAAGAAAGCAACAACAACAAACTAAATGATCATAGTGCTAAGCTAATGGATGGGTCATGTCCATCACATCATTCTCCTAATGAGGTGATCCCGTTCATCAAATGAAAACACATGTCCATGGTTAGGAAACATAACCATCTTTGATTAACGAGCTAGTGAAGTAGAGGCATACTAGGGACTATATGTTTTATCTATGTATTCACACATGTACTAAGTTTCCGATTAATATAATTCTAGCATGAATAATAAACATTTATCATGAATTAAGGAAATAAATAATAACTTTATTATTGCCTCTAGGGCATATTTCCTTCAGTCTCCCACTTGCACTAGAGTAAATAATCCTGATTACATAGTAATGATTCTAACACCCATGGAGTCTTTGTGTTGATCATGTTTTGCTCGTGGAAGAGGCATAGTCAACGGGTCTGCAACATTCGGATCCGTGTGTATCTTGCAAATCTCCATGCCCCCCTCTGACACTTGATGACGGATGGAATTGAAGTGTCTCTTGATGTGCTTGGTTGTCTTGTGAAATCTGGATTCCTTTGCCAAGGCAATTGCACCAGTATTGTCACAAAAGATTTTCATTGGATCCGATGCACTAGGTATGACACCTAGATCGGATATGAACTCCTTCATCCAAAATCCTTCACTTGCTGCTTCCGAAGCAGCAATGTACTCTACTTCACACGTAGATCCCGCCACGACGCTCTGCTTGGAACTGCACCAACTGACAGCTCCTCCATTCAATAAAAATATGTATCCGGTTTGTGACTTAGAGTCATCCGGATCAGTGTCAAAGCTTGCATCGACATAACCGTTTACAATGAGCTCTTTTTCACCTCCATAAACGAGAAACATATCCGTAGTCCTTCTCAGGTATTTCAGGATGTTCTTGACCGCTGTCCAGTGCTCCACTCCGGGATTACTTTGGTACCTCCCTGCTATGCTTATATCAAGGCACACATCAGGTCTGGTACACAACATTGCAT